>NC_137794.1:86312863-86882863 GCF_963383645.1 Muscardinus avellanarius
CTCAGCTATCTCTAGCAAACTAGTAACGATGTAAATAAAATTTAGAGACTCTTTTTTAAAAATTCAGCAAATGATAATTATGACAGAGAAAGTAGCTGGAGCAGATGAAGGAGACCTGGGGCAGTTGCCTTGCCCCTAGAGGTCTGATGCCCAGCAGAGTTGACATGTTAGCAGACACTGAAGCACAGATAGTGTCATGGGCTGAATGTGTCCCTCTTCCCTCCAGTAGTGTCTGCTCAGGGCCTATGAATGTGGGCTTATTTGGAAAAAGGGTCTCTGCATGTGTGACCAAGTTAAAAAATTCCAGCTGTGGTGGCACATGTCTGTAATCCTAGTACTTGGGAGGCTGAGAAAGGAGGATCATAGGTTTGTCTCAGAAGCTTAGTGAGACCCTTAGTAACTTAGGCTCTATTTCAAAATAATAAAATAAAAATAAAATAGGGCTGGGGGATGTAGATTGGAGGCAGAACATCCCTGGGTTCAATCCCCAGTAACACACACACACACACACACACACACACACACACACACAATCCATATGAGTATATTATTCACCCTAATTCATGAGAGGGAAATAGATAAAGGAGAGAAGGAAATGAGAAGGCAGAGACAGAGCTAGGAGGGCTGTGTCCCTCAGCTAAGGAATGCCAAGAGGTGCCCGTAGTCACTAGAACTTGGAAGAGAGGTACAGATCAGAATATTCCTCAGAGACCCACTACCATATACCCACCACTTTGTTGATACATTGATTTTGGATTTCTGGCTCCCAGAAATGTCAGAGAATAATCTTTTGTTGTTTTTAGCCATTGAATGTAATGGTAGTTTTTTTCCCTTTCCTTTTTAAAAAAAATTTATTGGTGCACTGTAGTCATACATCTTAATGGAGTACAAGATGGTGGAGGCATACATGCACCTATCACCCATTTTTTTTTAGGGCAGCTTCAGGAATGTGATGCTGATGGCAGTGGCTGTGTTCTCCTGGATCACAGGGTTATCCACCCTGGCCTGTGAGGCAGCTTCTGGAATCACTTGGTGGCACTGTCCGTGTAAACTCAGTCTGCTGGAGATCTCCTGGTTAGCATTTTCCTGGGATAATGCCTCCTGGTTTTCAATAACCAGACATGCACGTGTCTGTCCTTATTACAAGATCATTTAGCTGGTGCTTATAAAGGAAAAAAAAAATATTTCCCAAACTCATTACCGTATAGGGAAAGGCTCCTGGTATTTCCAAAGATGGTAGGGAACGGGATTGCGTGTAAAAGCTGCTGGTGTTAAGGGAGTCCACCTTCTGTACAGAGCAGCTGTATGCTAACTACCATGTTAACTGTTGAATAATTAGGAATTGATGTTTTACACGTTTTATAATCTAACACTGTTACTTCTAATCGTCTTACTATGTTTTCAGAGTTTGACTGGTGGTTTGAGGTTTATATGTAGCACATTTTGATATTTTCCATTTAAAATAATGGAAAATTGCTTTCAGATACTAGTTTCTTACAAAATGTCTGACCCTCCTCCCCTCCAACAGAAAAGGATTACAGGAATTGTGCTGGAGAGATCTGAATTTCCTTTTATTGCTTTTTGTACATATTTTATAGGAGCATGACTGACTGTACCCTTAGAGAAAACATTTGTGAAAAGACATGACTTAGCAGCTTTACCAATTTTCCTGACTTAGAAACTTTAGTGAATAATCCCTTTGACTTAGATTTATCATTCTTAGTGTTTTCAAGTCATAGTAGATTCTTCTTCAGTTTTCAAATATGGTACTGGCTAAAAAATACTTTTTTTGTGGTACTGGGGATTGGGCTTAAGGGCATTCTATCCCTGAGCTACACCTCCAGCCCTATTTTTTATTCTTTATTTTGAAACAGGGTCTCACTAAATTGCGGAGGTCCTCAGACTAAGTAGCTGAGGCTGTGAACCTGTGATCCTCATGTCTCAGCCTCCCAAGTACTGGGATTACAAATGTGCCCCACCGATATGTACACAATGGAATTTTACTCAGCCATCATAAAAAATTCAATTACATCATTTTCAGGGAAATGGATGGAACTGGAGGACATTATGCTAAGTGAGATTAGTCAGTCACAAAAAATAAGAAATCAGATGCTTTCCCTAATATGTGAGAGTTAGGGAGAAATGGGTCATAGGAGGAATTCTTGAAAGAGGAAATCCTATAGAGGAGCAAACAAGACAACCTAAAGGAGGAGAAAGGAGGGAGGAAGAGGAAAATCTCTAAAGCACACAAGGTACTTAAACATATCGAAGTCAACCACTAAGCCAAGCAAGGGAAGGAGGGATGGGGAGGGAATGGGGTGGGAATTGGGTAGGGGTTAATCAGCGATGAGTACATGTTTGTACACACAAGTTTTTTTACCCCAATAAGTTGTATGAATATATTGTACCAATAAAAAAAAATTAAAAAAAAAAACCCAAATGTGCCCCACCATGCTTGGCTTCTAAAAGATACTTTAGAATAAAGGTTATTTCTTCAAAACACACTGTTGTTAGGGCATGAAGATGTTAAAACAACACATTTATTAAGTTAAGTTTGAGGGTTTGTGTGTGTGTGTTGTACCAGAGATGGGACTCAGGGGCATTCTACCTTCGAGCTATACCCCCAGCCCTATTTTTAATTCTTATTCTTATTTTTATTTATTTTTTTTTTTGGTGGTACTGG
Source organism: Muscardinus avellanarius (assembly GCF_963383645.1). NCBI lineage: Eukaryota > Metazoa > Chordata > Mammalia > Rodentia > Gliridae > Muscardinus > Muscardinus avellanarius. The sequence continues at coordinate 86,315,547 of NC_137794.1, forward strand.
GGTTCCTGGAAGCCCTTCTACCTCCGGGCTACACTCCCAGACCATATATATATATATATATATATATATATATATATATATATATATATATATATGTATGTATTTTGGAAACCCGGTCTCTTAAGCCAGCGAACCTGGCTCCGAACCAGCGAGATCCTCCTGTCTCCGCCTCACAAGCTTGGGGATTACAAGCCTGCACCACCACGCCCGGCCCTTTCATTCTTAATTTTGAAACAGGGTCTCACTGAGTTGCAGAGGGCCTCACTAAGTAGTAGTCGAGGCTGGCTGCAAACCCGGCTCCTCCTGTCTCAGCCTCCCGAATTCTGGGATTACAAACATGTGCCACCATGCCCGGCTAAGTCTTGAGTTTTGTAGACTTAGATTAGTAGCACAAAATGCTTTCTATTCAAACTCAAGGAACACATCTGAGGAAGAATTCCAAGTATTTCTAATTATGAACAAAAAACGTTTTAGGTACAAATAGTCTGAAAATGTTCATTCATTTTCCTAGAAGTTTCAATAATTTTAAGGAGAAAGATACTGGAAAAAGTGACTGCAAGTGCAAAGCGGAATAGTCTAAACCTAAATAGTAACTTGAATAGTGTAAACCAGCCATTGAGATGCAAAGACTCATTTAACTGTTTAAAGTACATATGTGGAACGAATCCTACTTTAAAAAAGCTATGAGTTATCAAGAGTAAATTTATCACAACTATGTGTTGTAAAAACCTACCTTTTTTTTAAAATGCCAAATAAGACTGACACATGGAATTGATTATATTCTAGCTAATGGGTTCAGTCAAATTTATAACAGAGCTGTGTAGGCAGCAGCCATTCCTGGATTGCGAGTCTCCAATCACAGTACCCAGGGACGCTTGTTCACACAGAGGAAATTCAGCGTCCACAGCACGGATAGATAATGTCTCCGCCACCCACATTTTTTACTTGGAGGGATAAAGTAAGTTTTGTGTTTTTGTTTTGCCATTCTGAAAGTCCAGTGTAAAAGGGTTGGTAGGATAAGTTTTATGGTAGGATAAATATTTTTGAGTTTTTTAGCTTAGCACTGTAAGTTTATAGCTGAGTTGGGTGGAATGGAGAACATTATATATATATATATATATATATATATATATATATATATATATATATATTTTTTTTTTTTTTTTGTGGCATGCCATGATATGTTTTCAACTTTTTTTTTCTTTTTTTGGTGGTACTGAGGTTCCTGGAAGCCCTTCTACCTCCGGGCTACACTCCCAGACCTATTTTTTATACTTTTTTATTTGGAAACAGGGTCTCATAAGCCAGCGCGTGCGGCTGGCTTTGAACCTGCGCGATCCTCCTGTCTCTGCCTCCCAAGCGCGGGGATTACAAGCGTGCGCCACCACGCCCGGCTGTTTTCAACTTTTAGTAGTTCACATATGGAGGAAAAATAAAAAGAACAATTATGGACACTTGGCAGAGCAAATTCATTTTTTTTTGGCAGCGCAAATTTATGTCCATTATTTTTTCATGCATTTAAATGTGAGTTAAAGTTGACATTTATCTAGTCTTTAAGTTCAAATTTCAGCCAGAGTGGTGGCTCACGCTTGTAATCCCAGCATTTGGGAGGCTGAGACTAGAGGATCGTGGTTCGTGGACAGCCTCTGCTACTTAGTGAGGCCCTTCGCAACTCAGTGAGGCCAAAATAAAGAATAAAAAATTGGGCAGGGGGTGTAGCTTGGAGGTCAAATGCCTCTGGGTTCCATCCGCAGACCCGCAAAAAAAAAAATTCTGTTTGTAGTATTTTTAAAATTTTAAAGTTTGTTATATTTTTATTGGCGCATTGCAACTGTACACCATAGTGAAATTCAACCTGCTAGCGTTCATACATGCACACATCACTTAGTGCAGTTCCCTCCCTCCATATTTTGTTAATTCTTTGTACACTAAGAAATTTTGTTCACTTGAACAAATGAACTACCCTTTTGGTTTCTTTGTGGTGTCAGGCTTGGTGAAAGGGAGAACTCAGTGTGTATGTGATAAAATTTTGTGTATTAACTTACCTTTTGCAAAGGTGCTTTCAAAACAATCAAAGTTGGCAACTTAAACTTGCAGGAATGCCTTGGGCTGAAAGGTCCTGGGGTAATCCTTTGCCTGTGCGTGCAGATTTGGCCTTCAGGGGGCGTCCGCGTGCAGCGAAGCTAAAGTTGCTGGCAAGTGTGCCTGGGCTTCCATACTACCTGAGTAACCCTAGTGCAGAAAAATGCAGCAAAAGCCAAAGTAAGCACCCCTGCCCCATCTGTCAATGCGTGGAAGAGAGCTGAGGCAGCCATATTTAATCAGCACTGAAGTCGCCCCCTGGGTGATGTTCGTGCCCTTCTGTAATATTTTATTCTAAGTAATTTCCCAGACAGCATTATTGATTCGTGTCATTATTCTCCCCCAAGCTCCCGGAGCTTGTGCAATGTGATACCAACTGCACTTCTCTTTATGAACATAACCTCGGAACCGAAAAGTAAGGTGACTGCCTGCCACATTCAGAATTACCCAGATGGCATATTATACCGTGCGTTGTAGGCGTTTTAAACTCTTACTACCCGGCGACGACTGGTTACAATGCATTTGCTAACGTAGAAAGTGAACAGCAATAATAACAGGGGATTTGGCTCTTGTTTCTTATTTCTGTTTTTTCACTTCTTAAATGCTAGATTTATGCTCATAGCGAGAAGATACCATACTTTAGGTATTCTGTGTGGGTGTTTTGGAAGAGGAATTCCCCTCCCCTGGAAGACTCGTTAAAAATAATAATACATTTGATATTTATCTTGACTAACGTTCCAAAATTCTTTCCCTTTCCTCAGAGGAAAAAGAGGACAGCACAATTTTCTTTTTTTCTTCTTGACAGAGACTGAGTTGTAAGAGGAGACTCTGGGATTGTTGAATGGATTAGTGAGTGTGTGAATAAATGAATGGAGAGCCAGAGCTTTTCATTACTTCCCAAAGGTCTTTTTACTCTCAGGAAATGGCTCATTGATTAATTTTCTCAACACCATTATAATTTGGATCCAGCAGCCTCTTTAAAAACTGTGCACACTTATATCAACCTTTTACACATAGTGTCACGAGGAGTAGCAAATGGCCTTCCCCCATCTTCATCTTTACATATATATCTTTGGGTAAAAGTCTACAAAATACTACCTAGATCTTTACAAGTTAGCACTAAGTATTTTATCTGGGCCCAATAAAGTAATGAGAGTTGAAGCACCCAGTCTCCTCCTCCTCTAGCAATGTATTCTTTCAGTTACAGTAGGAAACCCGCATCTCTAGTAGTGTGCACTTTAGGAGTCTTTTTGTCTAGCTAAGTTTAAATCTACTGTTGGAATTTATCTTTGCACATTAATCATTATCAATCCAGAATTCTGCTTTCTACTTTTTAAAATATAAAGTTATTATGATAATAATTTGCCTGGACATGAGATAACAAATCAAGATCATCATAATCATAACATTACTTATTGTGAAACATCTCTGTTTCAGGTACTCTATTATACAATTGTTTTGCATTTGCATTCAACTCTCACAATAAGTAACAAGCAGGTATTATACACAGTTTGTATGCGCTTTAACCGAAGGTCAGAGAGAAGAGATTAAGTAATTGTCATTGTTTTAATTAGGACACTCATATCCTTCCTTCCTTCTTTCCTTCCTCCCTCCCTCCCTCCTTCCCTCCTTCCCTTCTTTCCCTTCTTTCCTTTCTTTTTTCCTTCCTTCCTTGATACTAGCATTTGAACCCAGGGGCATTCTACCTCTCAGCTCTACCCCCAGCCTTTTTAATTTTTTGTTTTGAAACAGGGCCTCGATAGGTTGCCGAGAGTCTCACTTTGCTGCTCAGGCTGTTGTGAAGTCTGCAGCCCTCCTGTCTGAGCCTCCCAAGCACTGGTAGTAGGTGCGCTTGCTACACCTGAATGGGCACTCATATTTTTTGAAGGGAGAAGGGGTTTCGAAAGGACAGTCAGATGGTAAATTCATATAATAAAATATTAATATATTTGCCTGAATAAATATGAAATTTATTCTAAAGACGTAATCATTAGAACCGAAATACTAACACAAGGATGGACAGGTTGATAGATCTGAAAGGAAAAATCCATCAGTACAGCTAGTAACTAATTTTACTGGAATTTTCCTAATGCCAGATGCTAAGGAAAGTGTCCTGTGCACTTTTTCAATAATCCTTACATAGTCCTATGAGGCATTAGAGTCTCCATATTTTAGACAAAGAGACTGAGGATTAGACAGGCAGCTGATTTAGTAACTTTAATCTTAACGTTATGTCATTTGTCAATATGAACATACATCTTTTTTTCTAGCATCTAAGTGCTTTCCACTATATTACATAGTCACATGAATATATCATGGCATTTAGCACATGATAAAAGTAGTATTTTGGATCAGTCAGGGGAAAACAATATTATTCAGTTAAATGGTGCTGATTCAACTCAATAAACTGCAGGAAAAATTAAGTAAGATATTTAGTTTAATCATACCAAGATAAATCCCAGATGGATCAAATATATAAAAACACTAAGTGAATCCATAAGCATCTTAATAGTAAATTAAGATGTATATTATTATATTTTGGAGAAGGGCACATTAAGTACTATAAGAAGACCCGGAATTACAAATAAATGCTTGATTACTTCAGCTATTAAATATTTTAGACTTTGACTGCAATCAATAATTTAAGCAATTTAAATGACAAATAATATACCAGGAAAATATTCATAACATATATGCTAGACAAAGTATCTATGATCTTAATATATAAAGGGCTCTTTAAATCAATGAGAAAATATCCAGCACTTTGATAGTAAACTGGATAAAGTTATGAACAATAGTTAAGACATCACTGATAAAGAGAAGCAGATTAAAATGAGAACAAGATATCATTTTTCCTCTCTATAAATGGAAAAGGCCAATGCTTTATGTTAGCAATGGCTTGAAAAAGTGAATAGTTTGCAATGTAAATGGCTAATACTAGTGTTGAATCAAAAAATTTAGCAATGTAACATTTTTATGTCCTTATACGTCAGTTAAAACATGAATGTATAAAATAAAAATAAAAAGCATGCAAAGCATGGTCCTAATAATTGTAACTTCAAAAAATTCAAGGTAAGAAAATAGACAAAGTGTATGTAAAGAAAGAAAATAGACAAAGTGTATGTAAAGATATGTAGAATGCTCAAGTAGATTTATTGCAGCATTATGTATTGTGGATTAAAACTGGAAAAAATTTAAGCATCTATCATGAGAGCATTTCTAGTAGACATTATAGTATATGGACATTATAGTATATTATAGTTCAAATATTCTATCATGAACCATTAGAAAGAAATAATTCTCCCTTCAACTATATTTATAGGCATGGAAATGGGTGCATGCAACTACACACCAGCTGTGAAAAATCATATGTGGGTATCAAGGTACACCTCAAGATAAGCCAAGATAGCTAGTCAGCAAAACATTAGTTTTGCAGTATTTTTATTTTTCACAATATTTTTGCGTTTAGCTATTTTTGTCTTATGACATATCTATCATAATAAAACAGCAAAGTTTTATGATGTTTACCGGCAGAAAAGCAGCAGAGCTATTCCTTTTGGGGAAACTGTTGGAAGGATAGACATGGACTAGAAATGGATGAAGTGGAAGTGGAAGGAGGTGGTTGTGAGACCGGTTGTTTTCAGGCTTCCTACAGGCTTTACAGTCTTGGGCATCTCTACCCTAGCTAGGCACCTACACATTTCCCCCTCTTTTCCTTCTCTACCCTTACTTTTGCTTCCACAAAAGTAAAATGTGTGATGACTATACTGTCATGGTGTTATTTCTGCATGTATGTTAGCTGGCTCTTGGCTTCACTGATTTCTAGGTATTTCTTTTTACTGGAAATCACTGACAAAAGAAATCTGAATGACTTAAACTATCTTTTCTCCTCCCTCACCCCTTTTCGCCTATCTAGGCCATGGAAAAATGTCATTGGCAGGCATATGACTTGGTTATTCTTGGCTCAGGTGCTCACTCTATTCAATTACTTGGGGCTGATCAGGGTATCATGATACCCAGGCCACCCACAAAGCACATTCCTGTAGGGGCTGGGACCAAGGCCATTTCCTTTACAAGGGCATTCTGCTAGGTAGGCATAGATTATCCACTTTTCATATACTCTATAAATTAATCTATAGGGACTAGCCTATTTGCTTTCTGTAACTATTGATTTAACAATTTTAAAAGCTGGTGGTAAAAAAATACCAGAATTTCCTTTTTGTAATTGTGTAATGTTGGAAATCCAGAAAGAAGAGGTCCACAAAACTTTTCTGCAGGAAAATCTATATACTAAGTTTAGGAAAAGCGTGGCTTCAAAATAGCCAAATATCAATAACAAATTTGACATCTAGATGTGTAGTATTTGAATTATGAGCACAGTTCTATGTGGTTTTTGTTTTATTGTGTACTGGGATTGAACCCAGAGTCATTCTACCTCCAAACTTTATCCACAACCCTATTTTGGATTTTATTTTGAAATAGGATCTTGCTAAATTGCCGAGGCTGGCCTTGAACCCACAATTCTCTTATCTCAGCCTCCCAAATACTGGGATTACAGGCATGCACCACAATACTACTATGGATTTTTAATTTTCTTTTTTCTTTTTTTTTTTTTTTTTTTGGTGGTACTGGGGTGGAACCCAGAGGCTTTCTACCTCTGGGCTATACTCCCAGACCTATTTTTGTATTTTTATTTGGAAACAGGGTCTCACTAAGTTGCTGAGGGCCTCAATAAGTAGCTGAGGCTGGCTTCAAATGTGTGTGATCCTCCTGTCTCAGCCTTCCAAGTGCGGCGGTTATAAGAGTACGCTACCACGCCAAGCACTACTATGCATTTTTAAAAGCCACTCAGAAGTCTGGGTAGTAGTGCATGTCTAAGAAACTCCTCACAGTATATATAATATGATATATTTTTGCTTCAAGAAATTTAGTATAAAATATTTATGGAAATGAAAGTAAAATAAGAAAATAGTATTTAAAAAGATAATATTCATAGTTTGGTCTAGATTTCTTATAAATAAAAATTTATTACAGTATTAATTTGTCCATGTTTTAACAATTTAAAAGTTTAGGTTTTTTATAACTTCTAAGTGGCAATGGTCTGTACTGGCCAATTATTGTGATTTACCAAGTGGCTCTGAATATCTTATTACAAGTCACAAATCTTACTGATTCATAAACCAAGATAAGAACTTTAAATAAATTCTACCACAATACATATATTTAATTGTTTGCTTGACTAAAGCAAAATTAAATCATGTGTATTTATCCAAAAGAGTAATTTGCACAATCTGTGTCAATAATACTGTAAAAATTTCCTTAACCAACTAGGATAAATGTAGATATTACTTTATAACATCAGTTTTTCAATCTAAATCTGAGAATTAGATTTTGTGACATTACTCTTTTCTACTTATATTTATGAAATATTTTAATGCAAGTGAACATAATACTATTTGGTTATTTCATTATCTCAAAATCATGATTAAAATTCCCAATGTGTCCTTAAGTATGCTAGCACTAGGGATAGAGATTAAAAGATACAACTCTTAATTTGAAAGCATTTAAATTTTAGTAGAGGAGACAGGTAAGTAAATAGACCATTACAGCATGTGCTGTTCTAGAATAGTACTCAGGACATTCCAGGAGGGCTGCTCATTACTTCTTTTTTCATTCTTGTTGGGAGTCATCCATCTATTCATATTCTCATGAACATTCAAATGTTTTAATATTCTTGCTTTGAGTGTCTTCTTAGGGTAGGGCCATGTCATGTTTTTTGGAGTTAATACATAGTCTACACATACACAAGCCCTTAGGCATAATATCTATTGATATGAAACATGACTTTAAATTCCTGCCAAACAATACTTCTGCAGTGTTTCTCACTCGATGAGAACCGTTGTATTGAGTTCTGACAGCAAGAAAGGTGTTTCATCAATCCATCTCATGAAGCAGCAGTGCCCATCGAATGCAACCAACCAAACACTTTATAAAGTTTAATATTCTCATTTCATTTCCAAACACCTACTAAATACATGGAATATTTTAACACACACACACACACACACACATACACACACACACATTGTTGATGTTCTATATAGAATAAAAAGTTTGTGCCTTGTTCAAGTAATTGGTATTCAATCTCCTATACTCATATCTTGTTTAAAATTCCTTCTAATATCAACTTACAAGTCATTTCATAGTGCCCTGGGTCATCTTGTTTTGCAGATAAAAATCATTTAATACAAAAAGTAAAAAAAAAAAAAAAAAAGGGAAAAAAGTGAATTGATATATGAGCTAAATACTTCCTTGATGGGCAACAAAAAAGGCCGAAGGAATTTTCTTGATGATCCGTTTCATTTCCTAGTTACACATCTTACAAAAAGATATCCTTTCAAAAAATCCATTGAGAAAGTGCTCTTCTAACTTCATTGTGGGATTTCAATTTCAATTAAAGTTGAACTTTTCTTTTTACAGTCTGAAATGAAGAATGAGACTAGAATCTATCTTTTTTTGGCTAGAACTGTAAGCCAGAAAACTCACCCTGAAAGACAGGAAAAAATGGATAGAATAAAACTCCACAATCTTCAGAAAATGTGTTATTATACTTTAAGGTAAATGTTAGAAAGATATATGGCATTATTCAAATATATATCTAAAACACAATGTATAGCTGCCTGCTCCAATCTAGGTAAATAAACATAGACTATGAGAAATGAGTAGATTTCTTTCAGATAGGGAAATGCTAAAAGAATATAAATTATTAGATAATTAAAGGCTTAATGATCATTATTACTGCCCATCTTTTTTCTTTTTTCTTTTTGGTGGTGGTACTGGGGTTCCTGGAAGCCCTTCTACCTCCGGGCTACACTCCCAGACCTATATTTGAAAACAGGGTCTCTTCAGCCAGTGCGGCTGGCTTTGAACCTGTGTGATCCTCCTGTCTCCGCCTCCCAAGCACAGGGATTACAAGTGTGTGCCACCATGCCCGGCAATGCCCATCTTTTGACCTGTGTTGTAATTAAATGCTTCTGATTTGAGTATAATCTATTCCTTTCTTCTTCCCTTCCTCCCTGCCTTTCTGCCTCCCTCCTCCTTTTGGATCTTTCTTTCAGTTTAATGAGAGCAATGAGAAATTGGGAGAATAGAAGTAAAGTATCAGTAGTACTCCATGTCTACCCCTATTTTGTTTCAAAGCCTGGAAAAATACCCACTTATTCATTTGTGCACAGGTGTCTGATTCAAATAGTCTCATTATTAAATCTTCCTTTTAATCTGAATTCTTATTTGCTGACTAGAGTTAACACCTATCCTCTTTAGGATGAATGTATTCTTAAGTATTCTGATTGGAAACGTATTAAGGTAGAATAAGGCTATCTTTGACCTACATGTTCCTCTGTAACATTTCCAATGGAATTGAGAGAAAATGTGATAGTAAATTGAATTGGCCAAGAAGTTTGTTTACAAGAATGTTCACTAAAGTATGTGTTTCAGTCAATATTCTCACTGCTGTATTCCAAGACAACTGACCATGCAGCTTAGAGGAAGGAAGATTTATTTATTTGCTCATAGTTCTGGAGATTTTGGGGATTCAGTTCATGTTAGGTAGGGTCTGTGGTACACAGGGCATGGTAATCAGAGGCAGAGAGAGAGAGAGAGAGAGAGAGAGAGAGCAAGTTCTCTGTACTCATATCATGGAGGCCAGAAGCACAGAAAGCAAGCAAGTGGATTCAAAGACACCAGCATAGTCCTCAAGACCATGCTGCTAGAGACCCATCTCCTTCACTAAAGTTACCACCCAGTAAACTCAATGGAGTTATGTTCTAATGATATTATAACCCTCTTGACTTATTTATATTAACTCTAAACATTAACACATGAGATCTTCAGGGATATTCTATATCTAACCATGGCACTTTGGGAAGATGTTTGTTTTGATATCTTCATATCCATTGCTTCCTCTTTTAGGGCTCTGCTCCTGATCTTGACACTTGCAAGCTCTGGTGTACTCTGGCTTCTGTCTGAGCTTGACTATGGCCACCTGTGCTGGAGATGGGAGGATGGGAGGGGAGAGAACCAGAGTATTCTTGTTCCTTTGCTTGTCTGCTCTTTTCTACCTTCTAAGTAATCCTGTGCCTTGACTTCTACAAGAGCACCTTTTTTCCTTTGACTGTCCAGCCAATGGCTTCCTTTTTGTTTTCAGTGTCTGAGTCTCCTCACTGTTACTAGTCTGGCCTCTCAGGTTCTTTGTCATCTATGCAACCAGTTTCCTATATTAAAATCATTTGAAGTATTTTGTTTTTTCTTGGTTAGCACTTAACTGATCTAACTTATTTTGGTAATTGTGGAACACATTTCCCCAGGGTTACATATTTCTGGGGGGAAAAGCTGAGTTATACCAACAATATTTTAAACTTTTGCTGAATATTGCAAAAGTTAAAAATAAATCAATAAGTTTTTATCCTCCACGATGCTAAATGGCTTAATAGATTCATTTTTCACTCACAATTGAGTAATTTCTTGGATTTGTTTTGGTGTAATTGTATCCTGCAGTTGCTGTTTCCCCTATGGTTACTAAGTCTACTCAAAGCACAAAATTTGGAACTAGATGCCTACTTGGCTGTCTACAACTTTCTGGGGATATTTTGGCTGCAATCATACTACTAAACACATTGCATATAAATATGGATAGTGTTAGCTGTCTCAAAAATTGGAAATGGTGATATTTATTATGAGCTTCGTTAATAGAAAGAGAAAGAGAATAGAAAAAATAGAAGAATATAAAAGAGGAGAGGAAGGGAAGAAAAAAATTCCCAACTTGAAACAAAGGTATTGTATAGCCTGGCTCTGGCATGCATTACAACTTTGAGCGATATATTCAACTACTTTGAATCTCAATTTAACACAATGGAATTTGCATGATTTCAGATGCAGTCCTGTGAATAACAGAACACGAAACTCCTCTATTTTAAATATTAATGACTATTTTTTTATTGAATTACAAAATCTTAGGTGGATCTGCTCCACATTGTCCAGGTTTGGTACTGCAGAAGTTCAGGGGAATTGCTAAAATTTAGTCACAGAGTTCAATACATCACATTCAGATGAGACAAAACTAAGCAAAAGAAACCTTGTCTTTTGGGGGCTTCTTTTTATGAAAGGATTTTTATGCAAAATCCTTTCCCAGAAGTACCCTACGTAACTTTTGAATTTGAAAGATATCACTCTGAAATTCGGGTGTATTTTAGAAATGATTTAAATTGTTATATTTGTTTCTAAATAATAGGGACTAAAAATAGTATAAAAGCTTCTGATTAAAATCAGAATTCTTAGAAGTCATACCAAGAGAAATATGTTTTTCTTATCTTAATGCAAATTTTAGGGTTGATATAAAGAGCATGATTTGGCATTTTTCCCTTGTAAGAAATAATAATGATTAGCAAAGTTTTATGAGCACTTCCTATATGCCAAGCACTGAGACCAGCACTTTAATCTCACTGCTTCTTAGAACCAGTCGATGAGTTGGGTACTATTAATACCACCCTATTTTACAGATGGTAAATCTCAGGTGTGGAGAGGTTAAATAATTTTTCACTATTTCTATGCTGGTAAATTTGGCAAAGAACTAAGGTATGAACTCTTAAGTTTCAATAGCAAAATCCCTGCCTCTTAAGCCATGGGGATGCCCACATGCTTTTCACACAAACAAAAATTTCAGGCTTTTAACGCAAATAAAAATCCACAATCCCCCAAATTATGGAGTTTGCAGCAATTCTTTGCAGTTGCCTTGAAACACCATGACTATTGGGAGTGTTCATTAAAACTTCTTTTGATTCTAGCATTTGAGAAAGTAAGTATACACTACGATATATAATTACAGTACACAAAAGTATTTTAAAAAGGTGAATATATATATATATATATATATATATATATATATATATATATATATATATTCCTTGATTTAGCATCCACTCAAATTGCTCATGAATTTAGTGCTTCTCAAATTTTCAGGTGCTTAAAAACACCTAGGGATCCTGTTAAATGTGGATTCTGATTTGGGAGGAGTGGTGTGGGGATCACAAGCTTCCAGGTGATACTGAAGCTGCTGCTGGCCTGAGGACCACAATCAGAAGAGACAAGTATAAGATGACCACTCACAGAGTGACGGTGAAATTGGTCTTGTGCTAGGGTCAGCTTCTGTTAGCTTGTGAAAGTCAATTACCATTTTTTTCAGGAATCTTATTAAGGACAGTCATTATTAACAACCAAATTATATAAACTTACCATGAAATAATTTATTTATATTAAAAACAAAGGCAGCCAATACTCAAAACTCATCACTGGAGTATTACTTTACTACATATCTCCATACGGATGCTCCTGACGCTTTTGAGCTCTGTGGTGGAAATACTGTGTGATGGTGGGCGGCTGCGCAGATCTTCCCAACTCTGTATTTGGTGATGTCATCTTGGAAGCTTGAAAGTGATCACAGTGGGAATATCTGTGCCATAAAACCTAGGAAATACTACAGATTACAACACACCCTACCCCCATCTGCCCCCAGAAAGCCTGGTGTTAAAACATCTACCAGCATACCACTCTGGTGAACCTATGTTGCATTTATACTTGATGTGAATTGATTTAAAAAATTGATCCATTATTTTTAAACACAGAGTTAGTTTACATGGAGCTGTGTTTGGTTAATTTTGCAGATTGGCTAGGTGGGCTACAGCTCCTGGGTGCGTATTCTGTATTAGTGTTTTAGTATCTTGTTTTGGGAAGAGAGAGCACAGAGGTCTATGTTGTACCTGCCCTTGCTACCAATTACACAAAAGAGAGAGCAGAGTACAGAAAAGTGATACAAGAAATCCATGGTCACACATAACTTGCTGTACTCATGAAATGTCAACCCCCTCTATTGTTTGGACTTGATCAACCCCACATTACAGTCATTTGTTCTGCGTGGTCTGTGCACAGTTTCAAATTTTGCCTCTGGCAGCTGAGAGCTATTATTGAGCCCCACAACATCTGTTTCAACAACAGTGGGTCCCTGGTCAGAAAAACTAATTAAAAAAGAAGTCCAAAACAAAATGCCATAACTTGCATTGTATATATGCAGTAAACATGGTTACCAGTGGAAGAAAGGGAAGACTTTCATACGACTGAGGTTATTTACAGAGTCATGACAAGTGATGAAAGACTCGAGCCATGTTTTGAGTCAGAGGCTGTAGGAGATGATGCTGGCCAGCTTTCCTGATGTGGGATGTCTTGCAAGGGCCAGGCTAATTGGCAAGATCATTCTCCAGCATAATCAGCTGGATGAATAGCAAAAATGTAATAGGTCTTAAGGCGTTCACTCAACCCTTCTGGTTCATTCTTCCATCAAATTTTCACTCATCAAGATATAAGTTCAAAGAACTCGTGATTTCCTGGAAGGCTAAATGCTTTATTTCTCACCTGCAGCAACACAAGGAGCGATGTTGACAGTAAGTGGATGAAATGCAAGTAACAACATAGAGGGAGGGAGGGAGGGAGGGAGGGAGGGAGGGAGAGAGAGAGAGAGAGAGAGGGAGGGAGGGAGGGAGAGAGAGAGAGAGAGAGAGAGAGAGAGAGAGAGAGAGCCAGAAACCTGGAAAAAGATCATCACTTTTTCTTACAGTTTGCTTCCAAGGTTAGATAGAGATGGCGGGGGGACCCCAAACACTCAAGATCCTTCCTTTCTTTTCTTCACATCTCTAGGAACATGCTTTCTACTCTTTTGTTATGAAAAGAGCATCAATGATTAAAAATTGTGTATGTGTGTGTGTGTGCGCGTGTAGGTGCATGCACATGCACACGTGCATACCTGATTTTGAGAACACAATTTTTTTTAGAAGCAAACCAGTAAGTAATGATAAGTTTAGCATTAAAAAATGATTTAATGTTCCTTCTAGAAACATTTTCTTTCCTGCAGGAGCTGAAGCTGGACTGGGTCATTCTGGGAATTGTGCTGTTTTATTTTAAACATTTTAGCTCCGCAGAACAGCTGCACAAGTGTTGGGATCCCTGGGGAATACAGTCCACCTGGTTCCATACTTTTTCTCCCACCCAGGAGAAATTTTTAGTATCTTCATTGCTAACAAGTCAACTACCCATTTTCATGGTTGACTGACACTGACGTCATTCTGGATAGTTTTGAAACTGGTAATGTCACTAAGTTAACTTCCTGGTAGCTTCTTACACTTATTTTGTTTTTTATAGTGTGAATCAGCATGACTTCAAAGAAGGAGACATGCACAAAAAGTGTGCATGCATAAATGACCAGGGTTTGGGTCCCAGTGCTAATACTTTCTAGCTGCATGACTGAATAGAATGTTAATTTTGTTGTTATTATACAGTCATTTATATAGAATTTGTATCTACCATGCACTCTTTAAGAATCTTACAAATAGAACTCATTTAATGGTCACAACCTGGGGAGAGATTTTCATTATTCTCAGTGTTCAGTGTAGAAAACTGAATAAGGCCATAGGAGCTGGTTGTAATGGTAAGCACCCATAATCTCTGTTATTCAGGAGGCTGTGCTGGGAGGCTGGTGAAACTGAGGTCAGTTGAGGAACTTAGCGAGACCCTGTCTCAAAATAAAAAGAGAAGAAAAGTTGCAGGGCGAGGGCCGGGCGTGGTGGCGCACGCTTGTAATTCCCGCTCTTGGGAGGCGGAGACAGGAGGATCGTGCTGGTTCGAAGCCAGCCTCACTGGCTTAAGAGACCCTGTTTTCAAATAAAAATATAAAATAGGTCTGGAGTGTAGCCCAGAGGTAGAAGGGCTTCCAGGAACCCCAGTAACAAAAAAAAAAAAAAAAAAAAAAAAAAAAAAAAAGAGAGAGAGAGAGAGAGAGAGAGAAAAGAAAAGTTGCAGGGAATTTTAGTTTACCAAGTAAGGGTGGGCTTGGGTTTTTTTTCTTTCTTTTCTTTTTTCTCCCTGAGTTTGGATTCTAGGTTTGCCACTTCTTGGCTATCTTTAACCTCAGTACAAACAAAACAAAACAGAAAAAAAAAACAAGTAATCAAACAAAGAAACAAACATCCATTAGATTTTTTTGTTTTGTTTTGTTTTTTTGGTGGTACTGGGGATGGAACCCAGGAGCCTTCAACCTCCGGGCTATACTCCCAGACCTATTTTATATTTTATTTGGAAACAGGCTTTCTTAAGTCAGCTGAGGATGTCCATTATATCTTAACCAGACCAATGGTACAATTTTTTAAATTAAGAAAATAGGAATGACATTATACCAAAATAAATAACAAACTCTTAAATAGGTTATAGTTACTTTCTTTAATATAACCACTGCATTCTGCTTATTTTTCTTATTTTGTAAAGTGCCACTAAAATTTTATCATGGTTTTGCACCAGTTTGCACTTTGTATTTAAAAACAAATATCTCAGCCAGGCGTGGTGGCACACGCTTGTAATTCCCACACTTGGGAGGCGGAGACAGGAGGATCATGCAGGTTCGAAGCCAGCCATGATGGCTTAAGAGACCCTGTTTCCAAATTTTAAAAAGTATAAAAATAGACCTGGGAGTGTAGCCCGGAGGTAGAAGGGTTTCCAGGAACCCCAGTACCACCCAAAACAAAAACAAAACAAAACAAAAAACACCCAACTATCTCACTAATATATCTCAGGGACATCACTGGTACTGTGATTAATTCTATAATGTATAGACAAATAATCCATGCATTTTTATCACTATTGGTCCATTATGCTTAAAGAAAAAAAGAAAGGAAATAATATTCAAACAAGGAAACATAAAACCTACATAGTCTTATTTTGGGGAATAGAACCACATATAGCTTCCATAATATAGATGGAAAATTCTAAATGCAGTCATTTCAGAAAGCATGTCTTCATACCATAAATTATATTTTCCTTAATTTCTGGATCCCAGGGAGCACATCTCTGAGCAAACACAGCATGTCTGGGATTATGGTAGTTCTCCTCTGAAAGCACGGGCCAATCTGTAATGGTCCATGGCTATGCACACTGCACCACATTACCCCAGTCTTCAGCCAACCAGAAAGCCTTAGAGATTCTCTATCCATCTAAAAAAAAATTGCCAGTAGAGGAGGTACTGCCTGGCTGGTTTCCTCTCTTCTCAGGAATACATCCAAGTTATTACCATCCTATCGTAAGGCAGCAGAAATGTGGTAATCTATCTTTTTCGAAAGAATCTTTCATGATGTTTCCACAAATAAATATTAAACACCTTTGGCCTTCATCAAATAGTGGTAAGGCTGACCTCTTTCCTCAGTCACCTTTTATAACCTAAAAAAACACATGGGGTTTGAAAAGCTTTTCCTTTTCTTTTATACATTTACTAGGATGGGGGAATCATGTCCTTGGCAGACGTTTTTAACTTTGGAACTGATACAATAGAAGCCGATGTTAAGTATGTGGCATTTTTAATTCAGTGTTATTTTAAAATTGCAAATTATTTGTTATTTTTAGTCCACTATGCCTTTATTTTATTTTTTTTAAATTCACTTCTGGATTTCTTGCCTTACATATTTATGCATGAAATCCCTTTTGCATAAACATTAAAAGGAATATATGAGTTGCTCTTAAGTTCCCACTGTGGACATTCAACTGACATTTAAAAAATTCCATTCATGTTTGAAATTAATGGAAAGGTCAGTGCTTTTAAAATTGATTTTATGTCCAAGACGTTTGTCTGCCAAAACTTGAATATAATTTAGAATAGGTAACTCAGGACTCAGTGTAGAAGGAGTTTAGATGAATGGTTTATCAGACTTACACTTTTATAGATCTAAAGCTTTTGATTTTGTGTGTTGTAGAAATGGATTGACCAGCCACATGATCAGAATCATCCCTTACTTTTCTGGTTGAATAACATGATGCCAAAAACGTTTTTATTTTCAGTTTCCATGTTGAAGGTAGATAGATGAGAAATTAAAATGTTAACACTCTGTTTTTAGACCTTTTTGTTAATGCTATTGACTTTTCAGTAGTGATTTTGTTTCATTTCTTTATGAAATATTGAAGAGAAGGGAAAAAATAAAATATTTTTCCTATCATCCTTGTTTACTTGGCAACAGCGTTAAGATATAATTCGCTATCATCCTTTCAAAATCTTTGTTCTAAAGCATGCCTTACATCTAGTTTGAGACTTCTTTATACTCAGTGAGCTGTTTGGCTTCCAACTGATAGGAAGTAGGCTATTTGGATCAGTTCTTAGGGGAAACTTGCTTTTATTGAACCAAATTCTTTCTCCTTGAGGTTTTGAACTTTGAGACTCACAGGGCAATTCTAATCCCTTTTTCAACCTCTTTCCTGAAGGTAATGATTCCACACTACATATATTCTTGTCCTTAAAAATTTTCAGTTTTGCCGGGTGTGTTGGCACACGCTTGTAATTCCTGTGCTTGGGAGGCAGAGACAGGAGGATTGTGCAGGTTCGAAGCCAGCCACGTGCGCTGGCTTAGGAGACCCTGTTTCCAAATAAAAATGTAAATATAGGTCTGGGAGTGTAGCCCGGATGTAGAAGGGCTTCCAGGAACCCCAGTACCACCAAAAAAAAATTTTTTTTCAATTAAAAAATTTTATCTAGAAAGGATAATGTTGACCACCGTATCCAATTGCAGTCCTCTGAGTTCAGTTTTTCACATGGCTCAGAAATGAGCATAACACCCAGGATTGGCTGGTCAGAGTAGAGCAGGGGAGAATTGTATCTTCTCATCCTGGGACTTTGAATCTGTCACTGGGATTTAAAGTCTTTTAGAGGAGTATAGAATTTGCCAACCATTTAACCCAATTAAGTCATTAGATAGTTTTATGTGTTTTTTGTTTTTGTAAGCCATATTCCTCCTTTGCCAAGAATATTTTATTTTATATCACTTGCTTTGTAACACATGAAAATTTGCAATCTTCATCCCTTCATCCTTTGGCAAAAATGTGAAAAATGATAGACTTAAGAACAAAGTCTTATGGGATATACCTGGGCATCTTTCCATAGTGCCGTGAGTTAGCACTGATTTTTCTCATGTGATTAATAATCCAACTAATTATAAAACTTTGGACCAATTCCACTTATTTTGTTCATAAAACTATTTCCCTTGTCCCTGAGTCATCTCTCAGATATAAATTTAACCTAACAGATATAATTTTTCCCAGGCAACACATTCTGTTTTCTAGTCCTTGCTTTTTTTTTTTTTTTTTGGTAGTACTGGATATTAAACTCAGGGACATTCTACCTCTGAGCTATACCCCCAGCCCTGTTTTAACTTTTTGTTTTTGAAACAGATTTTGCTAGATTGCTGAGTCTCACTAAGTTTCTGGGGTTGTACTTGCCATCCTCTTGTCTCAGCTTCCCAAGTACTGGGATTATAGGCATGTGACAGTCACCACGCCCCACTTATCATTGCTCTGGCATGCTACTCCAATTCTCACCACTCCCCAGCTGTTCCCATTGGCTGGGAAGCAAAGCTTTTTTTTTTTTTTTTTTTTTTTTCAGGAAATGGAACCCAGGGGCATTCTACTTTTGAGCTACACCCCCAGCCCTATATTTTATTCTTTATTTTGAAACAGGGTCTCACTGAGTTACAGAAGGCCTCACTAAGTAGCTGAGGCTGTCCTCCAACCATTTTCCTCCTGTCTCAGCCTCCCAAATCCTGGGATTACAAGCATGTACCACCACACCTGCCTTGCTTATCTTATCATGTATCAGCAGAGTCTCCAGCTCATTCCACGACACTAGATGGTGTTTCTGTCATGTTGGACTTCATTTTTTTTTTATAGAGTTTTTCATTTCTTCTTTTTTTTAGCTTCAATAGCATTCTTGTTTCCAGAAATTTGAAGAGTTCTCATCTCTCAATCTTTCAATAGCCAATAAGCAGATTTCTTTTATCATCTTTTTTCCCCAGACAATAACTAAAACTCACCATTAGCATCGAGATTTTTATGTATGTAATCCCAATATTCAGGAAGCTGAGACACAAGGATTTCAGGATCAAGACCATCCTCATCAACTCAGTGAGGCTCTCAGCAAACTTGCAAGACTTTATTTCTAAATAAAAAAAGAAGTGGGGCCTAAGGTGTGGCTTGGAGGTAGAATGGACTTGGCTTCAGTCTCTAGTGCAAAAATTTTAAAAAGTGGAGTTGGATGGAGAGCTCCCTGGCTTGGATTCCTGATTATATATATCCATTTTGTTATATTTTTACTTACACACACACACACACACACACACACACACACACACACACACACACATATTGTTCCTACTTTTATCTTCTAGACACTCATGCTGGGATAATGATGCTGTTGTCTCTGAAATATTTGAAGTTTGCTTTCTAGATTGCCTCTAGGCTCAGTTTCTCTAGCCTCTCCCGGAGACTAGGAGGCAGTATGTGATCTCTGTCTCTCCGGTTCCTGTCGCCGTCGCTTTACCTACCAGTCCCTCTGGGTTCTGCCCCTGGTTGTTCCTGTCTTTGAGGCCTGAGGATCTGACCCACCGTGCAAGAGTGCAATTATGCAAACACAAATAGTGAAACTATCATAGCATTCTCTTGTTTTTTTGGTCACGTAATCTCCATTTTTGTTATATTTTTACTTCATCCTTTGAATGGTAAAACTGAGGGAATACCTTCCAAATAAGGAGTCAAGCAACAGCGTTGTATAAGTACTGCACACCAACAGATTGTGCCACTGGAGCTACAGCGACGATGTTCTGATGTTCTAGGTGTAGTTCACGAAACCAGCTGCGCAGGACAAATACTTGGTCTCTTTCATCGCAGTTTTCTCCCTCATAAAACAAGGCAGGTAAGCAAGATCATTCTACTTTACTAATCTTACAAACTTTAGAAGTGAAGCCTGAAGAGGACCTCTTGGTTTCTGGTCTTCACTCAGGATCCTAGGTCACCTCAGTTGCAGTGACAGTCGTAGTTGTGCTGCCTCTTATTGGGGCTTTGGCTTCCAGAAATTCTGGAATATTTAATTCTCTTCTACTCAGTAGGAAATAATTTTAATCAAGGTGAAAGTTGAAAAGAGATAACTTTGAAAACGAACTAAATTTTTGCTACACAAGATGGCAAATTAATACACACTCACATTCCCTTCTCAGAAATTTGTGGGGCCAGGTGTGTTTCAAATTTAGAATATTATGACATCCTAGGGGAGCTTTGACATCAAACATTTCTGCAGCTGAACATTTGTAGAAAGTAGGATAAATAAAGACTAATAGCACTGATATTTTTGTAATAAAACATGAATATTCATATGGAGTGAAATGAAGACTATAACATCATGTCAGTAAGTCTGGATTTGCTGCCCATACATATGAAAACATTTCTACTTTAGTATTTTTATTTGGATTTCAGAATTGTAGATAAAGGATTATGAGCCCATATTGGTAAAATATAGTAGTTTTTCATTATCTATGGTTTTGCTTTCCATGGTTTCTGTTAACCATGGCCAAACATAGTTTGGAAATATTTAATGGAAAATTTTCAGAAAGAGGCAATTCAGAAGTGTTAAATTGTGTACTGCAGTGAGTAGTGTGCTTAAATCTTGTGCCATTCCACTCTGCTCCACCTGGGATGTGAATCGTCTCTTTCTTCAGTGCACCCACTGCCAGCCTGTAGTCCCTTAGCCATCTCTGTTATCAGACCCACTACTGGGGTGTCAGAGCACTTGTATATAGAGTTCAGTACATCTGTGGTTTCAGTCATTCACTGGAGTCATTAAATATATTCTCCACAATAAGGGAACTACTGTGATTAGGATGTAGATAGTGGAGTCTTATTTATTGGCTTTTATTTTTGTCAAAACAGAAAGATGGAAATGAGCATGACATGTGTCCACATGGGTTTAAGGAATTTATCCTCAGCCTTCAGATGGAGTAAGCAGGAATGGCATCCCTTGACTGCCTTCCCAAATAAAAGCAATTACTTTCTTTTGGGCTCCAGTGTATGCTAACCAGATTCTTTCATTCGGGAGGCATTTATTGAAACATTACTAGGTGCTAAGCCCTGAACTAGGTAACTGGGAATGTAAGAGTGAGATGCAAGTCAGTTTCTGATCCCTGTCTGTATTTAACTTAGCAGGGAAGAGCACTGTGCATCTGCCAGTACTTAATCTAATTGTGATCCAGGGAACTCCCTGAAAATTCAGCATTTAGATCGACACTTGAGGGATGACATGGTGTTAGCCAAGTGACCAGGTTAATGTGAGGCAGTGCTCCAGGAAGTGGGTGCATGTGATGTCACAGCTGGGAAAAACCCATTCTGTGAGCCCAAGAAATCTCAAAGGCTGGAGCACAGAGGGAGAGTACCTAGAGAGGTGGGTGAGATGTCAGACAATTAGAGGACCATGCATACCATTTTAGAGTTGGAGGTCTGTTGCTTATCATGCCAGTCTTCTCTAAAAACAAGAAGTTCTTTGAGTCATGGATCATATTCCATTTTTTGCATTTCAGAAATAATCACCAAAAGCTGGCATGGTGGTGCACACCTGTAATCCAAATATTTGGGAGGCTGAGGAGGGAGGATCACTGGTTTGAAGCCAGCCTTAGCAATTTAATGAGGCTCTCTGAAACTTTGGAAGACTCTGTTTCAAGATAAAAATAAAACATGACTGGGGGTGTAACTCAGGGGTAGAATGTCCCTGGGTTCAATTCTCAGTAACCCCCATGCCCCCACGCAAATCTTAAAGTATTAATCACAATGACTGACATATGGTAATAGACATGGAAGGAAGGAAGGAAGGAAGGAAGGAAGGAAGGAAGGAGAAAGGAAGGAAAAATGGATGGAGGAGAAAAAGGAAAGAGAGAAAACAATCAATTTAAGAATGAACAACTAAACACAAACATTAGAGAAAACTTGAGTATAAGCGATGGATGGTGTTAACCAGTTTTTGAATGGTAGTGAGGTGGTTTAACAGCTAAAGGTTCCGAATCTGGGTCTTTTACCTAAAGCTTTAACATACTCTACAGCCTCAGGCAATTAGGACCTCAGTTTCTTCTACTGCAAATGACATATCAGAGCTATCAACTCTAGCCCTGAAATCCAACAGAGACTTCAAATGGATATGGAGGTGGATTTCTATCACCCAAAGCACAGGGGGTTGTACATGGCAGTGTGGTCCTTGGGGATGCTGCACCATGAGAAAAATGTCATGAGAGGAGCCTTGTTTTCCAGGAGACACAGGCCCACATGCAGCACTGAAACAGTCTGATTCATCTTTGATTGACTATTCACCCCACTTCTAACAATAGAGTTTAAAGAGCTATTTTTCTTCAAATTTATATTCAGTAACGCCCTCTACATCTCTCAAATTGCTAGTATCCGGTTAAGACAAGAACAGAACAAGAATGTTAAAAATACATTGTGTCTCCGCGCCCTTGCCACAAAGACTGAATGGCCGGCTTGCCAGAGAAGGCTTGTTTTTCAGGGCAGATAATTTGCATGCGGGGCTTCATTCAAATACTTTGAAAATGGGTCCAAGGAAACAGCAATTAAAATGATGATCAGAAACTGGTTGTGTTTTCAGGCTAAATCACATTGATTTCCAAGACAAGTTTGGTAAGCTAGAGAAGGAAGAAAAGACAGCCTGTGGAACCCCCTCTCATTTTTCAAATATACAAGAAGCTGGGTGTGGTGGCGCACGCTTGTAATCCCAGCATTTGGGAGGCTCAGACAGGATGATCGTGGTTTGAGGACAGCCTCAACTACTTAGTGAGGCCTTTTGCAACTCAGTGAGATCCTGTTTCAAAATAAAAATAAAAAATAGGGCTGGGTGCAGCTCAGAGGTAGAATGCCCCTGGGTTCCATCCCCAGTACCGCACACATACATATATATGTATATATATGAAACTTGATTTATGCTCGAGTCTAGACTATGGCAACTTAGCCTCGTTCTCTATTAAGGTCCATCAGTGTTTGTAGGTACAATGGATATGACAAGGTTTAGAACAATGAAGCGTTTGGGGGTTGTATATACATTATACAATTTTAATATTTAATAAAAAGTAATTGTAGTGGTATTGAGAAAAATTTGGGGGTGTGGGCAACCAGTTGACTTGATTATAATTTTTTGAATTTTTTTTTTCGAGGCAGAGGCAAGAGAAGAGGCGAGAGGGACATTAAAAAGGGCCAGTCAAATCTCAAAATCTTAGTGTTTGAGATGTAGTTGAAACAGTGAGCTATGGAGGCAAAAGGCAAAAGTACTGTCTTTTTCTGCAAGACAAATGAGCCATACCACATGAAGCCCGGGGTCTCTCCATTCTAAAATTCCACAAACTCAGAAATACAGATGGCTTCACATCTAAAAATTTTTACAGTTGCTTCTGAGCGAAAATATCACAGAGTGTCACTTATTCTAATAAGAAATGATTATGCATTTTATTTTAGGAAAGAATGTCAGTTGCAATCACATACAATAGCTTCTGAAGCATTAATAGCCTTATTACTTTTTGGGGGAAGCTTTGTTTACTTAGCTTACTGTTTTCCAGTGAGTGTGTGTCTACCTCAGAGCCAAGTGTGAGTCATTGTAACTGCATTCATATCTGACTATTCTCCATTATATATACTACATATGCATCTGTGAATATATCAATATTGTCTTCCTTCTATATCCCTGGATTCTGCATCCGTAGATTCAACCAACCATTAATTGAAAATATTTAGAAAAAATTGAGTTATACAAAACATGTATAGATGTTTTTTCCCTGTCAGTATTCTCAAAAATTGTATATACAACTGTTTTTTTTTTTTTTTTTTGCAGTACTGGGAATGGAAATCCAAGGGCATTCTACCTCTGAAGTACACCCCCAGCCCTATTTTTTATTCTTTATTTTGAAACAGGGTCTCACTGGGTTGCAGAGGGCCTCACTAAGTAGCAGCTGAGTAGTAGCTGAGGCTGGCCATGAACTGCGATCCTCCTGTCTCAGCCTCCCAAATGCTGGGATTACAAGCGTGCACCACCACGCCCGGCTCTATACAACTGTTTATATGGCATTTGTGTTGTATTGATGTAAATGCCACACAAATATTGTCTAATACGAATATTATATAATATAGCACTAGCATTATGTAGTAATATATTACAGCATTAACATTGGTAAAAAACTGTATTGAAGCTGGGTGTGGTGGTGCATGCTTGTAATCCCAACATTTGGGAGGCTGAGACTAGAGAGGATTGTGGTTCGCAAACAGCCTCAGCTACTTAGCGAGGACCTTAGCAACTTAGTGAGACCTGTTTCAAAATAAAGAATAAAAAATTGGGCAGGGAGTATAGCTCGGAGCTCAAATGCCTCTGGGTTCCATCTCCAGATCCGCAAAAAACAAACAAAAAAAAACCAAAAAAAAACCCTGTATCGTTATTATAAGCAATCCAGAGGCCATTTAAATATACAGGAGGATGTGCATAGGTGCTATGCAAATACTGCACCCTTTTATATAAGACAACTGAGCATCTGTATATTTTGGTATTAGAAATAACCCACTGTGGAAATCAAGGAATGACTATATATATATATATATATATATATATATATATATATTTGTATTTAACTGTTTCCCTTCACATACATAAATACATTTACATACATGTAATTATATTTACATCTCTATATTTGGTTTGTTACTTAAAACATATTTATTATTGACAGCTCCCGCTCCTTCGCTATTTAAGGAATAATGTTCGGTACCATCATGGATGACAAAGCTATTCAGTTAGGAGAAGCAAAACAAAAGCTGGTGCAATTTGGTTTTCTAGGAAATTCACAGCAGTGGGTCAGTATTACCCAGAACAAACTTCTGCCTGTCTATGTTAACACTTAACCGGAAACACATTGTCCGAGATGGCCAGGCTCAGCTCGTGAGCAGAGACTTCAGCATGTCATGAAATGCGTTGTGGCTCAGAATGATCTCTTTATTTCATTTGTTGGTTTGCGTGTTTCCAGCCTTTACTACTAGTCTGGCTGGGCATTGTGCTTCTCCAGACAAGCATCCTGAATTTACCCTTTCTAAAATGAGGGGAAAATGGAGATTTTTGCCTGCATGAAAAAGAGACAGTAAGAAAATACTTAGCTCTCTGAAAAAAAGAAATGCATAAAATAAAAGTTGTAATTTTTAAACAATTTACTCCCTGCTGATGGCCAAAGTTATTTCATTTGGTTTATAATAAACTATGTAGGTGTAATAAGGCAGAAAATAATACAAAATTAAGAGAAGAATCAAGATGTATGGGAGAAAATAGCAGGAATTTGTTATTGTAAGTGTCCTGTTTATTTGATTTTCCCAAAACTTGAAGATCAAACACTGAATTTTCACCCCAGAAAATTTCTATATACCAACAAAATGTGCTTCCTCATGGGGTGAACATAGGATGTAAAAGTCTTACTTGGAGGCTGCTGGGCTTGGCGAGGAGTTAACGACCAGCAGTTACCATCTGACAGTTAGTTTGTGGCTTAGGGAAAATGGCGTGTGGTCACAGTCCAATTTCTGCTGGACAGGTATCCACATCATAAGAAACCATCACTAAATTTGGCACCTCAACAAACTATTATTGGCAGCACAGAGTGAAGGACTGAATCAGCATTCAGATTTGAGAGTCCTGACCATCTAACCTGGTCACTCCAGGTCAGGACAAGAGAGGTGTTTGCAGAGTTTAAAATCAGAAAAGTTAGGAGATGATTGCCTGATACCACTTAACAGTTTATGAATAAAATGATGATTTTGATATCTAGGTTTTCCCATCTGTGCATTTTTATGTACTTAATATCATAAATAAAAGCAAATCCCTCCTTCAGGACCAACCACAAACTGTTGTCAGTTTGTTAAAAATATAAGCAGACCAGCTGGGCATGGTGGTGCATGCCTGTAATCCCAGTACTTGGGAGGCTGAGATAGGAGGATTTCAAGTTGGAGGCCTGCCTCAGCAACTTAGTGAGACCCTGTTTTGAAATTATAAAATAAAAAAGGGCTGGAGGTACAGTTCAGAGGTAGAACCCCCGACTGGGCATATATATATGATATAGAATAGATATATAGATATAGATATACCCTTCTACCTCAGGGCTACACTCCCAGACCTATTTTATATTTTTATTTGGAAACAGGGTCTCTTAAGCCAGCGAGGCTGGCTCCAAACCAGCGTGATCCTCCTGTCTCTCCGCCTCCCAAGCGCGGGGATTACAAGTACAAGCTGCGCCGCCACGCTCGGCCTTAAGGTCTTTTTAAACAGCCGTTGTGCTGAGAGAGAGAGCTCACATTTTTAGAGAACAACAAAGTGATGATGCGAAAAAACAAGGCAACCTGGGCCAGAAGGTCATTCTGCAGAGACGCACGGCTTTGGGCAAGCTGGCGGGTTCCTGGCAGCTCACCGCTGACCACTGCAAGGGCAGCAGAGGCTCCGCGGTGGCTCTGTCCAAACAGAAGTGACCTTCAGGCCTTATCTCCTTTAAATTCGAGGCCCGAATGGGGGCCAGTGTCTACTGCTGGGAAGTATAAGTGGCTTATTCTTCCAGTAGGAGTTCACTGTGTTTCCGTCACTGCTCCATACCTGGTTACTTTTATTCAACACACAGTAAAATACATCCCTGACTGGAGAGAACGTACTCAATGGATCAAAGGTGTTCCAAGGGCATTGGCACCAATATGTCAACAGTAGGATTTACCTGGCCCAAGGGGCTTGCCAGTCATTAAGCAGGGTTGCAGTCTGGGGCGCCGGGGAACCCATGGCAGTGCACTCAGGGCTGAGCTCAGTCGGGTGGGTGCACCTCCTGCTGGTCAATAAACGAGGGAAATTTAACGGCAGCCTTTGAGGTGAACCAATGTTTTATTCCTTAGCCAAGACTGAAAACGTGTCTGCCCTTAAGGAGCAGAGGGTGATATTTAGGAGTGTGGAAAGGCAGGCAGAATGCTCGTAAATAGCTTGGAAAATGCTTATAAATGTGGTGTAAAAGGGACAAGGCACTGGAAACAAAAGCAGATTTTTCCAAACCAAGTCTCTGAGATGCAATTATAGACACATATACACTGACATCTGTATCTCTCCTCTCATCCCGTATCCAGCAGAGACAAGTTCTGGTGGTTGAACTGTGGTACAACTGCTAACAACAGTTGCCAGGAGACTCAAGTAAATACAGCAAAGAAATATTGTTCTCCTTTAGGAAGTACTGACTTTTCTCTTTCCTGTGACTGTTTTCTTAGTCCTACCTAAAAAATGTTGTAGTGGTTATATCAAATTAAATGAATGGAAATAGCCTCAGAAGTACTTGGCATTAGTACCTAGTAGACTCTATGACGTTGATAACAGCATAGAATAAAGTTTTGTGGCCTTTTCATTTACTCATAGTTTTGCCTATTTATATGCATAGTCGAGTACTTGAAAACATATGAATAAGCGTGGTGGCTCACGCTTGTAATCCCCACGCTTGGGAGGTGGAGACAGGAGGATCGCGCAGGTTCGAAGCCAGCCGCGCTGGCTTAAGAAACCCTGTTCCCAAATAAAAATAATATATATAAAATAGGTCTGGGATTGTAGCCTGGAGGTAGAAGGGTTTCCAGGAACCCCAGTACCACCACCAAAAAAAAAAAAAAAAAAAAAAAGAAAGAAAGAAGGAAAGAAAGAAAACATATGAATTAAAAATGTGTATCTGCTTATACATTAAATATGATTTTAAAAAGCCCTAAAATTCAAGAGTGTCAATGAAAGGGACAGAATATGATAGTAAACAAAAGGAGTGGGGCTGGTATGATGGGAGCAGATGCTATCCAATGGACACTTAAATGACCATGAGAGAGGGAGAATTTGATTTACAAAGAGTCACAACAGTTCAAATATCTTTGCCTCTCATTCCACAACAATCACTTTCTTTACTTCTTTCTAACTTCTGACTTTCAGAATTTTCTTTGTAAACAATATTTAATTTAAAGAAAAGGCATAGAAAAAAGGTCAGTAAACTTTCAATATTTTTCATTACTTGAACCTATTCTTAGGAAACATCAGGGTACACATCATTTAGTATTTCTGGGAATTTTTTAATTAGTCATGTGCAAAAAAAAACCATTTGGCTTGTACTAAATTCCTAAATATTGCCTATTTCTCCACAATAATTCAAGTAGAAGTCTTTGCTGTTTGGTAAATTCTTCAACTGGGAGCAATCTAGAAGTTTATAATGATGCTTATGAAGCATTTGACAGATACAACTTCTTTTAAAGATCAGCATGACCACTTAAGATAAGAAGCAGTGAATTAAAAGCTATAATGCAAAAACAAAAGGATTTTGTATTGTTTCCAAGCCTAGTAAAACGCAGTCTCAACCCCCATCTACCTGTTCAAGGGCAGCAAGATTAAGGAAGGTGTAATAGCTGTACACACCACCAGGGGGTGCCAGAGGACAGCACCTGTTTGCACTTCAGGCTAAAGGGCACTATGAAAAAGTAGAAGAGAACTGCCCCCAAGCTAGAAATCAATACATGGTCCCACCTTGGACCACGGTGGAATACCTTCTAGTGATAATAGGATGGCGCTAAGAGTCTTTGACCACTGTAGATGGACAAGACGATTGCAATCATGTAGCAAATTTCCTTATTTTACAAGTGAGTCGGCTGAGATGCAGGGAGTTAAAGGGCGTGTGCCAGCCCAGCTGGTGGTGGGCCGAGACAGAACTGGGACCACAATGACGGTATCTGGGATTTTGTGTGCGGAGCGTCCTCGAATCCACTGTCCATCCATCTGTCTCCTCGCAGTGGAATTGAGCTGAGACGTTCCCACATTGTGCCCCCACCCTACCGTCCTTTTCAACACCGTGGTAGATGGAAATGTCTCGTTTCCCCAAGCCTCCAAGTTCTAACCAATAATAGCTATTGAGAAACTTACCTCCCTCTTCCGTCTTACAGATTCTTATAGGAATGAACAGGTTTCACTCCAAGGACTTTGTGTTCTGTTTAGATAAACCACATTCCTAGTGGAGTATTTTCTCTTTCCTCACTTTTTATCTCCACTTTTCCCCTGAGTACCAGCTGCAGGGTTGTTCCTATTTCCATAGTAAGGACACCATTGGCCTCCTGTCAAAACTAACAAAATCCCTCATGCCAAAAAATACATTAAGAACTAATATTTTAAAATATATTAAAATGTGTCTGTGTTATAGTGCACACTAAAACCCCATTTCTAACTGATGTAGATCTGATGTCTTTGGGTAAAACTTATGTCCCCGCTTTGTGACACAGCCCCTGCTTTCTCCATAAACTACTGATTCCAGGCTCATATTATGGATTTAGGTAGAAAACCCACAGCACAACATAAACTCGAATTAGAACCATAACCAAAAACTTTTAGAGCATCTATTGATTTTAACGTGCCTGGCCTATGGAGGCAACTTCAGTGCGTCCACTTCCTCCTAATTTGACAGCTGCTTTGCTATGGCCAGAGCTTGGACTAATGAGGTTACAGCTGTCACGGTTAATCAACAGATTCAAATATGAACAAGGAATTGGGTAGCTGGTTTCAGTTAATTTGTGCAAATGTACAGATTGGGTGGGCAATATTTATACTGGTGACTCAAAACAAACTTTCAGGAACCGAGCCAAGTATGATCTCAGCAGTTCTCAGCTCTACTCTGGGGAGATAAGACACAAATTACAGAAACAGGAGATGAAGCATAAAAGAGTTCAGCGCTCTGAGCTCCCCATGAAAAGCCCAATTATGTCCAGCGTATTTCCCCTCTTCATCGAGTATCTAACTGGATTTCCAAGACCTGAGTCTGGTCGTTCCAGAAAATGTTCTCACAGTGTTCTCTGGTGTTGCAGCTTGGGATCCGTGGGTCTTGTCTCCTCGCCATGGGACTTTATGTAAGAGCCACCCCTTCCCCCCATCTGCGCACTTCTGAGCGTATCGCCACTGCTGCACATCTATTCTGTTATGAAAACATCATTCTATTAATATAAATACAGACCACATTTGCCAGGGCTAACTAGAACAGGTGCAAAGTCTTTAGATGCTTGCCTGTACTGAGAAATGAAAAGAGTGTACAAACAGTTTTCTCTTGTGGTGGCACCGCTGGTGTCGATGTGACATTCATCTCTGCTGCGTTCATTCCTTGATGTTCATGGAAGGTAGCCCGGGAAACTTGATACAACTGGCTTGTAGGGTAGAGAGGGAAGAAGGAGGAAGAGAAAGATGGTGATGACATGGTCTCTAAGATTCTGTTTATGCAAATACTCTCCTCTTGATCTGGGGCTTGCATGGGTTATGTATAGAGTACATTCTGTCAAATCTCCTGCTGCTAGGGAAGGGATGCTGCCAATATAAATATTCTGTCTATTCTGAATGTAGAAAACAGCTTAAAGCCTTCTGATGTTTCTGTTCTTCCTCTTTCTTTCTTTATTTCTTTCTTAATCTTATCCATGTGACTGCTTCCGTGTTTCCTGTGGTTTCAAATTTACTTTAGTTTTCCAAGCAAGAGAAAGTCATTGCCTGAGAGGCACATCTGGGTTCCTGTTCCCATCAACAGAATTATCTCAGGTGTAAAATGTTAGCCAGGCATGGTGGCATATGCCTGCAATCCCAGTACTTGGGAGGCAGAGGCAGGAAAATCACAGAGTTAAAACAAACTTCAGCAACTTAGCAACACCCTCTGCAATTTAGCAAGGTCCTCTTTCAAAAATAAAAAAGGCCCTGGGGGTAGAGTTTAGAGGTAGAATGTCCTTGGGTTTAATCCCTAGTACCAAAAAAATTATAAGCAGTGAATGAATGAACATTTGGTGGGGTAGTCTTAATAAATAACAAATATTATGTGCAATGGTTGTGGGTTTTAAATGCATGATTTTAAGAATTTTAGGAGCCTGTCATCAAAGGTGAGTTTCTAAGGAAGTGTATGTTTATGTGTGAAGTTCACATGTGCATGTGCAGGTGTACAGAGTATATATTAGTAACTCTTTAATTGCAGTTTCAGTTTCTATACTTTCAGTTACCTGCAGTCAACATCAGTCTCAAAATAGTAAATAGAAAATTCTAGAAAAAATGATTCCTAAGTTTTAATAACTTGTATTCCAATATATTATTATAATGGCTCTATTTTATTATTGTTTTTGTTGCCCTCTAAATGTGCTTAAATTGTAAATTAAGCTTTATAATAGTTATGTGACTGTAGGAATATATATATATATATATATATATATATATATATATATATATATATGTAATTTCTGTGTTTTCAGGCATCTACTAGGTGTCTTGGAATGTACCTCTGCAGTATGAGGGAACTGATGGGTATATAAACTCTTATATATAGTAGTTTGAGGCAAATTATTGCTAATATCATCATGGAAATCCCTCTTACTTCAGTAGGGAGAATTCTAAGATGGTGCCCAAGATTTGCCCCAGAATACACATTCTATAAGCTTTTCTTTCCTGAGTGTAGCTAGGTAAGACTGTGACTGGTGGGAGATTACCCTTAAGATTATGTTGTGTTCTATGAATAGGTGAAGGAATTATACTGATGATGTAATTAAGGTCCCTAATCAGTTGATTTCTAGTTCATCAAAAGGGAAATTATTCTAATTAAGTGAGCCCTGTTAAAGAGAGATTAGGTCTTCCTCAAGGTCAAAGAGATGTTCTCAAAGGCTTTGAAGAAGTCAGCTACCACCCACAAAAAGACTAGATGTCAAAAACCACACGGGCCTCTTGGAGCTGAGAAAAGAAAAAAACAGTTGGCACTCAGAAAGAAATCAAGGATCTCATACTTAACAAAGGTACAGTCTTGAATTCAGTCACAGTCTTGTGAACTTGGAGGAGAATATGAAGCCTTGGTTGGGATGGTAACTCTGGATAAAACTTTGATTTCAGACTGGTGAGACCTTGAGCAAAAACTCAGCTAAGCCACAAGATGACAACGGGTACTTGTGGAAGCTAAGTTTATAGTTATATTTAATGCAGCAACAGAAAACTAATACCTTAATGCTCAGTACAGATGGTATAGATAGATGCTTTGACTATCGACAGGATTAGCACACTCAAGAAAAGGAAATATGCCCACCTTGTACATGACACAAATTACCTGCTACAAAGAACAGCAGATTATAAATAAATGGTGGTGGTGGTGGTTGTTACATTCATCTTGTCAAACATCTCATTTTCTTCTCTGTCTTTGGGTTAGTAGCTACTCTTTCATTTCTCCAAAGGAATAGAAATTTATTCGAATTTTGATTTCAAGCTTCAAAACCCAGTGTACTGCAAGATGCTGTATGAGTTTGGGAGTTTAATGATTATTCATGAGGGTTTCTGTGTTTTGTCTATACTGTTTTCTAAGGAGGAGTCTGGCTTATTACCACACAGATCTTTTGGCTTTATTTCTAAAAACTGGAAGAAAAGAGAAATCAAGGTGGCAGGTGGCATAAGCACCAGATAGGAGGTTTGTTGCAAAAAATTAACATTAAAAATATTGTCTAGCCTGTAATAGGTATTAGTCAGTATTGTTTTAAATAAACCATATTGATCAAAGACTAATTTTGGGCAAGGCAAAGGAAATTTTTAAAGAAGCATTCTCTATAATCTTTTTCATGTTGTTAAAAATGGAAATAAGTGACTGAATTTATTTTGAGATTTTTTTGTGTGTTTTGGATTCTGTTCTTTGACATTATTTTTTGAAATTACTTTGAAATTACTTTTGTGATGCCACTGAAAGTCTGGATCATGGAGATAAGAGATTTATAGGCATGAATTGGATATAATTTCTCATGCACTTATGATGTTCCTGGTCTTGGGCCCTTACTGCCTGAATCTGATATAAATACGTCCATGAAATGTTTCCAGTGCAGTAGGGAGAGAAATACCAGGAAATCAGTCTTCATGTGTTGTTAATAATACCAGCAGCAAAAAAAAAAAAAAAAAAAAAAAAAGGGTCAACTTGCACATGCCCACAGGCACCAGCAGAGGCCCTGGAACCCACACCAGGGATAGGATAAGGCAGTAGACCTACAACCCAAGCATCCCTGACTTGTCCTCCTGAGCAGAAGTCAAACAGATGAACCCACTGGCTTTCTCTTAACTGCAATGGAAGCCATCAGATTTCCTTATACCATCAGCCCTGATGTCATATGAGATTTAGTGACTACTCTTCTCAACCAGGAATAAAAAGCATTAAGGAAAAAGCAGCAGCATGGTTTGTATCTGAAGTGATTTTTCAATAAAGCACTAACATACAAAGCTCGAGTGGTGACAGCCAAAGGGAAAGTCCATTGTTTGTTTTAGAACAACAGCCAATACAATCCAATCTGGAAGCCCAAACCTATCTGTTCTCCTCCCTATTTTTTTTTTTTTAAGAAAGTTTCATTGGACCACATTTGTTCATTTGGAAACAGTGTTTATGACCACTCTTACACTACAGTGGCAGAGGTGAGCAGCTGAGACAGCCTCTCTGTTCTGAGAAGCCTAAAATATTTACTACCTGTTTTCTTTTCTTTTCTTTTTTTTTTTTTGCGGTACTGGAGATGGAACGCAGGGGCATTCTACCTCCAAGCCACACCCCCAGCCCTATTTTTTAGTCTTTACTTTGAAACAGGGTCTCACTGAGTTGCAAAGGGCCTCACTAAGTAGTAGCTGAGGCTATCCATGAACTGCGATCCTCCAGTCTCAGCCTCCCAAATGCTGGTAATGCAAGTGTGCACCACCATGACCTGCTACTACCTGTTTTTTTTTTTAATAGAAAAAGTCTGTGCACTCATATTTTGGAAAGACTTCCCTTTTTTTTTGGTAGTACTGGGGTTCCTGGAAACCCTTCTACCTCCGGGCTACACTCCCAGACCTATTTTATATTTTTTTATTTGGAAACAAGGTCTCTTAAGCCAGAGAGGCTGGCTTCGAACCTGCGCGATCCTCCTGTCTCCGCCTCCCAAGCACGGGGATTACGAGCGTGCGTCACCACAACCAGCGAGATTTCCCCTTTTTTGTTATCATAGAAATCTATAGAAGAGCCAAGCAAGGTGGTAATCTCAATAATCCCAATAGTTGGGAGGCTGGGATAGGAGGATCACAGTTCTTGGCCAGCCTCAGCTACTTAGTGAGGCCTTCTGAAACTTAGTGAGATCTTGTTTCAAAATAAAGAATTAAAAAAAAAATAGGGCTCAGAGTGTAGCTCAGAGGTAGAATGCTCCTGGGTTTCATCCCCAGTACCACAAAAACAAAAACAAAAACAAAAACCTAAAAAAAAATAACAAAGAAACAAAAAAAAAAGAAGAAAGAAAGAAATATATATAAGAAATCTCTAAAGCAAGAGAGTTTGGTCATTTGGGAAGAATTAGGAAGGGAAAACATTTATATGGCTCAATATGGAAAATATGACTAGCACTGAAAGCAATAATTAACAATTACTGAGTAATTACTAACAAGTGCTTTATAAGTATCAATTGATTCCCATAGTAATTCATCAGTTATTCCCATTTTATAGTTAAAAAGCTAGCTGCTGCTTAGGATAAGGAATGGGCAAAAGATGGTTCCATGCTGTATCTGGGACTTAAGCTCATGTCTCCATGTCTGTTTGAATCCAGAGCCTGGAATCTTAATATGCATGACAGCAGTGTATTGAGATGACAGATACTGATATTTCCTATACAAGACAACCAAGAGAGAAGAAATTTTTTTCTATTTTGAGGTCTATTTCATAGTTGGAGGTTGAAACATATAGTATAAAAATAGTGAAAAATAAAAGATTTTATACACTATACATGACAATTTTGTACACTTTAGGTGATGTTAATGATATAACAAGTTTTCATCATATTATACCTGAAACTTATTTTTATTTTTTGTCTTTGAGGAATAAGAGTCCTTTATTGATGCAATAAACATTATTTACTGTGGCAAGATATCTAGTCACCATTGAAGACTATCCTTCCATTCAAATGGAATGATACATATATATATATGTATATATGTATATATGTATATATATTCATATATATACATATATGTGTATATATGTGTGTGTGTGTATATATATATATATATAGCCTTTCAATGTAAGGGGAAGGTGATACTTGTCTAATGATATTTTTAGGCAAAAATTACTATGACAAAAGTGGATACTTTTCTGAGCCTAGTCTCATGATTATGTTGATGAAGTTAGATTCCTGTGCCAGAGTCTCCATGCCAACCTAAGGATGTCAAAAAGAGACCTTCCATGACTGGGAGTAGGACTTAATAGGAAAAGCAAAAAGAAACAGGGCAATTATTACTAAAATTTAGAAAAAGTTTCTGAAGGCCATGAAAACTGAAGTTTAGGGAGAATTAAGCATAGCTCATTTTTTGTGTTAAAAGATTATAATTGCTCCCTGGAAATTATATTTTAAAATAGGAGTTCTCAACCAGGGATAATTTTTTTTTCCTATGGAGCAGCTGGAAATGTCAGTAGACACTGTCACAATGTAGGGGAGAGGTGACTGGCATCTAGTGAGGAGAGACCAAGATTACTTTAAACATTCTTCAATGCCCAGGACAGCCCCTACTGCAAATACTGATAGTATGCGGGTTGGGGAATTCTGGCTTAGAGGCTTTGGAAGTTTTTGAGAACAATAGGAGATAGTCATGTAGGCCAAGAGAAAGTAGACACCCAACCTTCAGCGAGGAGGTTATGAAATTGCAGAATCGTGCTCATACTTTTATGGATGCTAACAACTTATTTGTGAACAAGAAGTGGATTTTCAGGTTCACTTTAGAAAATATCCTTGAACTAAACATGAACAGTTTCCTAGCTTCCTGGGGCTACTGAAGCCAAGTAGTCCACATTGGTTGGCTTAAACAGCAGAAGTTTATCGTCTCATGATTTCAGAGCCTTCAAGATGAGATCCGGGTATGTCAGGCTGGTTCCTCCTGAAGACTGTTGGTCCCTCCTAGCATCCCGCGGCTTGATGGCAGCCTGTTTTTGCCATGTCATCCCGATATCAGCTCTGTCTTCACATGGCATTCTCCCTGTAATGCATCTCTGTGTCCAATTTTCCTTTTTCTAGTACAACATCAGTCATGTTGGGCAAAAGCCTACCCTCATGATCTTACCTTAATATGATTACCTCTGTAAAAACTCCATCTCTAAGGAGGGCCACAGTTTGAGGTGCCGGGGTTCGGATTCCAACATATCTCTTTTAGAGAGACATAATTTAAGCTGTTTTAACACTCTAGGCCAGTACTAGTTTAGAAACGGTCAGCTCAGTGCTTATGCACTTTACAATTTACTTAGAGTCTCCTTTCTTTTGAGTACCTGGAAAAGCAGACACTTTGAAGAAAGTCTATATGTGTATGTATATGTATATGATATATATGTATATGTATATGTAATAGGATCAAATATCTGGCCTCTCACATGCCAATCAAGTATTGTATCACTGAGCTACACCTCCAGCCCTAATGGGAAAGATTTAAATGAACTTTCATTGTACAAGCAATATGAAAAGGAGTTCCCTTTCAAGTCATTCATAGCACCTTTCTTCACCACAAAGAGGCCTTAAAACTCTCTTGTCAACATTGAACAAAATGTAGGAGTAAGCAATAAAGAAGGGAAGTGTCTGCAGAAATGCCTCATTTGTCCTGAAACAGAATACAAGCATCTTAATTTGTGCTTGAAGGGAAACTGAGTCGGGCAGACATGCTCTCAGTATGGCCCGCTCACTTTTCTAAACGATCTTCCTGCAGCTTGTGGTCGCCTTTGGTGGTCAGCGAGACAGTTAAACAAAAGAGCCCAATGTGCTCGTTGCAATCCTGCCACCCAAAAGTGACCAGCCAAAATTACCTGTGACCTTTCCCAGGAGTGTGAGCAGAAACCCTTCTTGTAGGAGGGAGAGATAAAGACATTTGGACTTCATTCTTTCATGGGTTTGCTCATAGGAATGTTTATTGGCGAGACACTAAGAATAAACCCAGTTATTGAAGAGGGAGCTGGGAAGTTGACAAGCATGGCTAAACCCAGCAGAGAAATTTGATGAGGAAATTAGATGCTGTGTAGATGTGTGTAGTGATTAGTCTTCTGAAAGCCAGGATTATTATATAAGCGAGTGGGGGAAGGGTAGCTTATTGTGACCGACAGATTCCATTTATACAGGTATTCTTCCAGCTAATTAGACTCATAATGCCGCATTTGTTTATACATTTCCAGCAAACCCTTTCCATGGAGTAATTTAATGAGATAAAACACCAAAGTGCTTCTGTTTTCCCTTCTGAACTAGATTACAGCCAAAGGAATCAGGATTAATAAAGCACAGAGTTAAAAACTGATCCCCATAACAGCTTTTTAAAAACTGATCTATTTTAAACTTTCTATATTTAATAATATTTGGATCTGAGTGTGCCATGAAGCAGTGAGAATCCTAGCTGTTTCAGGTAGGGCACTACAATCAAATGAAACAGAAGAAAAAAGAGGCATGAAATAGCTGCTTCAAATCAGCCTTTAAAATCTTATTCAGGGATTCATTCCTAACAGACCCAAACAGCTTGTCTTTTTAATCTATAATTCTCTTGCAGTCATTCATTTTGAAAGACTTTTATAATTATGCTTTCATTCAATTGATCAAATGAGGCAAATGTGTAGTGGGCTTGCTCAGCACAGTACCAGGTAGGTAAGAAATGCTCAGTAAAATGCATTCTCCTCTCCTCACTTTACTTTTCTTGACTGACAGCTCATGGTTACAACTCTCATACACAGACACTGAAAGCAAAGATGCTGTGTGTTGGCTAATCATTGGGAAACTGTAAATCTCCACCATGAACAGCATGTAATTCCATGTGTGACCAGGCCAGTTCCAGACTAAATGGCTTGTTTTAAAATGCAGTAAACAAATTTCACATGTGTATTTCTTTGACAATCATTATGACCCATTTGTGGGAAAATGGGTCATAATGAATTATGACCCATAATGAATGGGTCATAGTGAATTAAAAATTCCAGCTAAAAATGTGGTCCACTTTTCAGGTTGTATAGACCAATTTTTCTGTGGGAAGCTGCAAGATACAGGAAGGAGGTATTTGCCTGACTAGTGTCAAATACAAAACTAGCAAAGCTACATCTTGGAAAAATTAAAATGACTCTTTTTGAGCCGGGCGTGGTGGCACACGCTTGTAATCCCTGCGCTTGGGAGGCGGAGACAGGAGGATCACGCAGGTTCGAAGTCAGCCGCGCTGGCTTAAGAGACCCTGCTTCCACATAAAAAGTGTAAAATAGGTCTGGGAATGTAGCCCAGAGGTAGAAGGTCTTCCAGGAACCGCAGTACCACCAAAAAATTAAAAAATAAATAAATAAAATAAAATGATTCTTTGTTTTAACGTGCTCCTCATCTGGTTGTGTAACCACTGCTCTTAATGAACTCTTTGCTTTTGTGGGTTATTGTTTCTTTGATTAATATATCCATCAGATCACTTAAAAGAGAAAAAAATTCCCAAGAAATTAATTTTCTTGAGCACAGTAGCTAATAAGGACAATATATAAGTAAATAATTCCTGTGCTAAATAAAACATGCAGAAAATACCTCTCCATGTCAGCTTGGGTTGAAATTTCACATGATTGTCTTAGAAGCCTACATTAGATGCCATAAAAATAAATGGGTTTTCCTCCTCTTTCCTAAATACAATCCAATATTCACAGGAAACCCAATGCTCAGAGGAAAAGGCAAAAAACCCAATGCTCAGAGGAAAAAAAACAAAAAAAACTTATTTACAAATATTGGTCTGTAGTTTAAGTGAAGTTAGCTTATTAACCATAAGGTAGGCTTGATGAACATACACATTTTATGAATGATATGTTCATTGAAATATTGAGTACTCAATTACACATTTTCCCAAAACTCCTAAGTTCTTACCACCTGTTTGTTTTTTCCTTAAAACAATTTAAATAAGTAAAATAATATTTTAGTTTCATTAACAGATAAAGAAACTGAGGACCAAAGAAATTAAGTAATTTTTCCCTGGAACACACAATTAGTATATGGTAGATTTAGGATTCCAACCCAGGTCATACACACACACACACACACACACACACACACACACACACACCCGAGCTCATGATCAAAGAAAGATCTCAAAGAAGAAAGGTTTCAAATCAAACATCTAAGCTTTATTTTAAGGAACTGGAAAATGTTTGTGTATAATAAACCCATAAAAGAAAACATACTACAGAAGAAAACAGAAATAATAAACCATTTTGACAGGAAACTAGACAGCAGAGATCAAATTTGGGTTCATTTATATAGTGAATACAAGTAATTGATTTTGGTTTTGGTTCTTAAGGTAGAAAATTTATTTTCAGGATCCTAATATAATATTAGCCCTTTTACTGGACTACCATACATAATCACTGCATTTACAAACTCCTTTGAAGTTTATATTACAAGCTTGAGAGTATTTCTTCTTTAGCTCAATGATTTTACATTTGAATAAAAAGCATGTATTTTGATTATGCATTACTGTTTTGTGCACACCCATTCTTCATTTTACAGTGGTTTCACATATTGCTGGATTAATTGTTTTAGGCACAAAAATCTGCTTTTTCTGAAGTGACCATCCTGCCTCACAGAAGATGTGGAAGGAACACAGTGCCATTGAATTAGTCACGAATGCTTGCTTTGTTTTGTTTTGTTTTTTTCGAACTCTGCCAAACCAAAACTGTTTCAGGGGTTTATTTTACCTTCAAATGGAAGGACCAATTCCTAGGAGGGAAATTATATTTTGCACAATACAGTTAAAAATTATGCTTATTTTATTTTTGCAACAGAAGAATTGTGACAAAACGGTTTTCTCTTTGCAGCCACTATTTGCAAAGACAGACTTTAAAATGTAGCTCATTTTCCTTTCTGAAGACTCTGTTATTTCAAGTATGCTTTTCTCTGTCTCTCTGTGTCTGTCTGTCTGTCTGTCTTTCTCTCTGCCAACTGTGCAAATTTTTAGAAAACAGCTTCAATATGAATCTTTTATGACTGTTCCTCAGTCATCTGAGTTATATGGAGCATGCAAAGCACAAGAGATAGACACTTTGGGTACTGGTGCAGAGAGAGAGAGAGAGAGAGAGAGAGAGAGAGAGAGAGAGAGAGAGAGAGAGAGAGAGAGAGAGAGAGAGAGTGCGAGAGAGCAGTATGTAGTTCACACAAAGGAAACTCAATCCTCTAACAGCTAATTAAAAAAGCATTACTTTCCACCAAGGCTGACCTCCAGCCATATAAAGGATAAAGATGGCTGTCTGTCAATCATGTTTACCTAACAAATTCTGGCATGAGATCATGATGAATGGACAGATCTAAAAAGGGACGATATTGCTCAGAACTCGGAGGTACTCTTAATACCACCTTTAAAGAGGCAGAAGACCTCATCAGTAATTTGAAACCCCTGCCTCAGTGCTAGGGATCCACTAGGAACTAAATTTGCCTAGGACGGCAGACACTAGATACAGGAAGGGCAGTAGAAAACATATTTTTCACATCCTTTAGGATTTTGATGTTAAGTGTATTTATAATGCCCTAATGAGTTCATGTAACCAAATGTTTTTATTTGGATCTTTTAAAACTGTTTCAGTCCTTTGAGAATAAACCAAAGGTGTAAGAGTAGTAGACTGTGCTTCTTTTGCCCTGAAATTATCCCCAAATTGACTCCCAGGAAGGAGTCCTTGAAGCCTGTCCATCTATCTGGTTCAGGCCAGCTGGAAATATTATTTCCTTCTTCAATCATTAAAAAAAATAAAACCTAACAGAAGGTGAGTCCACAATTTACTTCGATATATATGCTATTCCAGAGATTGTACCTTCTTCCAGTCAAAGTTGTCCTGAATTTAAACTCTATCTTATCACCTTTCAAGCAGCATTTCAGGCTGCCTTTCCTCATCAATTTAGAAAAATAAATAAGTGTTTACCATCAGCCACTTAAATAGCCCATTATGACTTTCCACTGTGGGGATTTTGAAGAGGACTCTGGATGGGAAACTGTTGATGCTAGGAACTGTAGCCAGCCTGATTGTCTCTGATCTGATAATGATGTGCTTATCTCTGCAGGCACTTCAACCTATGTCTTCCAACAGTCTTGAATACAGCTCACCCATTCTTTCCATTCCTGCAGAATTTATCTTACTTATTATCATAAATGACACAGTATACCTTCTTCAGTATATCTTTTTTCAGTATCTCTTCTTGTAGAATTGTAATAAAGTTACAAGAATGGTTCAAAGCTTAGGAAAATTTTGAATACATAATAAACATTCTACATATAGTTGTTTTCAGGAGCTAACCATCCATTTAATGTTTAGCAATAATATTCAAAAGTCCAAGAAATCAATGAAAATACAAAATACTTTGAATAAAATTTCTGTTTATTTGCTCAATTGCACTTGCAGAATGTCCTCTCTCCTTTTCTGGCTGATATTCTAGCATACGTAGCTATTTCTTAGTTGGGCTCCTTCATGATTGGCAGAGCTATATTATGCCCCATTATTTCAGTGCATTTTCAGGACAGATAATTCTTTTTCAGAATAAATTTATCATATTTCTTCCCTTCTTCCGATCTGTTAGATTTGCAATTATACTGTAAACACTACCAGGCTAATTTGGCGTATTTTTCTCACTTATTAAAATTTTACTTCATCCAAGAATTTGCCCCTCAAATTGATCTTCAATTTTGGGTGATGAGTTGTAATACATTTCCAACCTTTATGTACAAAATTGATGATCAAGCTCTGTTCTGTGTCTGTCCTCTTTTTTTTTTCTTTTCTATTTAGTATTGGGGATTGAACTTAGAGGCATTCTACCTCTATTCTATACTCTCAGCCCTATTTTACTTTTTATTTTCAACCAGGGTCTCACTAAGTTGCTGAAGGCCTTGGTAATGTGCTGAGGCTGTTCTTAGACCTATGCTCCTCCTGTCTCAGCCTTCCAAGGCTGGAATTAGAGGTGTGTACCACCATATTCTGCTTTTCTGTCCTCTTTAAACTGGAGAATATAACGAGGTTAACTTGTAGTATTCCCCCAGTTGCTAATAAAATATTAGGTTGTAATTATTAACTATCTGGCTAATGAGAGTAGCCAGATAGTTATTATTTATCTTGCATGTCCACATTATTTTATCATGCAAATAAATTAAGCTAGGATATTGGGGGATTCTACTTTGTGATATGAAGTCAGTGTCATTCAGGAACTCTGTGTGTGCATGCATGTGTGCTTGCTCATGAGTATGATTTCCTTGCTTTTTCTAAGAAAGAAAAGAGAATTTAGATAATTTATGACATATTAATGATGCCTAGTTGGAATACATCTGTAACTTGTAATATTTAACAGTAGAGAGAAAGTTTAATTTGCCCTATCACTCGTCTATGTTATACAAAGAAGAATTTTGAGTTTAGAGAAAGTAAAACACTAAACAGGGAGTATTATGTGGCTCCTTTTTATTTGTTTTACCCTAAAATTCCTCTAAATGTCTGTCTTTGTAATGGCTTTTGGCACTGTTATTTCTAGGTGACCTAATAAAGAACACAACACAAGAAAGAAGTATAAGGGCTTTGGGCCCTGTGGACAAATATCTTCAATCAGTTACAGAATTTATAGCAGATACTTAAAAAGGAGAAGCGATTTTACAGAGAAAAGATCTAGAAAGGCATACTGTCATCACAGGAAAAGACTAAATGGCATTTAACTCCAGTGTGCTCCAAAAGTGCAACTGATATTCCACAAATTGTCTACACTGAAATATTATGTTAAAGGGTTATAAAAAATGGAGGCTTCGGAGCATGTAATTTAAAATGCATGGCCTCCAAATAAAACCACTCCCTGGAGACTGATAAGAATCATATCTGTCTTCCCTACAAATCTTCATGATGGAACTTGGTTAATCTCAGACTTTCCAGAGCAGAAGAAAGTGACTCACAGAGTGAAAATCCAGGGAGCTGTTTTCCGTTTTCCATACCACGTTGCTCCCATGTGGCATGCCTGTCTGCCATTTT
The DNA here is from genome assembly GCF_963383645.1 of Muscardinus avellanarius. Lineage (NCBI taxonomy): Eukaryota > Metazoa > Chordata > Mammalia > Rodentia > Gliridae > Muscardinus > Muscardinus avellanarius. The sequence goes on from NC_137794.1 coordinate 86,358,593, forward strand.
GAAGAGGCTTGGGGAACAGGGGGTCAGTTGTCCAAGGTAAATTTCCAAGACGGGGAAATGCAGTACAATAGAAGTTGAGCAGGATATCCGACAGCCATGACTTGGCCATGTAGGCACCTATGCATTCTAAGTTCTTACAGAAGTATGTAGAATATTATAATTAAATCCTATATACCATTTTCATTAACTTTGATATTGGCCAGTCTTGTTTCATCTCTATCTGTTCCCCCTCCACTAGAATATTATTTTAGAACAAATTTCAGATATCATCCCATCTAATCTATAAATAACCTAGTATATATATCACTAAAAGATGGGCAGTCTTTGTTTAATACATCCACAGTGCCATTATGCCTCTGCAAATTTAGCTATATTTCTTTAATATCATTAAATATCTAGTGAGTATTTACATTTCATAGATTAATATTTTTTAAGTAACATGGTTGAAAATAATGAATTAAATCCAAATAAAGTTTATGAGTAGTGTTTGGTGTGTCTCTTTTAATTTCTAGATTTTCATCCTGCCTTATTTTTATTCCTTACAGTTTATTTGTTGATACAACTAAGTCACTTGTCCTGTAGTTTCCCTCATTATGGATTTCATTGATTGCATCATTGTTTAATATATTACTGTTTGTTTCTACTAAAATGACAAAAAGCTTTATAAGCTTGAATATACATTTTTCAAAGGAGATGGTAAAAAATTAGATTTTTTTAAACTTATCACCCAAACAGAAGGTAAAAAGAATATGGATGAGAGAAGAGAGGATATTGAGACAGAGAGTACTGCCCTTTTGTGAGTTCTAACTCACTAAAACCAAGACAGAAAGGCTTTTGTAAGGCTATTTTAACTCCTTTCTTTGGCCATTATTTGGATCTCACTTAAAAAGTTTAAGAAGGCTAGTTTCCTTGATTGTAAAGCCAACACTAGGTGGTTGTGCCAAGATTTGTAACCCTGCAGTTTTTCTGATTAGAGGATGTGCAAAGTCATCCTGTAGACCATTAGGGGTAAAATAGTGGTGTGGGCTTATTTTATAATCTAACAAGAAAGCTATCAGAAAGAAGGTGCTGGATGACTATGGGCAGAAGAGTTATGAGAGACCAGCCAGGGTACAGATGGATTTGTCCTTGCAAAAGGACTTCAATGAGGAAAGAAAAGAAATTGATGGTGTGTGGTTGTTAGGGGACAGTACTTCCAAGATCGCTTGAAAACTCCTGGGAATCAGTAACATACAACTTGATTCTTGTTTACATTGCTTTAATACAATCCAAAATCCTGACCATTGCCGGGCGTGGTGGTACACGCTTGTAATTCCCGCGCTTGGGAGGGCGGAGACAGGAGGATCACACATGTTCGAAGCCAGTCTCAGCTACTTAGTGAGGCTCTCAGCAACTTAGTGAGTATCTGTTTCCAAAAAAATATAAAATAGGTCTGGGAGTATAGCCCAGAGGTAGAAAGGCTCTGGGTTCCAACCCCAGTACCACCAAAAAAAAAAAATAAAAATAAATAAAGAATAAAAAAACCCAGAAAATCCTGACCATGGTCTACCAGGCTCTGCCTATATTTCCATCTCCACTTTTTCAATCTCCTTGGCTATGACTATGAGTATGTTCATTGGCTATGACTATGAGTATGTTCAATTTAGTTTTAAAAATTATTGATTTATTTAAGAAAGTTTTGTATTAGTGCATTGTAGTTATACATCTTAATGGAGTACAAGATGGTAGGGGCACACATGCGCACATCACTCATTTATCCCTCCCTCAATTCCCACACCATTCCCTCCTCCTCCCTCCTTCTCATGTTTGGCATAGTGATTGACTTTGATATGTTTGTGAATGTACATCATGTACATTAGGGAATTTTCCTCTTCCTCCCTCTCATCCCCCTCAGTTAAGTCTCCTTATTTGCTCATCTGTGGTTTCTCCTTCCCTTTCTAGAGTTTCCTCCTATGATTCCTTTTCTCCCTAGCTTCCACGTATTAGAGAGAGCATCCAATTTTTAACTTTTGGTGAATGACTAATCTCACTTAGCATAATACTCCCCAGTTCTGTCCATTTCCCTGCAAATGACATTTATTTTTATTTTTATTTTTTTTATTTTTATTTTTTTTTAATTTATTTTTTATTGGTGCAATGTATTCATACATCATAGTGGTATAAAGAAAATACTTTTGTAGACATACATGCACATCTCGCCCAGTTAGCCCCTACCACGATCCCCACCCCATTCCCTCCCCATCCCTCCTTCCCACGCTTGGCTTACTGGTTGACATCTAGTATTATAACAATTTATACAATATTAACATTGATAATCTCACATAACAGTTTCATTTGTCTGGTACCAAACTTTTGATGACTTAAAGATAACATTGCAATATTTCTTTTTGCTTTCTTTCTTACCAGAGAATATTTTTTCTTTTTTTTTTTTAGGTGAAACTATCATACATTTATTTATTTATTTTTCAGAAAAAATCTATCCTGATATGGAATATGGACTCTAGATACCCAAAACAGTCTCAAAGGAGAACAAAGCTAGAAGATGTATGTTTTCTGATTTCAAACCATATAAAGCTACAATAATTGAAACAGTGTAGTACTGTTCTAAAGGCAGATATATAAACCATTGGAGCTAAATAAAAGCCTAGAGATAAATTCTTCCATACATTGTCAAGTTATTTTTGACAAGGTTTCCATGAACTTTTGGTGGAGGAAATACTAGTCTTTTAACTAAATATTGTTGAAAAATAATAATAAATGAAAAAGAATAAAATTGGACCCTTGCCTAACACATATACAAATTTTAACTCAAAATAGATAAAAGACCTAAATATAAATCTTAATACTATAAGCTTTTAGAAGAAAATCTGGGTCATAAAACCTCACAACATTGAAATTGGAAGTGATTTCTTGGATATGATTTCAATGGCACAGGCAACAAAAGAGTAAATAAACTCCCTAAAAAATAAAAAAAAAATATTGTATATCCAAAGACAATGTAAACAGAGTTAAAAGTTACTGATCCTCTTCCAAGAGTTCCTCCTATGACCCATTTCTCCCTAACTCTCACATATTAGGGAAAGCATCTGATTTCTTATTTTTTGTGCCTGACTAATCTCACTTAGCATAATGTCCTCCAGTTCCATCCATTTCCCTGAAAATGATGTAATTGAGTTTTTTTTGATGGCTGAGTAAAATTCCATTGTGTACATATCCCACAGTTTTGTAATCCATTCATCTGTTGATGGACATCTTGGCTGATTCCATAGTTTGGCTATGGTGAATTGTGCAGCTATGAACATAGATACACATGCATTAGTTTGGTAGTTTGGTTTCTTTTCTTTTGGGTAGATACCCAACAGTGGTATTGCTGGATCAAATGGAAGATTTGTTCCCATTCTTCTGAGGATTCTCCATACTGTTTTCCAAAGTGGTTGCACTAATTTGCAATCCCACCAACAATGTCTTAGAGTTCCCACTTCTCCACATCCTCGCCAGCATCTGTTGTTGTTTGTGTTTTGAATGATGGCCATTCTAGTTGGAGTTAGGTGATATCTCAGGGTGGTTTTGATTTGCATCTCTCTGATTGCCAGTGATGTTGAGCATTTTTTCATGCATTTATTGGCCATTTGAATTTCTTCTTTTGTGAAGTGTCTATTTAGTTCATTTGCCCATTTTGTTATTGGATGCTTTGTTTTCTTAGTGTTGAGTTTCTTGAGTTCTCTGTATATTCTAGATATTAGTTCTCTATCAGTGGTGTAGGTGGCAAAAATCTTCTCCCATTCTGTTGGCTCTCGATTGAGGTTCTTGATAGTTTCCTTTGCTGAACAGAAGCTCTTCAGTTTCATGCAATCCCATGTATTGATTCTCCTTTTAATTTGTTGTGCCTTTGGGGTCTTGTTGAGGAAATGTTTGTCTGTGCCTATGTGTTGTAGTGTTGGACCTATGCCCTCTTCAAGGAGCTTCAAGGTCTCTGGTTTAATTTCCAAGTCTTTGATCCATCGTGAGTTGACTTTTGTACAGGGTGAAAAAGTGGGATTAACATCCAATTTTCTGCATATGGTTAACCAGTTTTGCCAACACCATTTGTTGAAGAGGCTATCTTTTTTCCAGTGTATGTTTTTGGCCCCTTTGTCAAAAATCAATTGGCTGAAAGTGTGTGGACTTGTTTCTGGGTCTTCTATTCTGCTCCATTGGTCTATATATCTGTTCTTTTGCCAGTACCATGCTGTTTTTATTACAATGGCTTTGTAGTATAGTTTAAAGTCAGGTATTGTGATTCCTCCTGCGTGGTTTTTGTTGCTGAGAACTACCTTGGCTATTCTGGGCTTTTTGTTATTCCAGATAAATTTAAGGACTGATTTTTCTATGTCTGTGAGGAATGATCTTGGTAGTTTAATGGGCATTGCATTAAATCTGTAGATCACTTTTGGGAGGATGGCCATTTTAATGATATTAATTCTGCCAATCCATGAACATGGAAGGTCTTTCCATCTTCTAAGATCTTCTTCGATTTCTTTTTTCAGTGTTTTATAATTTTCTTTGTAGAGATCTTTTACTTCCTTGGTCAGGTTTATTCCTAGGTATTTTATTTTTTTGTGGGAGATCCTGAGTGGAAGTGTTTTCTGAATTTCTTTTTCATTGGATTTATGGTTGGTGTACAGGAAAGCTTCTGACTTTTTAAGATTGATTTTGTATCCAGATACCTTGCTGAATTTGTTGATCAGTTCTATAAGCCTTTTGGTTGAGTTTGTTGGGTTTTCTAAATATAGTATCATGTCATCTGCAAATAGTGAAAGCTTAAGTTCTTCTTTTCCTATTTGTACTCCTTTGATTTCCTTTTCTTGCCTTATTGCTCTGGCTAGAGTCTCTAGTACTATATTGAAGAGAAGTGGTGATAGTGGACATCCTTGTCTCGTTCCAGTTTTTAGGGGAAATTCTTGAAGTTTTTCCCCATTTAATATGATGTTGGCAGTGGGCTTATTGTAGATTGCCTTAATAATGTTGAGATATGTTCCTTCTATTCCAATTCTCTGCAGTGTTTTTATCATAAATGGATGTTGAATTTTATCAAATGCTTTTTCAGCATCTATTGAGATGATCATGTGGTTTTTGTCTTTGATTCTGTTTATATGATGAATTACATGGATTGTTTTTCGTATATTGAACCAGCCTTGCATCCCTGGGATGAACCCTACCTGGTCATGGTGAATGATTTTCTTGATGTGGTTTTGAATGCGTGTTGCTAGTATTTTGTTTAATAGTTTTGCATCCAAGTTCATCAGAGATATAGGCCTGTAGTTTTCCTTCCTTGAACTGTCTTTATTCAGTTTGGGTATTAGTGTGATGTTGGCTTCATAGAATGTATTTGGGAGAGTCCCGGTTTTTTCTATTTCCCGAAATAGTTTGAGTAGTATTGGGATTAGTTCTCCTATAAAGGTTTTATAGAATTCACTTGGGAAACCATCTGGTCCTGGGCTTTTCTTTGATGGTAAGCTCTTTATTGCTATTTCAATCTCTTTGATTGTTATTGGTTGGTTTAAGTGTTCTATATCTTCTTGACTCAGTTTAGGAAGGTTGTATTTATCTAGGAAGTTGTCGATTTCCTCCAGATTTTCCATTTTGTTGGAGTATAGTTTTTCAAAGTAGTTTCTGATAATCCTCTGGATTTCTACGCTGTCAGTAGTAATGTCTCCTTTTTCATCCCTTATCTTCATAATTTGGGTTGATTCTCTCTTTTTTTTAGTTAGGTTGGCTAGTGGTTTATCAATCTTGTTAATTTTTTCAAGAAACCAGCTTTTGGTTTTGTTGATTTTCTGTATTGTTTTTTTATTCTCTATTTCATTAATTTCTGCTCTAATTTTAATAATTTCCCGTCTTCTGCTGGCTTTGGGGTTCAATTGTTCCTGCTTTTCAAGGGCTTTGAGGTGTGTCATAAGGCTATTTATTTGAAGATTTTCTGTTTTTCTTATGTGAGCACTCAGTGCTATAAATTTTCCTCTTAATACTGCCTTCAAAGTGTCCCAGAGGTTTTGATATGTTGTTTCTTTATTTTCATTTGTTTCTAGAAATTTCTTGATTTCACCTCTTACATCTTCTATGACCCATTCTTCATTCAGAAGTGTGGTGTTCAGTCTCCACATGTTTATGTTGTTTCTCTGGGTCTTCTTATAGTTGATTTCTAGTTTCATTCCATTATGGTCTGAAATGACACAGGGAAGTATGTAACATTTTTTAAATTTGCTAGTGCTCATTTTGTGTCCCAGGATGTGATCTATTTTGGAGAAGGTTCCATGAGCAGCTGAGAAAAATGTAAACTCTGCTGTAGTTGGGTGAAATATTCTATATGTGTCCAAGAGGTCCATTTGGTTAATGGTGTTCTTTAGTTCTGAGACATCTTTACTGACCCTTTGTCTGGAAGATCGGTCTAGTATTGTGAGTGGTGTGTTGAAGTCTCCCAGTATTATTGTGTTGGGATTTATGTGTGGCTTCATGTCACAAAGAGTTTGATTTATGAAAGTAGCTGCCCCTATGTTTGGGGCATAGATGTTGATTATTGTTATTTCCTCTTGCTGGACTATTCCTTTTACCAGTAAAATGTGACCTTCTTTGTCTCTTCTAATAAGTTTGGGTTTGAAGTCTAACTTGTCTGATATCATAGTTGCTACTCCTGCTTGTCTTCGAGTACCATTAGCATGGATTACCTTGCTCCAGCCCTTTACCTTGAGTTTGTTCCTATCTTTACTTGTGAGGTGTGTTTCTTGTAAGCAGCAGATGGATGGATTCTGGCTTTTAATCCATTTTGCCACTTTATGTCTTTTTATTGGGGAGTTGAGGCCGTTTACATTCAGTGTGATTATAGAGAGATAATTTTTAATTCCCAACATGTTAAGATCTTATTTCTGTTTGAGATACTGTTTATTCTTCTTTGCTTAGTTGTCTGCTGGATGGGAATTCTTGTTTCTTTGGTTCTGGCGTGTATTACCCATTTCCTCTTTGCAGTTAATCTCCTTGAGTATTTTCTCTAGCGCTGGTTTTGAAGACATAAATTCCTTCAGTTGCTGTTTGTCATGGAAGCTTCTTATTTCCCCGTCTAATTTGATGGATAGTTTTGCTGGGTAGGAAATTTTTGGCTGGAAGTTGTTTTCTTTCAGAGTTTGGAATATGTTACTCCAAGCCCTTCTGGCTTTCATAACTTGGTTTGGGAAGTCTGGAGTGATTCTAATTGGTTTGCCTCTGTATGTCACATGGCCTTTTGTTTTTGTTGCCTTTAAGATTCTCTCCTTGGCTTCCACATTAGTCATTTTGACAATTATGTGGCGTGGGGATCCTCTTCTCTGATCCTGTCTAAAGGGAGTTCTATAAGTTTCCTGGACCTGTGTATCGACCTCTTGCTCTATGTTTGGAAAATTTTCTGCTATTACTTCCCTGAAGAGATTGTTGATCCCTTTGGTTTCACCTTCTTTTCCCTCCTCTATTCCAATTATTCTTAGGTTAGCTCTCTTGAAATGGGCCCATATTTCTTCAATGTCAGATTCCTGCTGTCGGGTTTTTTTTTCTAAATTAGAAACTATGCGTTCATTTTTAGAATGATCATCTTCAAGAAGCGAGATTCTATTCTCCATGTGGTCTAATCTGTTGTTTATACTTTGAATTGAGGCCTTTACTTCATTAATTGCATCCTTTATCTCTTTTTGACTCTCTCTAAATTCTTTTCGAAAGTCCTCTATTATTTCTAAAGTTATTTTCCTAATTTGATCTTCTAGAGATCTTTGGGTTTCTGTGTTATCAGATTCTGATGTTGTGGTGTTGTTGGCATTCACTGCTCCATTGTTATTTCTCTTTCCCATGATTTTGGAAGTTTGTGCCTTCTCTGGGTTCTTCCCTGAGTCACTACAAGTTCACTTAAGATGCTCTGGATCTCTAGTCTATGGTATCTCAGTCACCACTACTCCTTTACTGTGTTGTATCACAAAGTCTCAGACCCAGGGAGTCAATCAAGGCTGCTTAGACCGTGGGGGGTGCCAAGTTGGGCATTCTCCAGTGGGGAGTTGTGACTATGGTATGATATCTCTGCCACTGCCACTCCCCCACTGGGCTGCACTGCTAAAATCTCCGACCCAGGGAGACTATCTGCGCAAGTCCCTGGGAGTGCAGTACTGGGATTTCTCCCCTACGGGCCGCAATTTGACTCACGGTTGTTGAGTGCGCTGATGGAGCTGTAGTGAACTCGGTGGATTCGCTGCTGCCGCCACTGGCAATATGGCACCACTGCCACACCCTCGGCCGTGATGCGGCATATTTCTTCTCTGGTTTTGATCTCTGCTCTGAGTCCTTGCCAGTTGTGCTGCGCCCAGCCCTTGGGAGCTTTAGATGTTCCCTGCACCAACAAAACTGCTGACTGCCGCCCGGCTGTTCAGCACCTGTTCACCTCGGCTCGCTGTCCACCCCTCCTCTCAGGCGACTGGTGGCTGGTTGAGTGGGTTGGTCTAGGGCTGTCCGGTGAACTCGCCGCTGCCGCCAGCAGTAAGACGCTGCTTCTGCATCCTAGGCCGCGAGGCCAGAGTACCTCCTCTCTGGATTTGAGCTCTGTTTTGAGTCTCCCTCCTCTCTGGAGCCTGGTGTTGCTAGGGGAGATGTAGGCCGCGCCGCTCCGGCCGCTCTGCGCCGCGGCTCTGGCTGCTCCGCACCACGGTTCTGGCCGCTCCGGCTGCTCCGGCCGCTCTGCACCGCGGCTCTGGCTGCTCCGCACCGTGGGTCTGGCCACTCCGGCCGCTCCGGCCGTTCCGCGACGCGGCTCTGGCTGCTCCGGCTGTTCTGGCCGCTCCGCTCCGGCTGCTCTGGCAGCTCCGCTCAGCTGTTCTGGGCACTCTGCTCCGGCCGCTCCACTCCGCGGCTCCGGCCACTTCGCGCCGCCGCTCCAGCCAATCCGCGCTGCAGCTCTGACTGCTCCGGCTGTTCTGGCCGCTCCGCTCGGCTGCTCTGGCCGCTCTGCTCAGCTGCTCGGAACCGTGACTCCAGCTGCTCTGTACCGCGGGTCTGGCCACTCTGGCCGCTCCGGCCGTTCCGCACCGCGGCTCTGGCTGCTCCGGCTGCTCAGGCCGCTCCGCTCAGCGGCTCCCCCCAATCCGCGCTGCGGCTCTGGCCGCTCCGGCTGCTCCGGCCGCTCCGCGCCGCGCGGGCGCGGCACTTCGGGCTGGTTTTTTTCCGGTGACTTGTTTTTCCAGCCCTTTTTCTCTGTCCCTTGTATTTACCGTTTTTATTTCTTTGCTGTGGTGTTTTCTGGCTCTGAAAGGCGCTGGTTTTGAGGTAGTAGAGTTGGATTGTTAGCGGGACTTGTAAGTGCCGCTTTCCTCCGTCGCCATCTTCCCGGAAGTCCGACATTTATTTTTAAAACACACCCAAAGACCCCTTTGCTCAGAATCTTGGCACATGTTCTTGATTTATTGTGAATTTTCTTCTCAAGATATTTGTATGTTCACTAACATCTAATTATTTGGGGAGGTTTCTGCTCAGAAGTTACTTTAATCTAAGGACTCTCCAATAGCAATAAGTAGCAGCCCCAACCACACCTGCTCTAGACAGATGAGCACATTAATGTTTATTGCTTTCTTTGCAGCACTTATCAATAACTGAACTTAATTTTTACTCTTTGTTCAACAGTTGTTGACTAACTTACTGCTACTTTAACTTATTCTTATGGCTGAATTTAATTCAAATATTGGTATTATTTTAGCAGTGCTTTGCAAAACTGAGTAACTATCAAATTGATTTCTTTGCATTATTTGGAAGGAAAGAATACCCATGTTTCTTAAGTGATTTTTTCTTTTATTCATTTTTATTTACTCTATAACATAGTTCTTAGAATTTCAGATATTTTTACAGATCACACACATAATGGAATTCTATTCATCTATAAAAAAGAACAAAATTATGTCATTTGCAGGAAAATAGATGAACTTGAAAATTATGTTAAGTGAGATTAGCCAGTCACAGAAAGTAAAGGGTCTTATGTTTTCTCTCATATGTGGAAGCTAAAGAGGAATAGGGCTACTAGAGTAACTTCAGATTATGGAGGAAAAACTTCAGTGGTGCCAGGGAGGTGGTCCAGGGGAAGGTGGGTGAGAGGAGAGGAAGAATTGATGAAAAAAATCTTTTCCATTGACTTTATCTAAACATGTGAGAATATCAATGCCAATCTCAGTAATATGTACAAGGAAGGGAGGGAGTGTGAAGGGAGCCGGGGGTGAGGTTTGGGAACTCATCAAGTGCCTTGTGCATGTATGTCACTACCACCGTGAAATACATTATTATGTGAGCCTATAATGCACCAATAAAAGTATTTTCAAATTTTCAGATTTTATTTTTTTGTATGTGTGGTACTGGGGATTGAATACAGGACATTCTATCTCCAAGCTACACCCACAGCCATTTGTATTTTTTTGTTTTTGAAATAGAGTCTTGCAACATTGCTGAGCCTGTCCTCAAATCTGTGAACCTCCTATCTCAACCTTCCAAGTACCGGAATTATAGGTATATACCACAATGGCTATAATTTCAAAATTTGAAAAGAACAAAGTCAAATCTCTTATTTTACAAGTGAGAGGACTCAGAATGAAAAGTTAAATATTCAAGGGTACAGAAAATTCATTAGAATATGTTTGCTATTTTTTCATTTGTTTCATTTGTTTTATTAATTAGATTATAATGTTATTGATACACTGATTTTTGCACTTATCTAAATTCCCATAGCATTTATCTTAGATTTTAGCACATATGAGATTTTCAAAATATAAAATGTTGCTGGGTGTGGTGCATGCCTGTAATCCCAGTACCTGGAGACTGAAACAGGATGATTGCAAGTTTCAAGCTAGCCTCAGAAACTTAGCAAGGACTCAGCAACTTACTGAGACCCTTCTTCAAAATAAAAAATAAAATAGGGCTGGGGCTGTAGCTCAGAGGTAGAATGTCCTTGAATTTAATCCCTAGTAATACACAAACACAAATACACACACACACATACACACACACACACACACACACACACAAATGATTTATTGAAATATCAGGATGTCATTACAAATAATACCTAGAAAAAGTGTATTACCAAAAAAAAATAATATTACCCAAATCCTCCCTTCAACATTTAAATTTTATTACTATGGTAATCATTTTAAGAGAATTAATTTTTTTTTCATATTGTTTTTAAGACTATGTAAAGACAAAGTATTCAAGAAAATATTTACCCAGAATTCCTTTTCCCACTTGATCCATTTTTTTCCATTTTAGGAAAATAAAGGAAAATTAAAAAAATAAAACTATCTTGAAAAATACTTTTATTAAAGAGTATTTAATACAGAAAATTATATTCATCAAAGATGAATATAACAATAGAGACCTACTTTTTCATGAATGATTTGTGATTTTAGCTTAATGAAACTTTCTGTGCACTTATTTTTTTTCTTGCTCTTTTTATGCAGAGCTCAGTGTGTACAAGAAAACAATAAAAGTAAAAGCACTTTTGAAATAAAGAAAGTCTGTGGACACAGAAAGTTCTATACAACTATTTTATCATAGATTTCAGAGGAAAAGGGATAGTAAAGACTGCCTTCTATGTTTAAGTGTCTTTTATTACAGGTTTCCTAACGTTAAAATGTGTACTTCTGATGATACAGGAGGTGATTTTAGATGATATCTGAGTAAAAATTTTAAGTAAAATTTAGGAAAAAACAAAATATATCACACCTTCAATGTGAGAGATATTCTTTCTTTGAAAAGCATCATTTCATTTAAGAAAAAATATTTTTAAGGTACAAACTTAATATATGATACATAAGTATGATAAATTGATGATAAAAGCTTTTTTATTTTTTGGTGGTACTGGGGGTGGAACCCAGGGGCTTTTCTACCCTCGGGCTATACTCCCACACATATTTTATATTTTATTTGGAAACAAGGTCTCACTAAGTTGCTGAGAGCCTCACTAAGTAGCTGAGACTGGCTTCGAACATGTGTGATCCTCCTGTCTCAGCCTCCCAAGTGCTGGATTACAAGTGTGCACCACCACGCCTGGCATGATAAACGTTTTTAAATGACATACACTTGGGAAGTACTTTTCTGCAATCAGATATGAAGCTTAATGATCACTTGGCCTCTGAACCATCCACAAATAAAATCACACTGCTGCACCAGGAAGCTTATTCTATTTTTTAGGAGTCTCTGAACATTTCAAAGTCATTCTTTTACCTATGTGGAACCCATTTCCCTACAACTGACAGCCTTCAGTCTTAATTATACAATTGAGGACACTTGGGACAAGTCTTGTTTTTTCTCTCCACAGTCCTCTTTGTAGGCACCTACAGTGACTCCAAGCATTGGGAGTGTCTTTGCCCTCTACCCCACTGCCTATCTGCAATGTGCTTACTCTATAATGACATTACACAACTGAGGAGGCCATCGGAATGGGGCTTTAAGAATGCAAATTGGTAGAACTGGCATTGTGTTTGTTTCTTAATTCCTGGCTCTTCATATATATATATATATATATATATATATATATATATATATATATATATATGGCTCTTCATATATATATATATATATATATATATATTGGCCAATTTTATGTGGACTAATCATTTTCAATTATGAATATTTTATTAAGTTGGGAGAAATTTAATCATAAGTTTTAAGTTTGCTTAAAAAGAAAAGTATAAATTTGTTAGTTTTTTAAAGGAGGAAAAAGTCATTCCAAATTTTAAAATTATTTTTTCGTGGGATATTTTTACCTTTCCCCAAATTACAATTTTTATATACTGACTCAAGCAAACTTGAGTATTCACAATGTCTTCTAAACTTTGACTTTTTTTTTATCCTCAAGTTATACTTTTGCTATTGTTTCTTTGAAGATGTCAATTATATTAGTAAAGAAGGAGAAAACAGCTTAGTAAAACACATCAGTATACCCTATTCTAAATATCTTCTCACTGAAACTTCTGATATCTTAGGAGCAGAGTAGCTTCTCATTTCTTTTCATGTTGTGCAAAGGAGAAGAGAATAGAACAATACAAGGGAACAAAGCCAGGGCATTGGACCCCTAAAAAGTACTCTTTTTGGTTTACTCACTGTCCATCTGAGAGGAGCAGGCTGATAGAAGAGGCAAAGTTGATGCTCTATAACTGCAGCACACAGAAAGACCAAAGTCACAAGAAGTGAAATTAAGTAGTTTATTTATGCCTAATTTACCTAGACCCACAATATCATTATATTTCTGCCAATTGCATGGCTGTCCCAATGAAGAGTTTGCTGACTACTCAAGGCAAGCTCATGGGCCATGAAGGAGCTCTAAAAATCATCAACATTTCACATGCTTCTCCATTAAGAATGCATTTCTTCTCTGAAATTATCATTTAAAAAAGAGATCCTCACTACCATGGGAAGGAGTCCCACCAAACGTATGACCACTTGAAAAAGAAAGTCTCTAAGTGTCACTGCTATAACCAGGATGAACTTCTATTTTCTGCTAATACTCCAGCTATGGAGACTGATTGGGTTGAGATAGAACATTTCCTAAAGAAACAAGATCCCCAAAGTGAATCACAAGATCTTACATACACATTTACACAAAAAGGGGAGTAGACTTAGCCTTGACACAGGCAGTTGCCAGTATCATAGGTTGGTTAGTTACTGGGCAGGCAGACCAAGGGACGGAAGTGAGTGATACTTAAAAGTCAGCCTAGTAATGACACCATAAATCCAGGAATGATCAATCCATTTATAATTGTCCCTCATACACTCTGTGATGGAAAGGGAGCCCAAATGGATTTGGCAGACCCATGGAGACTGCAGTGCATGTCAGGCGAAGTAGAGAGGAATGGAGGCAAGGTTGGCTGGATGCATCTAGACCACCATGCAGGGCCACCAGCCAAAGCCACCCTTCAGGGAGTCTGACATCATCCCAGAATAGTCTGTCTTTGTATATCTGCTGTGCTCAGTTATTGGCTGGGGTCAGCCTGGACCATGGTATAGCCACATTGGTGGATTATAGAGTGTAGCAATTGAGGCCCCCACCAATCGTCTCCCTGAGTTAGAGATCCAAAGGGTATATTTTTATGGTCTCCATTACATCTGATTTTTCTTCCTCTTCTACTCCTCTTGGTAAATCCATCCAAGGCTCACTGTCTGCTTTGGTGTTCCATGAACATGACAAACCTGTTCTGCACTGGCCAGTCCTAGGATCTCTATTAATCTAAAGAGGACACCCTTTTATGAATTAGTAAAAGGTGTCTCCGTCTTAAGGCACATCCCCAGATGGCTGTTCTGGGCCTCTTATCTTTTCTGGCACACTATTCATTCAGATATTTGGAGTATTGGCTCTGCTGCCTCCTTTATGTCTTTGCATAGATTATCATCTTAGTGATTTCTTCCTGACTACCTTTAAAATAGTACTCTCCATTTAGCAGTTATAATTTCTCTTTTCTGTTTTATTTGCTCCATACTCTATATTACCTTCTGAAATCTACACATTTTTTAAATACAGAGCTTCCAGTGGTTAACACTGTTTTTTTTTACTTTTTATTTTATTTTTAAAAATTTTTATGTGAATCATATTGAAAATGGCATACATTTAGACTGTGCTTGGTGCCCTCCCCCCACTTCCCCTTCCCTCCCTCCCAACAATGAGTGTTCGGGTTGACCATGCTACATTCATACTTTTATACATATTCAAATGTAGCTCCTCCATTAATCAACCTCAGCCCTCTTCCTTTCCTATCCTTCCATTCTAGCTTTGCTAAGTTTTCCCCTCCATTACCTTGAGTCTTTCTGGAATTCCTAATACTTTCTAGTTTGGACATATTAGAAAAAAGATATGTCCCTTCTCTTTCTGTGCTTGGCTGATCTCAGTACAATGTTCTACAGATCTTTCTATCTTCTTGTGAGTGACATGATTTTGTTCTATAATGCTGAGTAGAATTCCATTGTGTGTATTTCCCATACTTTTGCAATCCATTCATCTGTTGATGGAGACCTATGTTGGTTCCATATTTTGGCTATTACAAATTGTGCTGCTATGAACATGGGTATGCATATGTTACTGTAGTTCTCTGATTTCAACCCCTTTAGAAAGATACCCAGGAGTGGTATAGCCAGATCATATGGTGGATTCATTCCCAGTTTTCTAAGGAATCTCCAAACTGATCACCATAGCAGCTGAACTAATTTGCACTCCTACCAACAATGTAAAAGAGTTCCTCTTTCCCCACATCCTCACCAGCATTTGTTGTTATTTGATTTCTTTAAGCTTGTAACTCTTATTGGGGTTAGATGGAATTTCAGCATAGTTTTTATTTGCATCTCCCTGATAGATAATGATATTGAACATATTTTCATATATCTTTTTTTTTTTGTGGTACTGGGGATGGAACTCAGGGGCCTTTTACCTCCAGGCTACACTCCCAGACCTATTTTATATTTTTTATTTGGAAACAGGGTTTCTTAAGCCAGCTGAGGCTGGCTTCAAACCTGCGTAATTCTCCTGTCTCAGCCTCCCAAGCTCGGGGATTACAAGCATGCACCACCATGCTCAGCTTTCTTTTCATGTATCTATTGGCCATTTGTATCTCTTCTTCTGTGAAGTGTCTATTCAATTCAGTTGCCCATTTCTTGATTGGGTTATTTGTTTTGCTTGTGTAAAGTCTTTTGAGCTCTTTGTATAGTCTGGATATTAGCCCTCTATCTGAGTGGTGGCTGGTAAAGAACTCCCATTCTGTAGGCTTTCTCTTTAGGTTCTTGATAGTTTTCTTTGATGTGAAGAAACTTTTTAGTTTGATGCCATCCCATGTGTTAATTCTTGCTTTAATTTCCTGTGCTTTGGAGGTCAGTCTTGTTGAGACAGTTACTGCCTATGCCTATATGTTTGAGTGTTGAGCCTATGTCCTCCTCTAATAATTTCACAATCTCTGGTCTAATTTCTAAGTCTTTGATCCATCTTGAGTTGATTTCTGTGCATGGTGATAGGTAAGGATTTAGTTCCGTTTTTGTACAAATGGATAGCTAATTCTACCAGCTCCATTTGTAGAAAAGGCTGTCTTTTCTCCAGCATATGAGTTTGTCCCCTTTGTCAAAGCTCAATTGACTATAGGTGTGTGGGTTTGTTTCTGTGTCTTTTATTCTGTTCCATTGATCAGTATGCCTGTTGTTGTGCCAATACCATGCTGTTTTTACTACTATTGCTCTATAGTATAACTTGAAGTAAGGAATTGTGACGCCTCCTGCATGGTTCTTATTCCTGAGAATTTATTTGGCTATTCTGAGTCTTTTATTTCTCCATATAAAATTTATGACTGATTTTTCTAGGTCTATGAATAATATTGTTGGTATTTTGATAAGAATTGCATTGAATCTATAGATCACTTTTGGCAGAATGGCCATTTTGATGATATTTATTCTGCCAATCCATGAGCAAGGGAGATCTTTCCATCTTTCAAGGTCTTCTTCAATTTCTTTCTTTAATGTTTTATAGTTTTCTCTATAGATGTCTTTTATATCTTTGGTTAGCTTTATTCCTAGGTATTTTAGTGGTTTTGAGATTATAGTAAATGGAATTATTTTCTTTATTTCTTTCATTGTGGATTCATGGTTGGCATATCGAAAAACAACTGATTTCTTTAGATTGATTTTATATCCTGCAACTTTGCTGAATTTGTTAACCAGCTCCAGTAGTTTTTTGGTTGTGTTCTTTGGGTCTTCTAGATAAAGGATCATGTCATCTGCAAATAGGGATAGTTTTAATTCCTCTCTTTCTGTTGAATTTTTTTTATTTCCTTCTCTTGTCTTATTGCTTATGGCAAGAGTCTCGAGGACTATATTTAAAAGGAGTGGTGATAGTGGGCATCATTGTCTTGTTCCTGAGTTTAGAGGAAATTCTTGCAGTTTTTCCTCATTCAGTATGATTTTTGTTTTGCATTTATTGTATATTGCCTTTGTGAGGTTGAAATATGTTTCTTCTATTCCAATTTTTTACAGTGCTTTTTACATGAATGAGTGTTGGATTTTGTTAAATGCTTTTTTATCATCTATTGATATGATCATGTGATTTTTGTTCTCAGTTCTATTTATGTGGTGAATAATGTGTATTCATTTGCATCTATTGAACCAGCCTTGCTTTTCTGGGATGAAACTAACTTGGTCGTGGTGTACAATTCTCTTGATACAGTTTTGAATGCATATAGCTAGCATTTTGTTTAGAATTTGTGCATCTATATTCATCAAGGATATTGGTCTGTAATTTTCTTTTCTTGAGGTATCTTTATTTGGTTTTGGGATTAATGTGATACTGGACTTGTAGAAGGAGTTTAGGAGAATTCCATCTCTTTCCATTTCCTTTAACAATTTGTGAAGTATTGGGATTAGTTCTTCCCTGAAGGTTTTGTAGAATTCAGCTGGAAACCCATCAGGGCCTGGTCTTTTCTTCGATGGCAGAATTTTTATTGCTGTTTCTATTTCTTTGCTTGCTATTGGTTTGTTTAGGCTTGCTATGTCATCTTGGTTCAATTTAGGTAGGTTATACATGCTTAGAAATCTCGATTTCTTCTATGTTTTCCAGTCTATTGGAGTATAAATTTTCAAAATTGTTTCTTATAATCCTTTGAATTTCCCCACTGTCTGTGGTGATGTCTCCTTTTTTATTTCTGATTTTAATGCTTTGAGTTGACTCTCTCTTTCTTTTGGCTAGTTTGGCCAGGGGTTTGTCAATCTTATTAATCTTTTCAAAGAAACAGCTTTTTTGTTTTGTTGATTCTTTGAATTGTTTTTTGTTCTCTATTTCATTTATTTCTACTTTGATTTTATTAATTTCCTGACTTCTGCTAGTTTTTGGATTAGACTGTTGTAGTCTTTTTAATTTCTTGAAATGTGTCATTAGGTTGTTTACTTGGAAACTCTGTTCTTTTTATGTGGGCACTCAATGCTATAAACTTCCCACTTAACACCATTTTCAAAGTGTCCCATAAATTTTGGTAAGTTGTGTCACTATTTTCATTTAATTCCAGAAATTTCTTTATTTCTCCCCTTATTTATGATCTTACCCACTCATTATTCAATAGTGTGCCATTCAATCTCCATGTGTTAAATAGTTTCTTTTGGTCTTCCTGGTTTTAATTTCTACTTTCATTCCATTGTTGTCTGAAAAGATGCAGGGAATTATATTACATCTTTTGAATTTGCTGGTGCTTGATTTGTGGCCCATAATGTAATCTCTTTTGGAGAAAGTTCTATGGGATGCTGAGAAAAATGTGTATTCTGTTGTGCCTGGTTGAAAAATCTGTATATGTCTATTAGGTCCATTTGGTTTATAGTTTTCTTTAGTTCAAAAGAGTCTTTATTCATCTTTCGCCTTGAAGATTGATTTAGTGGTGTGTTTAAGTCTCATAATATTATTGTATTTGGGTATATTTGAGATCTGATGTCCTGCAGGGTTTGTTTTACAAATGTAGGTACACCTACATTTTGGGCATAAACATTTACTATCATTATATCTTCTTGGTGGGCTGTTCCTCTTAATAAAAGAAGTGCCCTGCTTTGTCTCTTCTGATGTGTTTTAAAGTCTGTTTTGTTGGATATCAACATTGCTCCTCCTGCCTGTTTTTGGTCTCCATTAGCATGATATATCTTTTTCCATCCTTTTACTCTCAGTCTATGAATGTCTCTGGCTATGAGTTTCTTGCAAACAGCATATATTTGGGTTATGTTTTTTAATCCATTCCAGTATATGATTTTGATTGGTGAGTTAAATCCTTTGATATTCAGAGTTATTATTAAAATATAATTTTTGTTTCCTGTTATTTTATGTTCTGTCTTCTGTGTGGTATAATGTTATTTCTTCTTTACTTAGATGCCCTGCTGATCAACTTCATCTCTTTTCAGGTTCTGAAATCTGCTTCTTTTTTCTTCTTTATGTTTTTTTTAAGCATTTTCTCTAGTTTTGGCTTTGAATTCATGAATTTTTTGAAATTCTGCTTATCTTGAAACACTTTTTTTCTCCATCAATTTTGAATAATAACTTTGTTGGATATAGCAGTTTGGGTTGGATGTTAGGGTCTGTGAGGCAGATACTTAATCTATCTAGGTGTTAACAGTATAGGATTTTAAGATCTGGAAATAAAATATGAGTTAAATATAAAGGGGTTTCAAAATGTGTTAATTGGAATTACTCTTTCTCAAAGTACTTTGGCTATTTTTCTTTATCTTTCTTTTTTCTTTTCTTTTCTTTTTTGCAGTACTGGGGATGGCACCCAGGGGCATTCGACCTCCAAGCTGCACCCTCAGCCCTATTTTTTTATTCTTTATTTTGAAACCAAGTCTCACTGAGTTGCATAGGGCTTCACTAAGTAGCTGAGGCTGTCCACAAACTGTAATCCTCAGGTCTCAGCCTCCTGAATGCTGGGATTAAAAGTGTGTGCCACCACCCCCAGTCTATCTTTCTTTTTAAATGTCTTTTATTTCACTTAAAATCTACTTGCCCTAGCTAATAACCTCAGTGCCAACAAGTAATTACCATTCTTCATCAATTCAATTTCTTAGGAGTCTGTTGAATATATGTCTTTCTTTGAAGTCCCACATATATTTCCTTAACTATATTTCTCTAGATCTTACTTCAAACTTCAACAATATGTTGCACTTTTACCAGAATATCTTAGAAATACTAATGCAGCCGGGTCATTTTTCTCTTCAAAATCCTTCTATGATTCTAACTAGATCAGTAAGAGAAGAAAAATAAATGTGATGTTAAAATATTTGAAATAAGAATAAAAGGTAGATCAGATGAATGTGCAAATAGAATCCTAAAGCCTTTGTAAGTTATCTAAGAGAATTAGTTAAAAATAATAAAATTGCTTGATACAATAGATATATCAAAATTAATTATTTTAATCTTATGGAAAGAAGCAATTCAAATTATAGATTAGGCCTATTGATATTACTTTTAGCATGAAAGAATTAAATAGTTAAGAATATGTTTAATAAAATATGCTCAAATATCTGTACTAAAAACTGTAAAACATTGCTGACAGATGAAAGGAATTAAATTATTATGAGACATATAATTTACAAGAATTATAAAATACAATTATTGTTAAAATTTCAATTCGTCCCAAATTAATTTATAATTCAATATAACTTCAAATGAAATATCAAGTGTTTTTTTTTTGTGTGTGTGTTATATAAAACTTGATAATCTTATTTGGAACTTTAAAGGATTACAAGGATCCTAGACATTTTACAACATAATTTTGGAGAAGACAAACACATTTGGTAGATTTATATCACTAGATTTCAAGGCTTATTGTTATTCATTAAGAGAGTGTTTTGAAACTATACACTATTGATAAACTAGGAAGAGGTGCAATGGAGCATTTTCCCATAGGAATGGTGGCTTCACTTATGGTGTTGTTGAGCACCACTCTGGATCTCTGAAGGGCGTGGTTTGCTCGACTGCTACTGCTGCATGCTATAGCCTATGTGTGTGCAGGAGGAACTGATGACTTACAATTCTGATGATCTGCAGCTGCTTTACTTCTGGAGTTGGATGCAGTGAGGTAAGATGTTGCTGTTGGGGTGCCCATGGCCGTAAGGCAGGTGTGTTTCTTTTCTCCTCTCTGTAGCCTTGTACTTACTGTGTTATTTTTCTAGTAATAGTATTTCTGGCGTTTTTTGAATGCTGCTTTTAAGGCAATGGATATCGAGTGTCAGCAAGACTGGTATGTGCTGCTTCCCTTGGTTGCTATCTTCCTGGAAGTCCAAGATGGGGATTTTAAAGAAAAAATTAGCTTTAGATGAAATTATGAACATGGATCCCTCATGATTAGATCAGTATGTCCTTATAATAAAAGGAAGAGACAAACACCAAGGAAGGTTTAGATGAGGATTCAAGGAGGAGCAGACCATTTGCAACCCAAGGAGAGCGCCTTCTCTAGGCACCAATCTTGCTCACGCCTTGATGTTGGGCTTTCCATCCTTTAGAACTGTGAGGAGCTCAATTTTTGTTTTTTTGAGCCACTCAACATATCGTATTTGTTATGGCAGCCTGAACTAAGATCAATTGTAAACACATTGTGACAGTCATACAAATGAAATGCTATACAGCATTATAAATGAACAAACTACTGATGCGCACAACACTGATGAATTGGAAAGACACCGACAGAAGGAAGCCAAGAGAACACATCCTATAGGAATTGCGTTCAGCCATAAGAAAGAAAATAAAAATGCCATTTACAGGAAAATGATTAGAACTAGAAAATAGAATGTTAAGTGAGATTTGGCAGTGATAGGAAGTTGAGAGTCCTATGTTTTGTTTTATATGTGGAATTTAGAAAGAAGATAGACTGTGTGTGGTGGTGCTTGCTTGTAATCCCAACATTTGGGAGGCTGAGACTAGAGGATCACAGTTCACAGACAGCCTCAGCTACTTAGTGAGGCCCTTCACAATTTAGTGAGACCCTGTTTTAAAATAAATAATAAAAAATATAGGAAACAAAAGGGGCTTTAGATAAGTGGGAAGAGAGACCAGCAGAAAAACAGAAGCAGATTGGGGGAGGGAGAGGAGTAGTAGAAAAAGAACCGATAAAGGAAATCATCCAAATGATGCTATGTTCGTATATGAAGCTATCACTACCAATTTCACTAATATGTATGAGAAGGGATGGGTATCAAGATGGAATTGTGGGAAACACATCAAGTATTATGTGTGCATGTATGTTTGTATTGGTTTGACCCTCACTGGGATGTATAATAACAATGTTTCAATAAAATAATAAAAATAAAGTATTGATGCACACAACATCGATGAACTGAAAATATACTGATGAAAAGAAGCCAAAAGAACATATGCCATGTACTAACATTTTTTAATATATACCATGAAATTTCATTTATGTGACATTTGAGAACAGGAAAAATTATTGATGAATTGATGGTTATCTCTAGGGGTAGTGAAAGCTTTACTTGGAAGGGGCAAGAGGGAACCTTGCAGGTTACTTCAAGCATCTATGTCATAATTGGAATTGTGGTTATACATTAAAATTCACTTGGTCATACACTTAAGAGCAGAGAATTCTACATAAAAATGTTTAGGAAAGTCTCACTGGCTTTCCATCTTTCTTGACACAGCATATAATGAAAGCCTTTTACTGTTTTACTTTAATCTTCCCACATGTCATGTTCATTCTACTCCATTTTGATGTAAATCTGATGCTGCAGGTGTGCGGCTTCTCGGGCTTTGCACTTTTCCAACACCATGTCATCATTTCATTTTTTTTCTTTTTGTGATCCTGAGGATTGGATCTAGAGATATTCTGCCTTCAAGCTACACCCCAGCCCTATTTTCTTTTTTACTTGGTAACAGGGTCTCACTAAGTTGCTGAGAGCTTCACTAAGTTGCTGATGCTGGCTTCCAACCTGCGATCCTCCTGTGTCAGCCTCCCAAGTACTGGGATTACAGACATGTGCCACCATACCTCTCCTGTAATTTTTTTTAAAATAATTATTCCATCTTAAATTTCTTACCACTTCCTGCTTGCTGAAATCTTACATGCATTTTGATGTTCAGTTCAATAAGTGAATTCTGATAGTTGTAGGCAGAAACTTCTCTTTGTTCTGGTGACTATTAAACATTTAGTGTTTTGTTAGCAAATAGTTGCATGTGAATTTTTCTCTTAGAGTGTGAACCTCCTGAAAACAAGTACTCTGTTTAATTAATCTTTACATTTTAGTCACATGGCACAATGCCAAAATTATGTTAGTGCCCAAAGTATTCAACAGAACATACTCGATCTACTTTCTAGTTCTTATGACTAGAGATAGACATGTAAAGGTGCCAAAGCAGACGTGATGTGGAATCTGTGTTTACTTAAGTGGGATGTCTGATATTTGCTTTAGGCACCAAAAATAAGAGATACTTAGTGCTATTAGGAACTTAATGTTTTTCCTTTCAATCACCAGAATAGGAGATAAGTGGTTATGCAAAGGACACCTTGACTATCTGATAGACTGCAAACCCAGAATTCTTAGAAACATGGCTGCCATATCATGCAACCTCAGGATTAACAGCCATAAACCGTGCCTTGTTCATCTCTTTTATTTTGTCTTATTTCAAGGAGAAAAAGACTCAAGCAATTGTGACAGGCAATCAAATAGAACAAAGAGGACTTTAAGAACATATGTGCACTAAAATTGGAGCATGAAACTATCAGGAATGAAAATAAAAATGGGTCTTGGGACTAGTTATGTTATCGCTTTCTTTATCCATGGTATTTTTTTATCTTTCTTCTGCTTTCTTGAACTTGACCCATCATGAGTGCTCTGTCCACTTCTATAATGACTTTTCAATTTTAGATTCATCATTACTACAAGTTCACATTCATGAAGGGGGTTCTGATAGCGTCAGAACATTTTCTTTACAGTTATGACATAGGTCACTAGCCTATCTATCAGGCACTCAATTAGTTTTTCATATATCCTAAAATATTAAGATTTGGATCAATTATGCATTAACTAGTAATTATTCAAGACTCTATTGGTCAAAATTGGTAGGCATTCTTCCATGAGGCAAGGCTGGTTCTGGGGCCTCCAAGACTGGGATCAGAGCCTGCCTTGCGGTGAGGCTGGTGCTGGGGTCAGCAAGGCTGGGAGAGGTGTCTGACATGTGTTAAGGCCGTAGCTGGAGCCAGCAAGGCTGGAATAGGAGCTTGCCTTAAGGAAAAGCCGGTGCTGGGGCCTCCGAGGCCAGGATCAGAGCCTGCCATGAGGCAAGGCCGGTGCTGAAGCCAGCCAGGTTGGGATCAGAGTCTGCCGGGTGGCCAGGCCAGTGCAGGGGTCTTCAAGAGTGGGATTGGAACTTGCAATGAGGCATACACAGAGAAATATCACAGAAAATTTAAAAATCAGATGCTTTCCCTAATATGCAAAAACTAGGAAGAAATGGGTAATAGGAAATCTGATTAAAGAAGGGGTCCTATGGAGGAGCAATTAAGGTGACCACTCAGAGGGGATGGGATGGGGGAAGATGGAATCTCTTTAAAACACATGATGTAGATAAACAAATATATCAAAGTTAATCACTAAATCAAGCATGGGATTGAGAGAGGGGGCGGGAGTGGATGGGGATTGGATAAAGGCTAACTGGATATCCTCACAAGTCTTATATTCCATTGTGATGTTTGACTACAATGCACCAATAAAAACATATTAAAAGAATTGGTAGGCATTCATTTCTCACTTAAAAAATGTTGAGGCTTATTTTGCCAGACTTTTATATTTATATTAGTGAATGTTAAACAACTTATTATATTAGTAGCAAATACTGTGTTTCAAAAATAGTCTTCAGTTTTATAAATGTTATAAATACATAAATAAAAGTAGGAACCAATTAAGTATTTATTTACTTAGAAATTCAAATTTGTTTTGTTCATCTTTAGCAAAATAGATTATACTGTTATGCTTGGTTTTTTTCTTTGGTGGTACTAGGGGTGGAACCTAGAGGCTTTCTACCTCTGGGCTATACTACCAGACCTATTTTATACTTTATTTGGAAACAGGGTCTCACTAAATTGCTGAGAGCCTCACTAAGTAGAAGAGGCTGGCTTCGAACCTGTGTGATCCTCCTGTCTCAGCCTCCTAAGTGTGGGGAT
Organism: Muscardinus avellanarius; assembly: GCF_963383645.1. Taxonomy (NCBI): domain Eukaryota; kingdom Metazoa; phylum Chordata; class Mammalia; order Rodentia; family Gliridae; genus Muscardinus; species Muscardinus avellanarius. Next base: position 86,383,279 of record NC_137794.1, read on the forward strand.
TACAAGCGTGCGCCACCACACCCGGCTCGATTATACTGTTATGAAGATGCAAATAATCTAACAATATCTCAGTTAAAGTCCTTACATTAAATTTGTTCTATTTTGTCTCTATAAATATTAAATATATGGAGAAATAAAGCCAAGGATGGAGCACATTCCTATACATTTGAGTTCTAGAAAAAACTATTCAGATTTAGAGTTTTTTGTATTTTTGGTAACATGTGTGATTATTCAGTAGTTGTGGTTTGGGTACCTAAATAAATGTAGATGCCATGTCATGTTGTAATTTGCTCAAAATTTGATAAAATGTCAAATATAAATATAGTTTTGAAAGGTGCATGAAGTATGACTTGTTTCTATTTGCATTTTTCCATGAATGGATTCTTTCAAGCCCTTGGTTGGGTACAGCCCACTGTACAGCATCACTGAACGTCTGCCCTTGATTCTGCCTGCCCTTTAAAAATGTGGGAGAGCAGCCAGTTGAAACACATGATTCTCGGGGTTCATTTGGGGTTTTGATGGCAGAGTGCAAAAAATACCTATTTGTTGTTGGAGGTAAAGCATCTAATTTGGCATTTTTCTAGATATTGCCAGGCTATATAATTCTATCTGAATACTAAGTCACTGGCACAAACATTTTCTGTTTTAAAGAAACTAATTAAGTCTAAATGACTAATTCCCAGTTGCAGAGTCATGAACACAAAAATACGATTCATGGAAGTAGCCATGGCTTCCCCTGCAGGACCTGGTAACGCTTTATTTGTGTGCATTTAAGGAAGACCGTGGCAGGAGTTCATTTGCTGCACCTGTTACAAAAAGTTGTGAAGGCAAGTAAGAGTCTGGACTGGGCTGCACATCATGCCCAGTGGCACTTCAAGAATGACTCCTCATGCCAACCACGCTTTGGCAGCCCTGCATCTTCAGAGTCTGATCATACCTCGCACGCACAGTTCAGACGGAGCACCAAGAAATGAGAACAGGGTTCTCAAGTCTCCACTGGAATAATTGTTAGACAAAGAAGGTGGCCAACAAATGAGCAAAGAATTTATTTTCCCTTAGTTTGAGAACAAGTGGTAGGTTTGCATTAGCTAAGAATGTTTACAAGGGACATGCACTATTCTTACCGGTCAAGCTTCTGAATGTGAATCCAAGGTTATGTGTATCTCACACGTAATCTTGTCAAGTAGGGACTTGTTCTAAGAGAGTTGGTGCTGAGGACTTTATAAAGATGCCTTGGTTTCTAGTGTTTTCTAGCTCATCATTTGCTCTTGCCACTGAGAAGTGAAATGGAGGACAGACAAGCACAGAGACTGCTACCTTTGTAGTAGTGTTTTACTGTATTTATGACCCACATTCCTTTTCCTTTATAAACAGCATCCTTACTGTTGAAATAAAAGGCCTGATGTTTTCCAGCCAAGGACAAATCTAGACCAATCAGAGGCTCTGCTTTTGAGTATAATCTCGAGTAAAAAGATAGACCACTGATAGAGTTCTTTCCTCCTGCTGGTGTGGTCACTGACTTTTCCCAGGATTTTTTTTTTTTTTTTTTTGTATTGGGAATTGAACCCAGGGGCATTATTCCTTTGAGCAACATGTCTAATACAGACATAATTATTTTTCTGTATACTTCTCATCTGTGTTCGGTTGAATCCACTGCTACAAAATTCATGAGACAGAAAGTAGACTGTAATTTTAATAATTGTAGGCACTAGATAAATCGCCTCACTGAAAGCCTGCATACAAATACTGCACCACTGTGGTAAAAAATGATGGAACCAAGTGGTAGCAACTCTGGGACAGCTGGTTTGGTCTGACCAGTGGCCTATTCAAAGAAAGGAATAATAGACATTGGCAAAGACAGATCCTCCTTTCTCTTGGCATCTAAAGAGTGAAATTTATAAAACACAATAACCATGTGGTAAAGAGGATGTAGTTGTTGGCAGGGGCCATGAAAAGTCAAAGGTCTGAATAAGTCGAAATTAGAAGTATGAGTCATAAGGTTAAAAAAACAGATAGGCAAAGTAGACTAGAAGACTTCTATTTCTTGACCTGGAAACCAAGCCTTTAACACATGTGCCTTTAGAGACATTTCAGATCTAAACTATACTAGCCAGGGATACAACCTCACTGCAGTGGTAGACTAGGGACAACTCCCTGTCAGCACATGGAGATGACATGGGGATTTGTCCATCTTGCCCTGGGGTCTGGATGGGTAACGAGTCTCTGGTTATTTGTATTCATGAGCCTCTTGCTCTGTAATTTTGAGTTTAAATTTATTCTTTCTGTAAAGTCTGGAAGTAAAAAATTTGTGAAATTTTATTTATTTATTTATTTATTTATTTATTTATTTTTGTGGCACTAGGGATTGAACCCAGGGACATCTACCTCCAAACTACAGTCAATCATTTTTTAGGTTTTGTTTTGAAACAGGATCTCACTAGGTTGCTGAGAGTCTTGTTACACTGCTGAGGCTGGCTTCAAACCTGTGATTCTTCTGTCTCAGCCTCCCAAGTATGGGAATTACAGATGTGTGCCCTAATGGCTAAGTTTACACTATTCTCATAAGGGAAAACTTCTCTGCTGAAGTTTTATAAAAAGATTTTACAAGCCACTCTGCTGCAGTGATCTATCTCCTGAAAATCCCTGAAGCCAATTGTGTGATGCCACTAAGTTACTAAGTGACACATACTCTTTGTCCCTGAGGGATGTTTGAGTGCATCTTAAAGCCATCATCAATCTCAGAGCCACAATATTTCTCATATGGTTAGTACTATAAGCTAACTATCTCCCAGTAACAAATTACCTACAAACTTAATGATAAAGTTCATTCTATTAGATGAAAACCTTATTGTATGATTGAATGGTTTTCTGAGACAATGCCTTAGCTCTTTACTAAATCTTTAAAGATTTTATAAGCCAAGTGTGTTGATGCATGCCTGTAGTTCTAGTACTTAGGAGGTCAACAGGTGGATTGTGAATTCGATGCCACCCTTAGCAATTTAGTGTGACCAAGTTTCAAATTAAGTAATAAAAAGGCTGAGGTGAAGCTCAGAGGTAGAAGGCCCTTGGGTTCAATCTCCAGTACCACCCAAACACCCCCAAATTATTTTGTAGTCACACCCTTATCTTCATCCTCAGACCATGCTTGCCTGATAGTCACTCAAAGCCCTTTCTTAAGTTTAGCCACTTGTAGAGGTTGGGAATGTTCAGTCTCAATGGTTTCTGTTTCTTATTTGCCAATAGTACTTCCTTTAGCAAATTTCTCTTGCATTCTGATATGTGCATCGAGAAGAAATAAGGAGCAGCTTTAATACACTGCCTGGAAATCTCCTTGGCTACTTCAGAGGCTAGTTGACCTGAGGGGATTTGCATTTTGTCTGGTGGCTTAGAATGGCTATCTGTCATTCACACTTGAAGTGTGACACGCTTACATTTGAGATTCCAATTGGGGTACTTAGTTAGTTGGTCTACTTTGTACTTTTCACAATATCACAGGGAGCAGTGTTGCTAAACTTTCTGCTACTACCCAATAAGGGTACCCTTTCCTCCATTCTCCTAGCATTCTTTTTTTTTTGGGGGGGGGTCTGGGATGGAACCCAGAGGCATTTGACCTACGAGCTACATCCCTTGCCCTATTTTTTATTCTTTATTTTGAAACAGGGTCTCACTAAGTTGCAGAGAGCCTCACTAAGTAGCTGAGGCTGTCCACAAACCGTGATCCTCCTGTCTCAACCTCCCGAATGCTGGGATTACAAGCGTGCACCACCACGCCCGGCTTTCCTAGCATTCTTGACAGAGACACAAAAATTTTGCAAGAATTGGGAAAGCAACAAGGGCTATCTATGTAAGAACCTGAGGCTAAAATCGATGCAAATAGCAGCAAGTGTCTGGGGCTTTTAGAAATGCAAATAATCAGGCTCCTCTACAGGCCAATTAAATCAGAATCACTGGCAGGACTCAACAATCTGTGACTTAAAAGGCCCTCCAAGTGACTGTGATACCTGTTAAAGGCTAATGATCATCTGGTATGCCAAAATACACAACATCACTAGGAAGTGTTGAATTCTATCTCCCACCCCCTTCTCCTCAGCCCTGCCTCTCATGCCCTCCCTGGCCCTGGGGCTGGAGACCCAGCATGGTTTCTTACTCAGGGATATTCACTTATGTAGGTAGACTCTGGGTTCCTCTTCAACTTGTACCCTCCCCTTTGAAGTCCAAGGATGCTCTTAATTAACTCTGTACACATTCATGTTTGTACTGGTGTTATTAAAGGCCTTGCTTTTTGAATCACAAAATGTTTAGAGTTTAAAACATTTTTCTTGCCCTTATTTCTGCTATAAGTTACCAAAGCATAATACTTTTAATAAAGACCAAATTCTGGTTTGATTCAGTCAGCTGAAATGTGGGCTTAATGTTTAAAGGGGAGAGGTTTACTTTTTTAAATCTACTGTATAATCTTTTTCCTGAGGCAGAAATTCTAAAAAAATGTTTGAACTTCTTACTGATGAAAGAACACAGATTAAGAGAAATTGCTGATCCAAAGAAAGCATAATACTAAATTATCAAATACAATGCTACACTACAATTGCAGAGATTACCAGGTGTCACTTGAATGAATTATGGAGCTTGGAGTAAAGATTTGATTCCCAACTCAAAGGTTTGTTTCCTAACTAAAAGTTCTTTGCTTTTATTTCCAGGTACATTCCCTCTTTTTTTCTTTTTCTTTAAACATATTCCTAAAAACATATTAATTGATAAGAACACTGAGCATCATAAAGATATAAATACTTATTTTTACATTCTCTTTAAAAATAAAAAGGAGACAGGAGGATTGCGCAGGTTCGAAGCCAGCCGCGCTGGCGTAAGAGACCCTGTTTCAAAAATATAAAAATAGGTCTGGGAGTGTAGCCGGAGGTAGAAGGGCTTCCAGGAACCCCAGTACCACCAAAAATAAAAAACAAAAATAAAAAAATCAGTATTAATTTTCTTATTTCAAAATAACATGCAGATTTTAACTAGTGGAATAAAACATACACTCACTCCATTTCCCTAACTGAAATGTGACATGAACAAAAAATATTCCCATTCGTCAATGAAACCAGAAAAGGGCTACTTCCTTAAAACAGTCAATACAAATAGTCTAATATAAAATGATTCTGAAATGAATCAAGGAAAGTTGGCCAAGCCTACACGTACCTTCCCAGATCTCAGAGAGAATGAATGGATATCTCTGTGGAAAGTCTCAGTAGTCCATGCTTAACGGATTAGTCTTTCATTGGAATACCAAGAACATGAGTAAGAGAGAGTGTTAGTGTCAGGAAACAAGCATTAAACAAGTATTCCTGTTACTGAGAATGACCTCAACTCTTTCACCTATAAGAAAGAAATTATGAGTATCTGCTTATTAGTGTTATGAGAATGAGACGGGTTCATTTATGGCATGTGCTCAATCTAGTGGGTATAAAAGAAGTTCAATCAAGGTTAGCCCTAACCATTGCTCATTGTAATGAAGGGCATGAATCCTGCAACTAGAGAGCCCAGGTTTAAATACTAGCTTGTGGGTTATCAGGGCCATGACCTCAGGAAAATTGTTTAATGTCTTTGCAGGTAAGTTTCTTCCTAATAGAGTTATTAGAAGAGTTAAAAGATCTAGAAGAGTCATTTATAAGTTATTTTTACTTATTAAAACCAAATGATGCATATAATTGGAAATTTCAATGTTTCTTATATTTACCACTGTAAGTGGTGTGATAAATTCTGTTGTAACTAAATCCTTGGATCCATTCCCTGATTAGAGATAGAATTATTACGGTAAGGATGTTCAGTTTATGGTTTTTATTGTTATTACTCAAATATTTTGATAAATATTTATTCTCATCAACAGTGTATAAATGCTCATTTCCCTTTATTCAAACTTTAACTAGGTTATATATTTTTACAATATTGGCCAACTTGTAGATGTAAAATATGAATCTATAGAAAACTCCCCCTACTCTTAGGCTAATTCATTATTGAAGGTTTCAAATAAACAAAATCCTGGAGAATTTAACAACTCTTTCTAGATATTGATTGCATTAAAAGTTCTCTAAACTTTTCAATAATAATTCTTGGGGGCACCATTTTAAAAGTGATGTAATGTTGAAGGATTTGGAAAACTATGTCTGTTCTAGGAGGAGTCATTGGATATTTATTTCTCCTTATTCTCAACTAATCAAAAAATTGAATTTTCTGGCCAAAATCAAGAAAGTATAATTAGCATCTTTAAACCTCTTAAGCTTATTTTTTTAAGAAACAAAATAATGACTATTGTTTCCTACTGAAATTATTCTTTTAAAACACAAAAGTCTTCAGTAGTTTGCTCTAGTCATTTTAGATAAGCAGCCAAAAATTCAGAGGTCCAATCTAAAATTATTCTTAATTTTACTTGCCAAAATGATCAGATTAAATATCACATAAGAATAGGCTCAAGTCTTGAAAGACTTCTGCCTCAGACTTCCCGGCTTTGGCATAAAACAACACTACCACAACACTATGAGTCGTTGACTCAGAACTAGAGTTAAGACAGTGGTACCTAGAAGTCTAAAATCAAAATAGTGTTTGCATCTTCTACCTGAAAAATTTGCAAAGACTTATTTTTATCTAACTCTGTGACAGTAATATACTTAAATAATATTTTCCTACTTAGTAATGGTAGCAGTAGAAAACTTCTTCATGTCTTACATATACTTTTGACTTGACATTTCTCTAAATAATCCTTTGTCTTTAAGTTGAATACATAGCCTTTAGCCACTTGATTATTACATTTCTTAATGCCTCTGTGTGGTATAATTTTTGCACTTTAAATAGTACACTATTAAGACATGTGGAGACTATTTTTGATTGCATCATACCTATGGGTATTTGGTTTTTAACATACTATGATTTCTTAAAAGGTCTGGTATTGGAAAAACAAATTTAGAGTAAATTACTCTCAACCATATCCTGAAAATGGTTTGAATTCTAGTGGTGGATGAATTGTTCATAGTTACTTTAGAGGTTGCCTCTCCCTGTTAGGCTAGCCAAACTCAGTAATTAAGACTGTCGAGTGTCCTCCAGCGAACAGTTCTTGCCTTGCCTTACAGAGCAGAAGGATGCTCAGAGTATTTGCTATTATATCCTAGTGCCATCAAGTACTTCAAGGACTATGCATTTAATTAAATGGATGAATAAGTAATTTATGTTTGTGGTGGCAGTGGAGATGGGACCCAGGATTTTGCAAATGCTAGACAAGCACTCTACCCCCAGTCCTCAAGATTATGCATTTTAAGTTTGGTACTTAAATCTAAGAAACACTCACCAACAGGGTTGAGGACAAAGATACTGATATAAACAACTTGGAAATGAGTAGAATCTAAAGACTAAAGGTAAAAGGAGTGAGCATAGAAGAATACTCTGGTTAAAAACATTGTTTCTCACAAGTTACCATAAACCATTTTGCTAATAAGACACGACAGACACAATGTGGTATTTCAGATGCGATCTTGGGAAGAGCAAAATAATATTTGTTAAAAACTAAAGAAACCAAGTAAATTATGTGCTTTAATAATAATGTATAATTACCAACTTATTAATTTTTATTCATATACATACATTCTTTTATTTGATATGTCAAAAAAGTACAGGAGCGAACTGAAAGAGTTCCCAAGGGCTAAAGCTGGAACAATTTGAGTAACAAAATAAATAAAGCAGTACTGGCTTATAACTTGAAATATCACATAAATATCCATGAATTCCAAATAGTTTATGTAAGTACTCCGTCCTAAAGGAGAAGTGGTATAAATTCTCACTCCTTAAGTATGGTCTGTGCATAGTGACTTCCTTCCGAAACCCACCATATAAGAGGAGGGCTTGGATGTAAATGACACGACCTGGGTCATCTTCATCTTCAAAGATCCAGTCAGAGAGTGAGCACAGAAGAGTACCCTGGTTAAAAACGTTGTTTCTCACAAGTTACCATAAACCATTTTGCTACTGCTGTACCTGTACCCTGGAACTGAGAAATTAAGTACACACATGGCAGATTTCTCCCTCTTGAAGTGGGAATCCAGACACATAAAAGGAAGAGGCTAGACTGATGTGGTAATGCCTTAGAATAAGCGACAGTGTGAATTCATGTTTCTTTTGGTATATCTGGCTACATACAAAAAGCATTCTGACCAATGCATGATGCCGTGCGTTCATCATTACAGAATTATTCTAAAGATAATCTAAAAATCCCCTACACTTTTCCTATTCATTTCTTCTCCTCCCCCCAACCTCCTGGCAATTACTGATTATTTCACTACCTCTGTAACTTTGCCTTTTCCCGATGTCATGTAATTATAATTACACATTTTGCATCATACTTAGGTATTTATAGCAAATATACCATATGAATGTATGCAAGCACAAACTGTAGAGTAATGGGAACTCTCTACTACTTTCAAGTTTTTATGTAAATCTAAAGTTATTTTCAAAACAAAATCTATTTAAAAATGCACACTGGTGACATTTGCTTAGATTTAAAAGCACATTAAAGTAATTATGAAGCATTCAAAGTATGAAATAAAATCTCTCCAAATTCTTTTATGTTTAATTGCTAATGATAAATATATTAAGAATTTGGTTAGTATCTTGTCATATCTTCTTAAAGTTTTTCTGAGTGCATAATGTGTGTATATTTTTATTGTTTTATTACAGAAATGGGATTATATTAACATATTTTGTAATGTTTTTGTACTTAATAAATAACTGACATAGATGTTGTTCTGAGACTTCTGAGCAACTCTTAAAGGAGTATCTGTCATTACAGGCGATACTTGATATTATGGGTGTCCTGTGTTTCCAGTGTCTCTAATTTTTTGGCTAGTAGAAGTAATGATGCCAGATCCAGGCGCGGTGTTCCACAGTTGTAATCCTAGTACTTGCGAGGCTGAGACAGGAGGATCAGGGTTCGTGGATAGCCTCTGCAACTTAGTGAGACCTTGTTTCAAAATAAAGAATAAAAATTAGGGCTGGGGGTGTAGTTCAGAGGTAGAATGCCCTTGGGTTCAATCCCCAGCACCACACACACAAAAGAACTAATGATGGCATATACACAGGACAGTCCTTATCTATATCTGCCACATAGGTCTATTGTTCAAATTAATAGTTTAAAATTAAAAAAAACTTTCATTTTCTTGTGAGGCAATTCTGAGATTTTATGTCCTAATTAAGGAGATCATAGAAATAATTTTACTATATTACCTCATATTATGTATTACTTTTAATGTTTCTATTAGAATTTTTTAAACTATCTGGAAAGCAGTCTTTACATATAGTAGGAGTAGGAACAGTTTTTTTTAAGTAGAGTTGTATTATGACATCACTTACTACATAGTCCTTAATCTCTGTGGAATTTGAAACATCATAAACTCTTTTGTAATTGTGGACTTAGCTATTGCCGTCATTTTATTTCATTACTATATTTATCTATTCTTCTGTCATTATCAAAGTTTGAATTAATGTAGCCTTATGGTATGTTTTGATAGCTACTAAGATATCCACCTTTGTAAAATTTCTTCCTAATTATCTGCAAGACAAATATTAAGTGTTCTTTAAAAAATTAGTTTCCATGTACCCTTCTCTCTTCTTTTCTCTCCTTCGTTTTCTTCTTCTTCTCCTCCCTTTGCTTCTCCCTCCTTCTTGCTTCTTTATTTTTGTTGTTGATTTTGCCTGGAAGTTTGCATTGTTTGCTTTTTAAATTTTTTTGTGATTGGAGTTTAGAATGGAATCGTTTATTAAACACCTTTCTCAGTGGAACCATTACTATGAAACAGTAGCTAAAAATGTTAATTTAATATTTGTAACTTAACCAACTACCTTTCTGAGTGCTGTTTATTAGTTCTACTAGTTTTGAAGTTGTTATACTTGAATATTCTATTTGGAAAATGATATCAGATCCAAATAAAAAAGACAATTAACTATCCACAGAATTTATTTTGTGGCAAGAAGCTCAGGCTTAAGAAGAGTCCTACTTCAACATTTACCTGATTTGTATACTTTTCAGATGTTTATTTGATCCATTAATTTTTATTTTAGTGAAACATTTCATTAAAATAATAGCATATTTATTTTTATAATTTTTTTCTGAATATGGCATGAATCCAGTTACTAGGCCAATGGAATGCTTCTTTATATGGAAACTGCATTCTAATTAAATATAAGTGTTTACAAATGTTGGGCCAGAATTATATGAATGATTTTAAACTTCTATCGTTTTGTCCTGAGAGTCTAATTATCATAGAAAAGCTTGGTTAAATCAAACTAATGCATTCCCTTGATTAGACCATAAGTACATTAGCAAATAAAATCGCATCTAATCTGTATAATACTATTTTAGCTAGATATTGTTATTCTTTATTTTTCATAATTGCCTAGCAATCAACTTAAGATAGTCACAGTTACATCTCTCTTGGTCCACTTGTAACTCTTCCATTTATTAAAACTTGGCATGATTTTTTTGCTTTGAGTAAAAGCAATAGATTTTCACTTGGTTAAGACTTCAAAGCAAGAAATTTACTTACATGTTTAAAATTCAAATTGTTTTATCCTTCCTCTCCTAGTCTTGAAAAATAGAGTTTGCAGTAAAAGCAGGTTATTGAGAGAGAGAGAGAGAGAGAGAGAGAGAGAGAGAGAGAGAGAGAGAGAGAGAGAATGAATGAGAATTAAGGGCAAAGTAAAAGGAATATAGTTAAAAAAGGAATAAAGTAGAAAGAGGACTGTGAGAAATGAGAACTGGAATAACTTGATTTTATTGACATCAAGTCAATAACAAGTGTATATCGGGTAAAACTGTGTGTAGATTGTCGAGATTTGACTCAGAGTTAAGTTGTGATGCAATATGCCTCCATTTTACTGCTATTGATATTAAGAGCCACACAAAACTACAGTTTGAGATACCATCCCACATTAACAAAGTAGCATACAGAATTTCACAAGCCCCTCTCCAAATAATGCAAATTTTTTCAAACAGAAACTTTGCCTCATATATACCACACGGGTCCTGTGATAGCTCCTTATTGTTCTAAAATGTTATTTCCTCTGAGTAACAGTGATGTTTTGGGTGCTGAGGAAAGAGAATGTGCTCTTTAGTCTGAAGATAGATGCTACTGATATCGTTCATCTGATGTAGTTCAGATGTATCTTGGACTACAAGTGTTGGATATAATGTGGTTGTTATAAGAATTTCCCATGAATAACATTAATGTTCCTAAGGCATTTTAGTCTTAATAGTGAGACCAAAATTGGTGTTGAGATTTTCTAAAGACTTTTATTCAGAAAGCTTCACTCTTGAAATTTGAGAAGAAAAGTGTAACTGGAATAGAAAAGCTTTAGAGTGCAAAATCTTTGACTAGACATGTCAGTAGAAAGTATAAATGGAATGTGGAAAGTATAGTCATGATTGAAATTGGGCATCTAGTTTGCCAATTACTGAACAAGCTCTCAACAAGCACTACTGGGTACAAGACACTGCCTTTGATATGATTGAAACCATGTAATTCTACCTGTTTAGGAAATTACAGACTAATTATCATTTGGTCTCCAGTATGTGTCTGTTAGTGCTTATCTGTTCGTGTGTGTGTGTGTGTGTGTGTGTGTGTGTGTGTGTGCATACACATGCACACATATTTTCATGGGAAAATTGACTTAATAATGTCACATTAATTATTTTAACTTGTTATCAGGACACATACAAAGATGTTGGGAGGTAATATCTAAGCAAATCTGTAACTGTCAGGCACTGCTGGGATAAAGGTGATCAAAAGAAGTCATCTAGAGAGACTAATACCTAGAACCAAAACTGCCATGAGGATGGGTTAAAGGATGAAAGGGAATGGTTCACCTTGCATTCTGAGAAGCTGTCCGGTCCAGCAGAGAGGACAGAGGAACAGCTTTCACATCACTCAGTTCAAACAAGTCAGCATCCAGGTGTCCTCTCTTGAAAGTGAGTGAGAGGCTATCATCCTCAGGATTAGCGTCAGCAGTTATGGGACATTAGGTTTGCAAAAAGGCTCAAGTTCAGAATGATTTTTAAAAGATGGATGCTGGCCAGTCCTGGGCAGATGGTCAAGCCAAACGGGCAGATTAAAAAAGAACAGAGCCAAGTCTTAAATCTCAGGACCAGGAAAAAAGGGCAGGACTGCACTGGTGATTTGATGTTGAGTCCCTAAAAATTTGCTTAATTTTAATTAAACACTCAAGATAAAATCTGGCCTTCATGGAGATTCAATAGTGAGAAAAACAATGGATTAGAAAGAGGCGACATTTGAATTTAAGGTTGTTATTTCTGTTGTTTACATATCAATATATAAGATACTTAGAAATGCTCAATTTATTTATCTATTTAGTTTTAATTTCTTTACAACATAGTTTGCAGCTCTGAGCAATAAATTTATTGTGTCTATAATTAATTGGGGAGATAACTAGAATAGTTAAGCAATGTTGGACTAGTTTTAAAGTTTAGGTTTTTAAAGATAGAAATTAATGAGATCCTGTTTCAAGATAAAAGTAAAAATAAAGGGCTGGGACTACAGCTCAGAGGTTTAACCTCCAGTACCAAAATAAGTAAATAAATAAAGAAGTAAACAAATAAAATGGCAGACTAAATCTTTCTCAATATTGAGTATATTTTGCGCCTATCCCTCATATCTTAGAAACTTATAACATCTTTTCTTTTATGTAGGAGGACTAAATTTGAAAGATGCTGATATGGTTTGAATATATCCCCTCCAGGGTTCATGCATTGGAAAGTTCATGTGTTTGGGAAGCAACAGTGTTGGGAGTTTGGCCTTTGCGGAGGTGTATAAGTCCACTCTCACGAATGAACTGCTGTCCTTCTAAAAGGTGCTTGTGGGAGTGGACTCATCTTCTGTTTTTGCTCTTCTGCCCTGTGAGGACACACTCTTGTCCTCTCCTACCCTTTGCCTCTGTACTGAGGACACGGCAGGAGGCCCTCACCAGATGCAGGCATCTGGTGAGCTTGGACTCTCACCTTCCAGGACTGTGAAGAAACAACTTTCTGCCTTTTATAATGTATTCAGTCTGTGGGATTCTATTATAGCAGCCCAAATGGAGTAAGGCAGTTGGAAATAGAAAAAACAAAGCAGAAGGCTCAAGAAAGATGTGATGGCGGCAAGGCTGGCAGGCACCGCGAGAGCTCTTCTATAAATACCGCTGGACTTTTCCAAGAGCTGTTGCTTTCAGTGCAAATAACCTGTTTTTTATTTTCATTTTGACCTAAGCTCTCTTTATCTAAATTATATGATAAACATAATTTATTTATATTTATGTAAATAAATGTGACATGTTTTTCGAGTAACAAAATATTTTCAGTCCTAGAAAAGCAAAGGCTCTGGCAACCGCAGTGACCTTGGCAGTAAGTACAGTCTAGAGCCACCAAAAGGACGGTGAGGTTCCATGGTTTTAAGATGATTTGTGAGCCATGTCTCTTGCTCACGATGGGGTAACTTCAGTGAACTCTAATCATGCGAAGGCAGGAAAGTAATTTACAGTAGCTTACATCCACGAGAGACCTAACAGTTGCTTTCTATTTTTTTGCATGTGTGTACACACACACACACACACACACACACACACACACACACAAACACACACACATTTTTCAATATTCAGAATCGAAAACAAATAATGTTGCACTTTAACATGCAACATTTCATTTGTCTTAATACAACAAATTAATATATGAAAAAATTCTTAAATGTCTACTGTGTACTATAATATTCTCCATGTAAGAAATAGACACTGTGGCTCTCTATATAGACTGGATTGAAAAAGAAGAAATAAAAGAGTTATTTAGGTTTACTATAAATTTGGAAAATATAACTCCAAATTAATTTAGAGAGTCTGGATTTATTAAAGCAAAATTTTATTGTGTAAAATGAGATTTTAAATTTGATTTTTGTTGATGAAAATTTAATGCATACTTTAAATTAAACAAAATGTGAATATCTTAAATACAGATGATAAATTAATGAAGGAAATAGAGATGCTTTTTAAACTTCCTTTGTGTGTCTAACCTGAATGTTACCTATAAAAAGGCACAAAACTTGGGTTTTAGGAGCATGTGGCTCAAGCTGGACCGGCCAATACAGCAACATCAGGTCACTAAAAAAAAAAAAATTATAAGCCAGGTGTGGTGCTTCATACTTGTGATCTCAGTTCTTGGGCGTCAAGATAGGAGGCTCACAGGTTCAAGGACAGCCTCAGCAACATAGCAAGACTCTCGGTAACCTAGTGAGACTCTGTTTTTTTTGTTTTGTTTTGTTTTGTTTTGTTTTGTTTTTTAAGTAAAATCAGGCCGGGGGTGTAGCATGGAGGTAGAATGCCCCTGGGTTTAATCTCTAGTACCAAAAAAGAAAAAAAGGCTGGGCATGGTGGGGCATGTTTGTAATCCCTGGCTTGGGAGGCAAAGACAGGAGGATCCTGCAGGTTTGAAGCCTTGGCTTGAGAGACCCTGTTTCTAAATAAAAATATATATTAAAAAATAGGTGTCTGGGAGTGTAGCCCAGAGGTAGAAGGTTTTCCAGGAACCCCAGTACCACCACAAAAAAGAAAGAAAGAAAGAAAGAAAGAAAGAAAGAAAGAAAGAAAGAAAGAAAGAAAGGAAATATTATTGGTTTTGTGCTTTAAGGCGGCTTCAATTTAGAAGAGTTGTATATATTGCTTATTTTGTCTTACCAATGATGTCAAACTTGGGTTACAATTTCTTTGAGGAAGCCAAGAAAGTGGAATATACAATTTAAATGCAGCTTCTAATCAAGATATATAAACAGATTTTGCATGTGTAGGTTTACTTTTCTTGAGAAACAAATGGCTGAAGCCACTTAACACTATAGATATTTTTATTTTAGTACTTTGACAATAAAATACATACAGAATTTGGAACTCATACACATTTTTTTCAAGTACATATATTTTACTAATAACACTCTCCTTAAGCAAACTCTTTTATAAAAGCAGTCAAAAATCATTTTCAAGTGGCATACTTCTTGGATTGGAACAGTGGTTTGCATTTGGACTTGTGCTCTTTTTTTTTTTTTTTTTCCCTAAAGGCTGAATGGCGAGGCTCTAAAAGCATTATTCAGATTAATATAGACTATGTGCTAAAATGTGACCCTTTATGTTTAGAAGCTAGACTCCAGCTCAATTTGAATTCCAGAAAAAATATTCTGTAAAAAAAATTTCTGTATATAACATATTCAAAAAACAATTATGAAAACAATTGTGTTTTCCCACATTAGAGGCAATTGTTGGTTGAATTCTCAGCACTCATTGCCTCCAACTTCCTGAGTATGCCCTGATTTTCACATATGTGTCCATCTCTCTTCTGGGCAGCCCAGGAGCTTCAAAGGAAGCTCGTGCCTGCTCAATAGTAATCCCATTTGCCATGCTACAGGAAAGGCTGAGACACCCAGGGACAAACCAATGAGACCCCAACAATTACTTCACATGTAACACATGACCCAGTTTGGGTTCTTGAAATATGAGGAAAGATTCCTGGGCTCTTCTGAAAAACAAGTCCCTTCTCTTCCAAATATATGGATGGTGCATTCATAGGTGGGGCTTAAAGCTGCTCTAGCCATTTAGCCACCAACTGGGTATGCAGCAGGCTGTAAGCAAAGGGAGTGAAGCTAGAGCAGAGAAATCAAAGTGCAGCCATTAAGACTTACATTTCTGAAAGAGAAACAAATGGCCTAAGGGAAATCTGAAGAAATCCCAGATGCCTGAGAGAAACAAATGGCCTAAGGGAAATCTGAAGAAATCCCAGATACCGGAGAAACAATTTCACACTAGAGATAGGGCTAGCATATCTACAGATCAAAGGACCTTCCTCGGACTTAGGATAAAAACTCAAGTAAACTGGAGGTCTTTGGCATTTTCGTTCGAATTGCCCCCCTGTGCTGGCTCCGGCACAGGGCTGTAACTATCTCTATATTTCTATCTTTTTAATAAACTTCTTTAAATCTGCAAAAAAAAAAGACTTAATTCAAAGGCAATTCTAGAGCGAGTTCTACTTTTGAAATTAATTATACCAGTCACTTCCGGGTTTACACCATTTTACATTTTCTCATCAAAAACATTTTAATAGATGCACTTGGAGATACAGAAAAAACCATTTCCGATTTTTAGCCTAGTTCTCTTCCATGTATGTCTATTTTCAGGAAAGTTAATTTCTTCTGTCAAATAAAATATGATTTCCTTCTGTCAAATAAAATATGATTTGTTTTAAACTCTTTAAAGTATCTAAATAGTTTGGAAAATCATAAAGTTTTATTGGATGATGTATTGTGATTTGGAGTTTGAAATCTTAAGTTTTGGTTTGGTGTTCTCAAATTTTGGCAAGATAATTGAAGTTCATCTTCCAAACAGCCTTAAAACACCGGTCTGTAGATTATGGTATCCTTGTTTCAGTGCATCATAAAAGTGTCATAACCTGTTCTGCACCCTGCCCTTGCACCATCTTTTATGGTGCTATATTAACTACTAGTTAATGGTAAAAAAAAAAAAATACATCTTTTTGAAACCCACATTTAAATAAACTTTTTCATTCATCCAATAGTCAAGCATTACTATTATTATTACAAATTATTGTTATTTGTAGGATTTGAGGACCATTGTATGCCAGTGCAGTGGTACCCATTGTTGTATATGCCATGTCTGCCCTCTAAGGGCTTGTGACTTGTGATTTAAACATAAAAGGAACAGATAAACTGAGAGTGGTGGTGCATCCAAATCCCAGCATTTGGGATGCTGAGACAGGAGGGTTGCTGTTCATGGACAGCCTCACAGGTACTTAGTGAGGCCCTTTACAACTCAGTGAGACCCTGTTTAAAAATAAAGAATGAGGCGGGCATGGTGGCGCACGCTTGTAATGCCAGCATTTGGGAGGCTGAGACCGGAGGATCGCGGTTCACAGACAGCCTCAGCTACTTAGTGAGGCCGGTTTCAAAATAAAGAAAAAATAGGGCAGGGGGTGTAGCCCGGATGTCAAATGCCCCTGGGTTCCATCCCCAGACTCGCAATAAAATAAAATAAAGAATGAAAAATTGGGCTGGGGGTGTAGCACGGAGGTAGAATGCCCCTGGGTTCCATTCCCAGTACTGCAAATAAAATAAAATAAAATAAAATAAAATAAAATAAAATAAAATAAAATAAAATAAAATAAAATGAACAGTTAATTCAAAACAACAAGAATGCTATAGGATTAGCCATAGAGTCTTATGAAGATGCATAGTGTGTTACTCCAGATGTGGGCATTCAGAAAAAGTGACTCTGCCAAAAGTAACATTTATGTTGAGACTGAAAGGCCAAGTAGGAAATAGCTATGAACCATATAAACTTCTGGGAGGAAGAAAGAAGGCGTAGACGTGTAGGTGGTGGAGCGGTGCGCAAAGAGGAAATCATCATCTTGGGCAACTACAAGTAGTTCAAGGTGCTGTAGCATCTTCACATCATCGCAAGGGCCTGGGGGCACTGCCACTGAATTTGAACTTTATTTTGAGAACATTGGGGAAACTTTGGAAGGAAGAAAATTTTAAACAGACTTGAATAAGGGACTATTTTTTTTACCTTTTAGCACTATTGCTCAAATGCAGTAACTTGTGCAAGAAATTAAGGTGGCTTGAGTTCTTTCAAGAAGAATAATTACTACGATTTAGTGATTACTTGAGTGTTGTGGCAAGTTAAGGTGCTAATCTAATACATTATTTAATAGGTGTCAGATCCCCTAAGACTCACTTCCATAGAACACCATTTACTTGAACAAAAGTTTTAGTCATAAAGTGACTCAAGATGTCTATATCCTGGGAAAGAAAGCACACACAAAACTGCTCTGCTGAGATGATAAGCCAATTCCACAGTTGGAGCAATTCAGAAATAGCCTTTGTGCTTGAGCAGAAGTAGATCGGGCAGAGGACATGTGTGGTACTTTAAGATTCTCATCCTTCAAGGACTTTAATGATCACAATCCTATCAGTGCTCTTGAGTTCAGAGTGACACTTGGCACAACTCCACCACGGATTAGTAGCTCTGCATGTGGTTTTGAACTTCAGAATAGCAGTGAGGTCATCATTGTTGGGAAATTTTAAAGCAGTAGAAAATGGGAAAACATGCACTCTAACTTATAATTAAAGGCATTTGAATTAAGGTTGTTTGGGAGTACTTGTAACTTGAAGAAACTGTTAAGAGGATAGAGGAAAAACTAAAGACAGAAGGTCTAAACTCAAAAGCCGTCTTCTAAAATGAACTAAACATCAACAGAAGAAACGTGAGAGGTCAACACATTTTCATACTGAATTTCAGTTTCTTTTGTATGCAACATAGCTTTGTAGTGTTTTGTCTTCAGGGAATATTCTCTCAGTACAAAAAGGAAAGAAAGAAAAATCATCTCCTTCAGGAAAACATTTCTGGTTACAACATAGTACTACTCAGTCTCTTTAAGAACTGTTAAAGTCAAAATAAAACCCACAAGCACATGCGTCTATAAGCCATCACCTTCTCAAAACAAAATATCCTATGTTTTGTATATTGTTACCTGCTCATTGTAATATAAAAAGAGAAATAAAAACAATAAAAGGTGACTTTCTACAAAAAGTTGATTCTGAAGCTGAAATTAATTTTACTTTAGTTTTAACATTTTATTATGAAATATAAACATGTATGGAAGAGAAAAAAAGGATAAAATATTAAGTTACATGATTTATCACAAAGTGAACACCCTTGTCATCGTGACCTAGAAAAAATAGAAAGCAGCCGGGACCCAGTGGCTGTTACCTTAGCCACTGCTACTTAATTCACCTGCCTCTAAATTTCCATTATCATAATTTTATTACACTACATTCATGCTTGTCTTTATAGAGACATGGTGTAAGTGTGAAATCTTTAAGACTGTGGCTTAGCACCAGCTTTTTTTTTTTTTTTTTTTTTTTTTTTTTTCGGTACTGGGGATGGAACCCAGGGGCATTCTACCTCCAAGCTAGACCCTGAGCCCTATTTTTTATTTTTTATTTTGAAAGAGGGTCTCACAGAGTTGCAAAGGGCCTCACTAAGTAGCTGAGGCTGTCTGCAAACCGCGATCCTTCCCAAATGGTGGGATTACAAGAGTGCACCACCAGGCCCTGCTTAGCACCAGATTTTTAAAATTTATTTTTAATACATCTATTTGTACATTATAATTTTGAAGTTGATAGGGATGGAATCATTTAACTTGCATTATTTTATTCTGGGGTCTTTCATTCCCCATCGTCTTTGTGAAATTCATCCAGGGTTGGTTTGGGAACCCAAACAAAATTTATAGATAAGAGTCATATGAATACACCAGAATTTACTTACCTATTCTGCTTCTGCTGGACTTGTGTGTCATTTTCAGGTGAGGGCTATTTGCTACAAGGCTCCTGTAGCATTCTCGTTCATGTCTTTTTTTGCTCGTGCACTTATTCCCATTGGACATATACATGGGAGTCAATAGATTATGTGTAAATTCAACTTTAGTAAATAATATCACAGTTTTCAAAAAAATTATACTGATCTACATCCCAATAATTTGAGTTCTGACCATTTCATTTGCTTCCCATCTTCACCAACGCATGTGACTCTGAGCTGTTTTCCTTTCATCATTTCTTGCGGATATGTGGTGATCATTTATTTTTTCAGTTTTCTTGATTATTAATCCAGAGAACCCTTTTGCAGATGCTTATTCACTCAGCACCTCGGACTTTTTCTTCCTGGAAGTATCTGTCCAACTCTCTTGCCCATTTTTCTGTTGGGATATCTTCTCCTTACAGACTGCAGGAGTCTTGTGTAGATTTGGTGTGAGCCCTTTGTCAGTCACCTGTAGTGCATATTCTATCTCCCAATCTTTCACTCATCTCTTTATTGCCTTGATAGTATCTTTTGATAGACACAGGTTTTTTGTTTTACCATAGCCCTTTAGTGAATTATTTCTTTTAGGGTTAGTGAATTTTACGTGAATTTTATATAAAGTATAGAAAAACTTTCATTTTAATATTGATATCTAATTACTACAGCACATTTAACTCCCCACTGTCTTATTTTAAATATTCGGTTTTCTATGTGTAAGTCTTTGTGTGATTCCCATTCTAATTTAGTCTATCCTAGCAGAAATAATTAATCTTTTAAGTTATATATAGCCAATAGTCATTTAGATTTACTGTACCTGTCCTTTCTATTCCTTCTTACATCCCAAGATTTTATCTGAACTTACTTTCCTTCTGCCTGAAAACTACCCTTTAGGGTAAGTACTCAGATAAAAAAATTCTCTCAATTTCTTTTGTCTGAAAAATATTTACTTCTTCTTTATTCTTGAAGCATATTTTTAATGAATGTTAAATCCCAGATTAGCAGGCATTTTTCTCATTCCCCCAAATATTTTATCCCTTCTCTTGCTTTTATTAATTTGTATGTTCAGAAGATGGCTTTTTATTTGCCTCTTTGAAAATAATCTGACTTATGTCTCTTGCTTTTTTTTAAAGCTCTCTCCTCTGTTTCTATCATTCCCTTCTCTGTTCTCTTTTCTTCTCTCTCTTTTGCAGTGGATTTGATATGATGCACCTAAGCATTTTATAGGGACCCTTAAATCTGTATCTTAATATTTTTCATCAGTTTTGGAAAGTTCTCAACAGTGATCTCTTCAAATATTTCTTCTGCCCACATTTTCCCTTTCAATGTCCAATGGTTCAAATATTTATATATTACTATTCTCACTGTTTCCTTTAAAGCTTTTATTTACTTTTCCATATTCTCTCTCTCGCTCTCTCTCTCTCTATATATGTATATATGTATGTATATATATGCATATGTATATGTATATATATGTATATATATGTATGTATTTTCTAAAGTGAGAAAAAGAAAATCCATCTTTCCATATATATTATCTATGACTTTCTTATTTTTATTTTCTTGTGTGTATCTCTATGTGTGTATGTGTGTGTGAAAGAGAGATTAGATAGATAGATAATAGATAAAGGGAGAATTTCTTTTTCTTATTTTAGAGCTATTAATTTTGTCTTTAGATGTATCAAATCTACTATTATATCTATTCATTGCTTTCCTAACTTGGTGAATATTGTTTAAATTTGAAATTTTTCATACAATTCTTTTTTCATATTTTTCAGTTCCAATTCTCAATTTTGTCTGTTATTACTTTGGGCTTAGCATTGTCAACATGATCTACATTATGATGTGAGACTATAATGCACCAATTAAAAATGTTTTTGCATTTTTAATTCACCTAATTTCAAAGGCATAACCAATAAAAACAAGGAGAATCACCAAGACTTAATTCCTTTCTCATGATCTGGTCCATGGTCCTGCTAGTTTGTCAAAAGCATGGCTCAACCTCGGATTTTCCCCGATCCAAATGAGAAAATGTTTCTGCAGGAACACAGCCTCAAGTCTCAAACTCACCCTCCCTAGCTCCTCCTCTCCTATATTCTGTCCAAATAGTTCTCACTATTGAGGCAGATTCCCTTTTCTAAAACTATATTATTAACATCAGTTTGTCCAAATTTTATAATTTTTTAAATAGGAGAGCTGGTTAGAATTACCTTTGAAGAGTGAAAGCTTTATAAATGAGTTCATTTTTCTAGGCTTGAATTCATTGCCTCACTTTTTCAAGGTCAGCAAATACATTGGGAGGCAAAATTATGAGTATTTTAATAACTTATAAGCTGGACAAGACAATTTTTAGTAGGCTGGGAAATATATTGTTTTTGTTCTGGTCTAATCATTTTTTTTTTTAGAGGACTAAAGTTTTTATTTCAAAATGACTTGTTTCTTGACAGCTTTGAAATATCAGTCTTTCTTCAAACTCTTGCCATGATACACAGCATTGAGATGATCAATAATTCACCGTTATTATCTGGAGTCAAACTGGGATATGAAATCTATGACACGTGTACAGAAGTCACAGCAGCAATGGTGGCCACTCTTAGGTTTCTTTCTCAATTCAACTGCTCTAGAGAAAGGGTGGCATTCCAGTGTGACTATTCCAGCTACATGCCAAGGGTAAAGGCTGTCATAGGTGCTGGGTACTCAGAAATAACTATGGCTGTCTCCAGGATGTTGAACTTACAGCTCATGCCACAGGTAGGTTTGGTTCTTTCTTTTTTTTTTTTTATTGGTGCACTGTATTCATACATCATAGTGGGATACAAACTTTTGTAGACATACATGCACACATCGCCCAGTCAGCCCCCACCCGATCCCCAACCCATTCTCTCCCCATCCCTCCCTCCCATGCTTGGCTTAGTGGTTGACATCTAGTATTATAGCAATTTATCCAAAATTAAAAATGATAATCTCACATAACAGTTTCATTTGTCTGATACCAAGCTTTTGATGACTTAAAGATAACATTTCAATATTTCTTTTTACTTTCTTTCTTACCAGAGAATATTTTTTTCTTTTTTTTTAGGTGAAACTATCATATATTTATATATTTATTTTTCAGAAAAAAATCTATCCTAATATGGAATATGGATTCTAGATACCCAAAACGATCTTGAAAAAGAACAAAGCTAGAAGATATATATTTTATGATTTCAAACCATATAAAGCTACAATAATTGAAACAGTGTAGTACTATTCTAAAGGCAGATATATAAACCATTGGAGTTAAATAAAAGCCTAGAGCTAAATTCTTCCCTATATTGTCAAGTTATTTTTGACAAGGTTTCCACGAACATTTGGTGGTGGAAATAATAATCTTTTAACTAAATATTGTTGAAACATAATAATTACATGGAAAAGAATAAAGTTGAACCCTTGCCTAATCCCATATATAAATATTAACTCAAAATAGATAAAAGACCTAAATATAAATCTTAAGACTATAAACTTTTAGGAGAAAATCTGGGTCATAAAACCTCACAACATTGAAATTGGCAGTGATTTCTTGGATATGATTTCAATGGCACAGGCAACAGAAGAGTATACAAACTCCCTAAAAAATATAAAAAAAAATATTGTATATCCAAAGGCAATGTAAACAGAGTTAACAGTTACTAATAGAATGGGATAAAATATTTCCAAATGCTATATCTGAAGGTATATTAATATTCCAACTAGAAATCCTAAAAATTAACAACAATAAAGGCAAACAATACCATTTAGAGATAGGTAAAAGACTAACATAAATAATGAATCTCCCCAGATAACCAATCTTAGTTGTCTGTTGGATGGAAAATCTTGTTTCTCTGGTTCTGGTGTGTGTTACCTATTTCTTCTTTGTAGTTAATCTCTTTGAGTATTTTCTCTAGCGCTGGTTTTGAAGACATAAATTCCTTCAGTTTTTGTTTGTCATGGAAGCTTCTTATTTCTCCATCTAATTTGATAGAAAGTTTTGCTGGGTAGGAAATTTTTGGCTGGAAGTTGTTTTCTTTCAGAGTTTGGAATATGTTACTCCAAGCCCTTCTGGCTCTCATGACTTGGTTTGGGAAGTCTGGAGTGATTCTAATTGGTTTGCCTCTGAATGTCACTTGGCCCTTTGTTTTTGCTGACTTTAAGATTCTCTGCTTGGCTTCCACATTGGTCATTTTGACAATTATGTGGCGTGGGGATCCTCTTCTCCGATCCTGTCTAAAGGGAGTTCTATAAGTTTCCTGGACCTGCGTATCGACCTCTTGCTCTATGTCTGGAAAATTTTCTGCTATTACTTCCTTGAAGAGATTGTTGATCCCTTTGGTTTCACTTTCTTTTCCCTCCTCTATTCCAATTATTCTTAGGTTAGCTCTCTTAAAATGGGCCCATATTTCTTCAATATCAGATTCCTGCTGTCGGATATTTTTTCCTAAATTAGAAACTATGCGTTCATTTTTGGAATCATCATCTTCTAAGAGCGAGATTCTGTTCTCCATGTGGTCTAATCGGTTGTTTGTGCTTTGAATTGAGGCCTTTACTTCATTAATTGCATCCTTTATCTCTTTTTGGCTCTCTCTGAGTTCTTTTCAAAGCACCTCTATTATTTCTACAGTTATTTTCCTGATTTGATCTTCTAGAAATCTCTGATTTTCTGTTTTATCGGGTTCTGATGTTGTGGGGTTGTTGTTCACTCTATTCTTTTATTTGCTTAGTTAAAGCAACTGACGAAATAATTCACTACTAACTAGAGCTTAGAAAATATGCTTTTAACTAGCAATGGAGGGAAAAAGAATGTTGATCTTAGCTAAAGTGATTTTAGAATGTTAAATAGAGCCAGAATTTTAAACGTACAATTTGGTTTACATGTGAGGGGTAACAGCAAATGTATCATGGTAGGTTGTGTTTTTCTGACTACAAATCCTAAGATATTATAAGTTTTAGGTTAAAGGATATAGGATAAAGAGAGGCAAAGAGAATATTTTATATTTGTATTAGCCTTTTTGTTACTGTGAACAAAATACCTGACAAGAACAACTTGGAGGAGGAAAGTTTTATTTGGGCTCATGGCTTTAGAGGCAGTGCTTGGTCAGTTGGGTTCAAGGTGGTGCGAAGGACAGCTGCACAACTCATGATGGCTGGAAACAGCAGAGAAAAGGGAGGAGGTCAGAGACAGAGAGAGTCTTCAGTGCCAGGTCCCCAGGGATCCTCTAGCCACAACCTACCTTCCTACAGTTACCACTCAGTAAGTTCATTCAAACATTAATCCATAAATGGATTTATCAACGGATGATGTTAGAACCTGATTATTTATTTATTTATTTATTTATTTATTGCGGCGCTGGGGATGAAACCCAGGGGCATTCTACCTCCAAGCTACACCCTGGCCCTATTTTTTTTTCTTTATTTTGAAACAAGGTCTCACTGTATTGCAAAGGGCCTCCCTAAGTAGCTGAGGCTGTCTGCGAACCACAATCCTCTTGTCTCAGCCTCCCAAATGCTGGTATTACAAGCATGCACCACCACACCCAGGTTTTAGTTCATTATTTAAAAATTGTTTTAGATGCATTGTAGTCATACATCTTAATGGGGTACAAGATGGTGGAAGCATAAATGCATACATCATCCAATTAGCCCTTACCCAATTCCTGCCCCATTCCCTCCCCCTTTCTTCTTCTCATGTTTGGCTTAGTTATTGTGATTATTTCATTATTAACATTAATTATTAATTATTATTATTTTAATCATTTTACTTCTGAACATCTCTGCATTGTACACATATGGGCTTTTCTGGGGACATTCCATAGCCTAGCCATGACAATGTTTTAGATCTGAAGTAAAGCAGGAAAACCAGAGGAGTCTCATAGAGTCAGTTACTATGGGATTTAAAGTTGAGATGAGCTATGCTTGTACTTGAATATCAAAATTCCTTTCATATTTCTTTTTGGCTATAGTTCAGAATTGCAAAATAAATCCAGAATTGTAAACTACATTGGAACTTTCCATGCAGATTTTCACTTGTTTGATATTAGCATCGTAATCCATTCTCTCTGTGTTCCTACCTTGTGATACAGTTTGATTATCTAAAGGGAATGTTAGAGAGGTCACTTGATTTTTGTCTGCAGAATAAAAACAGCAAATAAAGAGCTATCGTTTCAGAAAAAGATGAAAACACAGGCGGCAATTTTTTACACTTCCTTATAGCATTTGCAAGTTTCCTTTAAAATTCCGCATTGGAAGAGGTTAAAGTGTCTGAAGTAGGGGAAAGAAGTCCAGCCCAGCTGGCAGCAAGTATGGCTACAAGCGAGGGAAAGAAGGCACTCATGTGGTTCAAGAGCATGGACCGCAGGCAGCCAAGCTGTATCCAACATGTGTACTCAGGGAGATGCTTTGTTCAGTATGGCATGGCAGTCTAGGTACTCTAAAGGATCCTCCTAGAAAAGTACTGAATCTACATAAAACATTTTTTTCAGGTTTTTGGGCTTGAAGGAAATAAAGGACACTCAAACTGCTACCTCCCCCCCCAAAAAAAAATTTAAGAATATGCATTGAAAATGGAAATATGAACAAACTCCAAATTAACTTTGCTATTGAGACAAGTGCCAATCTGTGCACTGCAATTTAGAAACTATGTCTTGGTCTAAGGACAAGAGGAAAGAAGTGAATCAAAGACTACCGGACTAACCTGAGAACTTCCCAAGAATGATATTTTTCTCCAAGGCCAGTAATACATTCTTGCTTCTAACACACAAACCTTGCTCTTCTCCCGAAGTGAACATCTTCAGTTTAGGACACCTAGTGTTTTCTTGCATACAGATGAACTAAAGAACTCAGAATGAGAAATCACTAAGCACGTAAGAAAACTAAACTCTAGAAGTGAATTCCAATAGAGGCCATACACAACTTATGGTATTGGAATGATCAAATACTCAATATAAACTAACAAGGTAAAATTTTTACCTAAACAGAAAAGAATTATGACTTACTTTGGCAAAATTAACTCTGGTGTGATTATTTGCTCACTACTATATATCCTCTGAGCCTCGTCTCTGGTCCAGCTATTGATGCAGTGCCCAGGTCCACGGGAGCTAGTGTAGCCTGAGCAGGTGCCCCTGCCCACGCACTGTCTGTGGTCCCAATCTCATGCTTCCTGTCTTGGGACATTCCCAACACCACAGCACAGGGGCCCACTTGGCACTCCTGTGTGCAGTGTCTGGGGAAAGTAATACTCTTGGTGTCCCCTTCTCCTTGGCAAACGAGGGTAATTTGAATGCATTAAAATTTGCCAACATTTTTATAGTTAACTTTTTTATACATCCTCATGTTACATAAAACTTTTCTATAGATCACATTTGTAAGGGTTTTCTATCGTATTGTCTTAAAAGTGTGTGAATTTTGCATTCAAGTGAGCTTTTAATCCATTTGTTATTCTTTAATGAGTGCATGGTTGTGGCACAGAGAGTAAAATTTGCATTTTTTAAAATGTGTATAACAGATTTTCTTAGCCTCTAGCATGAGTTTGAATCTGGGTTGTTTATTCTGCTTTGTGGGAAAATTTAACTCTCCAAATTTTAAAGCAAAAGTGTCTTCCTATATTTAGCTTTCTGATAGAGCTTGCTATCCTGCAGGACATCTTATCTCTCTTCTTTCCTTATTTTTTTTCTGTTTAGTGTCTTTGAGGTCCTTGCCCTTCTGTATAGACTTTATAGTAATTTGTCAAACAATTAATAATATTTTGCCCATTTTTAAAATTGAATTTGGGATGTTGTTGTAAAGAAAATGATATTCTTATAATTTTGATTCTTCCTAGCTAAACATGAGACTTATTATCAAGTATATAGGTTTTTAGTGGTTTAATAAAAGTTACAAAATTTTCTTCATATATGACCTGCATATCTTTGGCTACATGTATATCATTTTTGTACTTTCTCCTTCTTGTTTCAGCTATAAGTGGTATCTTTTACATATATTTTGAATGTTATTTTCTAGTTAATAATAATGTAATTCTCTATATTGATTTTATAGCTAGACATTTTGCTATGTTCTTTTATAGCTGTATATGTGTGTATATATATTCTGTGTTTTCGAGGAAGACAACATCTATACAAGTAATAAAATATTTTATGACTTTTAGATATTTAGAGCAACGGGCTTAACAAGATTTGTTTTGGCCATTTGTAATATTATTGAACATGTTAGAATTAGAGACTTAAAATTTGGATGCAAATTTGGGCTGGACCTCCTAACTACTATCCTGGGATATGAGAAGACCATGCCTTGAATAGTCATTGGTTTGCCAAAGATGAAAGACAAGAATTGTGGATACAGCCCACATCTTGGAGCAAATTCAGCAAGCCCAACTATATCAGCCAAACCTCAGCAGAGTGAGAAACAAATGTTTATTGTGGCATGTCACTGAGATTATTGGTTGTTCACAGCAATAGATGATTGATACAACAGTGAACCTTTAGTCATAAGAGATTGCTCCTATATCAATAAATGCTTCTGACCAACCTTGCGATCGACTTCCCTTTTATTCTGCTTCTTCTAGTCCTACATCCTTCAGCACTTCTCCTAGTCACAGTCTTCTGATTCCTGCCCTTGTATTTTTCGCCTGGCATAGCAGTTATTTGATATATAAGCTATTTTCTCTCAAAGTGATGACTGTATTTGCCCATTTGGGGTATGTGAACAGTCTTACCCTATTGCTTGGCCTGTAGGCAATAAATAATGAAGACATGAATCTTGAGAAAAATGACTGTTGTCTTGCAAGAGTCCTGCCTCAAGTAAGGCCTTTGCAGGAAAAAGAAGACTACTTTTCTTGAGCAAGATGAAAGAACTTTTTCTAATGTCAGTGGGTTCAGAGGGGATTTAAGATTCTCATCGGCTGAGAGGTCTATTACAATTCTGACATTGACAGAAGAGAACCGTCAAGGTTGAGTATTATTTACTTTGTAATTTTGCCCCTCCCATCTTTCAGATATGAAGCACAAGACGTACCTTTTTGTTGTTGGTTTTGTTGTTGTTTTTGCTGTTGTTGTTGTGTGTGTGTGTGTGTGTGTGTGTGTGTGTGTGTGTGTTGCTGGAAGTTGAACCCAGGGCCATTCTACCTTTGAACTATACCCCATCCCTATTTTAGTTTTTATTTGGAAACAAGGTTTGTTAAATTTCTGCAAGTTGCTGAAGCTGTTCTTGATCTTGTGATTCTCCTACCTTATCCTCCCAAGTACTAGGATTACAAGTGCACATCACAATGCCAAACTAAAAGCATTTGACATAAGTGGTTCCTATGAATTAGGCCCTGAATAACTTTCTCATATGCTTTCTCTTAATCTTACTAATTAGCTTTGTAGGGTAGGCAACTATTATGCCTATGTCTAAAAAAGGAAAGATGATGGTGGTCTGCGCCTATAATCCCACTACTTGGGTGACGGAGAAGGAGTATTGTAGGTGTGAGATCAGCCTAGGCAATTTAGCAAGATTATATTTCAAAATAAAACATTTAAAGCACTGAGGATGTAGCTTGGAGGTAGAATACCCCTTTTAGTTCAATACTTAATACCAAGCTAGAGGGAGAGGAAGAAGAAGGAGAGTGGGAGAAGGAAAGGAGAGAGAGAGAGAGAGAGAGAGAGAGAGAGAGAGAGAGAGAGAGAGAGAGAGGTGTAAAATTTCCAGAGATGAAGCAATTTATATAGAACTAAGATTTGTACCATTTTAACTTTGCCCTGTTTACTTCAAAGCCCATGCAATGGCATGTAATATGACTGTAGACATGAAAATGAGTAGAGTATAGAGATAGTTTTTCATTTTACAAATATTCTTAAAAATTGAAACATAATTTAGATGGAATATAAAAAAACAAGTGTAAGCATGGGGGAAATATTATTAGAAACAGATAAGGTTTAAAGAAGCAGCTATTAAGAACACATGTTAATAGGAATATTCACTCCCATGGTAGGGGAAAAATTCAGATTAGTAAATACCAATGAACTTCCAGACGCTAACATTTAGTTATTCTAGGCACTGTTTAGAGCCAATAAGTGAGAGAGTCACAGTTTGGGCTCCCTGTAACTTCAATGCTTATGTCCTGTCTACAGGCCTCACATCAATCACAGTGTTGCTCCTCGACCAGCAGCATCAGCATCCTTGAGTATAGGTTGTTAGAGATAGAGCATCATGATCAACCCAGACCTGATAAAAATCTGAGTTTTAATGAGGTTTCCAGGTGAGTTTTTGCATACTAAAAATCAAGATGCATCATCACACATTTGCATATTCTCAGCACTTGCATACTGAGAGACTTTATTTTTATTTTTATTCATTTTTTATTCTATTTTGTTATTTATTCACTCTTTTTAAAATATTTTGTTGATGCATTATAGTCTCACATTCTAATATAATTCATGGTGATAGTGACATACATGCAGATAGCACTTGGTGGGCTTTCCTCTGGCTCTTGGGAGGACTTTAAAAATGTAACAATGGACCCTCAGGAAGTCAGTTTCATAGAATCTTGATAAAATGCAATAGCTTAAATCTCTCAGTGGTCTTAAAACCCAAATGAGGCTTAATGTAATGGAAATTTTGGCCAATTTTTTCTCTAGCTCTTTCTCCATCCATATTGTCAGATATCAATTTATTTGAATAAGTTATATGAAGGATGTTTATTAAGAAGCCATCAGATCCAAGTACAGCTTCACATGCCTATAATCCCAAGGCTTGGGAGACTGAGACAAGAGAATTGCAGGTTTGAGGCTAGCCTCAGCTACTTAGTGAGACCTGTTTAAAAAATAAAAAGGGCTGGGAGTATATCTTAGGTATTGAATGGATTAAATACCCAGTACCAAACCAAACCAAGCAACAAAAAAACTGAACATAACTTTTGAAGAGCTTTTAAAAAACAAGGAAGGTTCTATGTTAGCATCCTTTAATATAAAATCAAAACATAAACTTAGGTGAAACCAAAAGAAAGGAACACAGACAAAACAAGAATCCACACGAATAGGATCTAGAGCAGAAGTAGGCATATGACAGAGAGGTGTGTTTTATGAGGGTTCTTACAAAGGTGATTTCAGTTGGTACTTTGGGGGAAGAAAAACTGGATTACAGAGGGCAGTAAGTACTAAGGCTCTTCATGAAGTGGACATGGAAAATATTTTGTGAGAAGATGGGGCCAAGTAAACCATGATTCTTATAAAGAAATAAAAGTCTTTTTCCCCAAGAACAAAGGAGGAGTTAAGATTGGATTATACCCCCAGCTAAGGGTCTATGTTTGGTCGAATATGGGAAGCATGGGTGGGGGGGAGAAATAGTATAGAAGAAAAAAGAAGGAGACAAATGTTTTGTGCTTGTGTGTTTCTCTGGATCCTCCAGAGAAAGGGACTAAGAGATGTCAGACTAAGGAATTTGTTTGCATTATTGTGTAGTTTAGAATTTGAAAGGCAAGTCTGCAGGCTGGAAATTCCAGGAAGATTTGGCATTCTGGTCCTAAGGACAAAAGCAATCTAGAGGCAGAATTCCCTTATCTTTGGGGAATCATAGTCTTTTTTCTTAAGACCTTCAAGCGATTAGATGAGGCTCACTAATATTATATCTCTCAATGTCCACTGATTAAAATATTTATAACATTTAAAAAATACCTTCATAGCGATGTCTAGTCAGGTGTTCACCCAAACAACTGGGTACTATAGTTTTAACCAAAATGACCCATAAAATGAACTATCACAACATACATGGAGCTACTAAACTTATTTAAGTTGTCCTTTCAGGGATAGTGAAGTAGAATGATATGGCTAATGTAATTTGGATATCTACAGAGAGGGTGTGACCAGTGAGATTAAATCTATTGTTATTACAATTAGAAAAATCAGTCATTTGTTTAAACAGGGAAGTAGGGATTGAACCTAGGGGTCTTCTACCTCCAAGCTATACCACAGCCCTATTTTATTTTATTTTTTTAATAAAACAGGGTCCACTAGGTTTCTAGGAGTCTCACTAAATTGCTGAGTTTGGTATTGAATTTGAGATCCTCCTGTCTCAGCCTCTCAAGTACTGAGATTATAAGTATGCACCACCATACCTGGACAGAATTTTTTTAACTGCATTTGACTATTTAGTTGAAATTAGTACATTTCCAGAGTCAATATCACAGAAGATGACGTGGCATTCTCATTTAATTCCTGTCTCCTAGACCCCTTCTACTCTCATTATTAAAATGAGAGTATGTCGTTCAGTTGTTGACACCAAGATTTAAGTAAAGCAGAGTTTATTCAGAGCCAAATATCTAGAAGGGGTTATTCTTGAAATAACAAGATTCAAGATGACTCAATGGTCAGTTGCAAAGGTAACAAGAGAGGGAGTTAAACAAGGTCTATGTTGCTTTAGAGAACTGAGAAGGACCAATAGGTTAGAGGTACCTCACATTGGTAGAACTTTTTGGCAAGGTGGACTTCCCTTAGTTGAGCCAACTATCTGGAAAAGCATTTCTGGAAGCAGTGAACCTGAATCTGGCACACTGTCTCAGAGGTAATGTGGAGGAGATTCCTGGGCAGTGTTTCAGCTTGGAAAAGATGATCATTAATGTCTATTCTGCCTCTAAGATGCAGTGATTCTAAGGCAATTCTTTGGCTCAGTTATTTAGTAGCCAGTTCCAAATTATGTAAAGAGGAACCAGAAAACGTTGGGGGCATGCATCTGCTCTTTGGATTCCTCTGCTCTTAGATCTGTGCTTAAGAAAGTGAGTGGAGATCCTACAGGTCATTTTTATTTTCTTTACTATTTTATGCTTTTCTGTATTTTCCAAATTTTTTACAATGAATGTGTATTAATGTTATTTTTAACAAAGCAAAGCAAAGCAAGCGGGGCCAAGTCTATGGTCTACTTTATGTTGACCACAAATGACCCTGTGTATAGAGGCCCTTCCGGCTCTTAGAATAGCGAAGGGGTCTGGGAGACGGCAGCTGGGAGGGAAGAGTAGCCAGGACTCTGCAGAACCTCTTATTTTTTTAAAAAAAAAGTCTCATCGTGGTTTTGACCAGTATTTTTTAGCATATGACTATGGCTATTCCAGGCCCCCTATTTTCTAGCAGATTCATACCACCACAATTAAAATCATGAATTTGTTTTCCTTTCTCAAGTTGAAAATGTCCGAAAGTCAACATCTCACAGTGTGATAGGAGAGATAAGATCTAAAGGGTGGTAGGGATTCTGCTGAAATCTCCCATCTCTGTGATAGGACAGGAAGACAAGGAACCAGGGAGAGCTGAGCCCACTGTGTGAGACACAGGTGGACTGTAGAGGTGAGCTGAAGGGGAAGCTTCTAGAACAAAACAGATGTTTCACCTCTGTCATCACCAACCAGATATGGAACACACCAGGAGGGAGGGGCAGCCTACCTGTGCTGGACTTTGGCCCTCATGCTCTTCCCTTATGAATGGGCAGCACAACCCACTGCTGGTCAGTGTTTTCCTTTGAAAAAGGCCCTGCTGACTTCCAAGACCCCATTTAAAAAAAAAGCTGGGGTATAGCTTGTAGGTAGAGTGTTCCTGGGTTCAATCCCCAGTACAAACAAACAAACAAACAAACAAACAAACAAACAAACAGTCCTGCTAGGGATACTGATCTTATCAACATAGAGCTTGACCACTAATATCTGGTAGAGTTTATTGCTCACTAAATATTCATAAATCCTGAGAAAGAAAGAGTTGAAGATTGCATCAAGATGTATGTGTGTGAGAGAGAGACATTGGCACTAAATCCACAATTTTTTTCCTCCTCCTCCTCCTCTTCCTCCTTCATACTGGGAGTGGAACACAGGGGTGTATACAAAAAAGGAAAAAATATGTGTGTGTGCATTTCTTTAAACACACACATACGCATATATAAAATAATGTAGTGGTATTCTAATGTGTCCCAGAGGCCAGATTGGGAGGAAGCTTGCTCAGACCATGAAACGAGGTAAACAGAGTGGGCAAACTTTTCACCATATACACCACTTCCATGTTTGCCTAATTTTTTTTTGCTTCACATGTATTGTTAGAAAGAAAATAACATGAAAAATACATAAAATGCTGTGTTAATAAAAAAAGGTTTGTGAGGACTGTCTAGTGAGGAAGGTGAACTTTTTTTTTCTGAAGATTTAAAGAAGTTTATTAAAAGATAGAAATACGGAAAATAGAAATACAGCCCCATGCCAAAATGGCATGAGGGGGTGACTCAAAATGAATACACCCGAACGTGAACTTTTTAAGATACTTCCATCCCAAAATGCAAAGTACCTGCTGCGGGATGAGAACACCCTGAGCTCCTGCAAAGCCCCTTGAGCTAAGTGACTGCCTCAAAAGACGGGATCTGCTGTCCTAGCAGAGAGAAGGAAGTGAGCAGAGTCCTGTTCTCAGAAATAAAAGCAAAGAACAGAAGCCCAGTTATCATCTCGTCAGAGTATGAGAATTCTAGGATATCTGTAATTTTTTTGCTTTCTACTATTTTTTTTTTATACTGGGTTTGAACCCAGGGCCATTCTTTTTAGCTATACCTCCAGGTCCCCTTTTTTGTGAGTGATACTGGGGATTGAACCCAGGTACACTATACCTTTAAGCTACACCCCCAGTCCTATTTTTTCAATTTTTATTTTGAAGCAGGGTCTTGCTAGGTTGATGAGAATCTCACTACTTGCGAAGGCTGTCCTTGAATTTGTGATCTTCCTGTTTCAGCCTCCCAAGTACTGAGATTATAGGTATGGGACACTATGCCCGGCTCCTTTTTATTTATTTATTTTTTTAACAGGGTCTTGCTAAGTTGTTGGGTGTCTTGCTAAGTTGCTGAAATTGGTCTCAAACCTGTGATCCTCTTGTCTCAGTCTCTCAAGTACTGGGATTACAGGTGTGAGCCACCGTGCCTGCTACTTGCTACTGTTTTTCCACTCTGCTTTCTTCTTTCATCATTGGCAGAAAACAAGGCAAAACAGAAAAGTTGTTACCCTTCATGTTAACATAAATGAAGGACCTTGCAAACCTGAGTGAGAGTGAGGGTGAGAATACCAAGCAGACAATGCAGTGAGTCTAGAGAGAGGAAGAGAAAAGGGGCTTGTTAATAGGAAGACGGAGCCCTTAGGGTTTAACTGTGTCAGCTCTGCCTGCCACGATACTTGTGGGGTGATAAATGTTAACATTTTTGACTTGTCAGACTTCTACTGTTTGCTCTTCTTTTGTGGGTAAAGAAATAGCACGACTTCACGGGCTTTTTTCAGCCATCACTCTGTACACAATACCCACACTGCAATCAAGTTCTTCCTCTTCATGAAGCATTATATACTAACCAGAGGGCCCCTAAGACCCTCTGCACCACACTCAGGAGAGGCTCTGGCTCCAGTGATGCATGACTAGGAAATAAAATACAGTATATCAAATAGTTGTCCTCGCTTATCACATCAAAATGCTGACAGTTATAAGGAAAAACATGGAGAAACCTAGTAACACAATATACTTGCCTTAAGTATGACATCATGCTTCAGGAAAGGCAGTGGCATTTTTTTGTGATGCATGGGACGTATCTTAGTGATTTTTTGGCCCCTGGACTTTCAGCTATGGTATACCAATATGGTGAACAATTGAAAAGGCAACAGACATTGCACTGTATCCTAACACCAGTTTTTCTTATATTTTGTGTGAGCAATTTATTTATAATTTTCTTTTTTCTTGGGTAGCAGAAAAGCGTTTCTATAAAAATTATGAAACTGCTCACTACAATGTTATTATCCACACTTTGTAGATAATAATCTGGTGTTTAGAGAGTCCAAAGAGTTCAACATTTTTGTTCTGTGGGATCTGATATTTGACTGCAATGGGTGAAATTACATGTCACAATGATGTGTCAAATTGGTCTTTTACTTTCTCAGTGGCAGCAAAAAAACGTTAAGTATTCTAGTAAAAACATATCAGATTTCTGCATGGCAAGGCACAAAAGTACAGGTTAATTTCCAAGAATGTAGTCTATCTCTGATGATACACATGTGTGCATTGGGAGGAAGGGCCTATATGTGAATTTGTGAGTTCATGATGAGGAAGAGGATTTTTCTTTGTCTGGCATGTAACATAAACAGCTGAAGTTTTGTTAATGCCCTGATATAGATTGAGTTGTACCCTTCAGTATTGTTGGAGCCCCGATCTCCAGTGTAACTATATTTGAAGACAGGGCCTAAGAATAAAGAGGTATTTAGGCAAAATGAGGTCATGAGGGTGGGTTTTTACACTGATAGAACTAATGTCTTTATAGGAGAGACTCCTCCATTTTACCCAGCTGAGCACAGGAAGAGGCTATGAGACCATGTAACCAGAAGGTGACCTGCAAGCTGGGAAGTTCTGGAGATGGACCCTGCCAGGCCTCTGTCTGGAACTTCTAGCCTCTAGGATGGTGAGAAATAAATCTCTGTTGTTAAGCCACCTAGTATTGTACTTTGATGTGGCCACCTTAACATTAATACAGATGTCATATGAGTATTTTGGTAAATAACAGAAGTGTACATAGAATTTCACCTTAGAAGTACCCTCATATTTTGTGCATTTCAAAGTTTTTTTGTTTTCAGGACTGGGGATGGAACCCAGGGGCATTCAACCTCCGAGCTATACCCACTGCCCTATTTTTTATTTTATTTTATTTTGAAACAGAGTGTCACTGAGTGCCTCACTTAGTAGTTGAGGCTGTCTGCGAACCACAATCCTCTGGTCTCAGCCTTCCAAATGCTGCGATTACAAGCATTAGCCACCATGCCCGGCTTCATTTCAAAGTATTTTGACAATGTAAAACATTTTTTCTTCTTATTTTTTAATTTCAAAACTCGCCATCTTAAATGTTCAAAATGAGCTGGATGTAGCAACCCACACCTGTAATTCTAATACTTGGGAGGTGGACACAGGAGGATTGTAGGTTTGAGACCAGCTTCAGCAATGTATGGAGATTCTGTTTCAAAATAAAAAACATAAAATGATCTGGGGATTTACCTAGCAGTTGAATACCCCTCCTGGGTTCAATCACCAGTAATAAGAACAACAATAACAAAAGTTCAAGATGTTTAATATGGACCCTTCTAGATCACTTTTATTCACAAGAATAAATTACTGAATAATGTGTCACATCTCTTGGCTTTTCATTAAGAAAAACATATTATTAGGATATTATTAGAGGATTGCAAAGGGTGAGAATTGTAAATAGTGTGGAGATTTCTCACAATGATTTGGCTATATCTCTATGACGTAACCCAATGAAAGAGCCTATACATCATTTTTCTCACCTTTGAGAGCGTAGTGGAGTAGACAGTCCATGGAAAACTCAGAGAATGCATGCAACCATTCCAAACTCCTTACTGCCTGATTTATTTTTCAGACCCAATGATTCTCTTCAATTTTAATGTAATTGGTTTAGTTTTATGTGTTAGCATTTTTCCATCCAATTTTTTAAAGTATAATATAATGTGTGTCTCTATCTCTTCCCCATCCTCCACTTATAAATATGTGTATGCCTATTTCATGAGACTGTTCCTTGAATACATTCTCCTAGGCAATTCTGGTGCCTGCCTTCCAAGACTGCCACAAGCCCTTCCCACCTATGCCTCACTAAACTGGTTTTCTATTAGATCTATAGTCAATTGAAATCTTAAAACCATAATGTGGGCTTGACTACTTTTGTCTCAGAATATTCTTTCATAGCTAGAGAGCTTTCTGCTGGGATAGATGGTTGACTCTGAAATCCCACACAGGTTTTAAGCATCAGACCCATTTTCCAACTGAGATTTATGCCAAAGTATTGCTGATTTGAAAACACACCAATATCTCTAGACTTGCAAAGATCTGGAATCCTTCTGGTCTTTGAGGGAAGGGGAGGACCTCTCATGCACTGGCTGTGTCCAATCAAGTTCTGCTTGATGCCAAAAAATTAAACACAGTAAGGCCAGACCCTGTCAGCAGTGAGTTGATTGCTTTAAATAAGGGAGATTTCCTGAATGTTTAAATTGAAACTTCGACTTTGATTAAAGCAAAGAGAAGTACCAGGATAGCTTCCTAACTATTTAGTTCCTAAAATTCCTGTGAGGTCTGGAGATGACAAATTCAATTCTGATGTGCTGTGTTTTACACTCTGCAGGCTGCAGTAAAAGGGAAAACTAATCAAGCTTGGTTTTCCCATGGGCTGCACTCTAAGATGTTTTCCTATTTAAAGCCATGAAAATATGTTAAAACCCACATAGGCGGGGTGAAGTTTATACAAGGCAAAAATCTTTGTAACTGTGTTTTTGCACAGTGTGCATATTTTGACTTTTCATTATTTTTGGTTTGCTCAATGGTTCATTCTGTTTAAAATTGTATTTCTACTACATTTTTATTAGAAAGATGGGGCCAAACTCAACGTAAGAGTCTCTGTTGTAAAAAAAAAAAAGAAAAAAAAAAGATGGGAGAGAATAGTTTAAAATACATATGCATGTGTATACACATACATACAGAATATATAGAGTATACTGCAAAATGGTTACTGTGGTCAAGGAGAACACAGTATCTTGAACTTGAAATTCTTATAAAAAAAAAGAAAGCTGGTAAATGACAGGCGAATAAATGAACAGGCATGCTGAGATACAAATCAATAATTTATTTCTTAGAATCAGAGCCATTATCATGCAATTAAATATTAATTATTTTATAAAATATATCAAATAAAAAACAGAAAAGAAGAACTGATGGAGATCTATGTCAGCTAAATAACTTAGAAATTCATATATAAACAAGGGTTTGAATTTTACAGAAAACTTTGTAAACAAATGATCATTACAAGTAGGGCAGTTCATTGAAAGATGAGCAAGGGACTCACCTGCATTTTTCTGTTCTATTTAAAGCTGATTCCATATTAAGCTGGTCCATCATGCCAGTTTCTTGATAAATCTTGTCTCTGAAACTACAGTCAAAATCAGAATGTGTGTGTGTGTGTACACACATTATTTATCTCTAGTTTTCTAGTTTTTAGTGATAGATGACTTATTTGTATTAGAATATTAGAAACAGAATGTGACCATCAACACTAGACATTTTATGCCATAAAAATTGGGAAATTCTTGATAAATACACACAGGAATAGTGCTACATTTAATCTTTGGCTCTTTTCTCATTTTCATATGGAAATAAGCACAATCTAAAAGTAATAGTTTTTTTTATCCTTATAACATGTTACACTTACCTTTATGTTTTGATAAAGGAATATAGTACTCAGCTTTTAAAGGACTATTAATTTTCTCAGGTCGTATTAACCAAATAGTTTGCTCCTGTCTATGAAATCTGTGTTCACTAATAGCATCATGGCTTTCTTTATGGCTACAGAAGATGGGATAAATATATTTGACTAATTTGACTGTGCATAACAATTGATTCACTTAAGCCTCAAGTCTTGGTGTTCCTCCTCTTTGTGTTAGCTTTGGAAGAGGCGATAGTGAGTCAAAACTGAATTCACCAGGAGCTTAATGAGTCAAACATTTTTGGGCTTTGCATACATAGAGCTGATTCATTTCTACAATGAAAACTTGGCCAGAATTACTTTTTTAAGGTTAGGCTACTTGAAAATCTAAAGTTTCTTTGATCATTTAAATTTTTGTTGTTGTTGTTGTTGTACTGGGGTTCCTGGAAGCCCTTCTACCTCCGGGCTACACTCCCAGACCTATTTTTTTTTTTACATTTTCATTTGGAAACAGGGTCTCCTAAGCCAGCGCACGCAGCTGGCTTCGAACCTACGCGATCCTCCTGTCTCTGCCTCCCAAGCGCAGGGATTACAAGCGTGTGCCACCACACCTGGCTCCATTTATTTTTTTAATTTCCAAATTTTATAGATGAGAAAATTGAGACTTGGAAGCTTAAAATGCAATTTTGGTCCTATAGTTAATAGCAGGCCGGGGACCATTCTTGAGGTCAGTCTTTAGCCTTCTGCACAACTGTCCACCCCCCTGTCTTCCTCTCAACAACTGCTTAGCATTTGTCATGAGAATCAGGTAGCACAAAATAAAAGAAAACAGCATACAGCATTAAGATCAAAATTGAAAATTCAAAATCATCTCGAAAGAGGTTTCGTTTTTCTTAAAAACCTTTATCAACATCGTACACAAAGAGTGGATGCACACTTATTACTGGGTTGCCCGTACAATCATTTTATA
This sequence comes from Muscardinus avellanarius, assembly GCF_963383645.1. Classification (NCBI taxonomy): domain Eukaryota; kingdom Metazoa; phylum Chordata; class Mammalia; order Rodentia; family Gliridae; genus Muscardinus; species Muscardinus avellanarius. The sequence goes on from NC_137794.1 coordinate 86,422,916, forward strand.
TTTTTCTTAAAAAATATAAACGTTTTTAAACAAAAATAAAAGTTCAATAATAGAAAAATATCATTTTGACAAACCTTTCCACTATAGTTAAGTATAAACTTGGCTCTTGTGGTCTTTGAGGAATTTGTACTTGTGTTAGAAGGGAGGTTAAGGACATATTTCTGTGAATACCAAATTAGCTGTTTCAGAAACAAATGAACTCTATCTTTGCAAAATGAGAATGTTTGAACTCACGATTATAGATCTGGTTGGTTTTGATCTTCAGAAGTCTCTGGTGAACGGCATTGCCAAACTGCACTAGGAACAGTTGTTACTCCTGATGAGCAGTTTGACTATACCATTATAATATAAATGTTAGTTTAAAGTTCCTTATTTTCTTTATGGATGTGTTCATTTGGATTGATAGAGTGACTGTGTTTCACTCAGAGAACTGTTTGTTGGAAATGTTTGAGGTTTTGTGCAGTTGCAAATAAAATCTGAACTTAAAATACTTTTAAGATAAAATCATATCAGACTAGTAGGTAATTGGTAGAAATATATAGTGAAACATTATTTAACTGCTTGTTAGTTTCAGTTGAAGTTATTGTTTGAGTCGTAGTATAGTAGAAGATTCATGCTAGGCTGTCTTAGATGTTATCTTCAGACGAGAGATTTTGACTTTATTTTTTCCTACTTGAAGCTTTTTAAATTATTTAAATTTTCTCATTTCTCATTATCAATGGATTCTTCAATCCAGAAGTATGGCATTAATAGTCGAATTTGAAGGAAGTAACTTTTGATGTGTTAGGGATTCTATAGATTTGTACTGCCCAGTAAGATAGTCATTAGATTTTTTTTTTAAAAGCCATTGCGAAGGAAATTATTTTCCAGATTTCTTTTTCAGTAGATTCATAGCAGGAAATCTATTGATTTTCTAATTTGATCATATGTCTGGCTACTTTGCTCAATTTGTTTATCAGCTCTAGGAGGCTTCTGGATGAGTTTTTATTTTAATCTTCTAAGTACAGGATCGTGTCATCTGTAAACAGATCATTTCAGTTGTTCTGTCTCTATTTGTATCCCTCTAATTTCCTTCTCGTCTTCTTGCTTCAGCTAGAATTTTAAGTACTGATATTAAAGGAAATACTTTCAATTTTCTTCCATTCAGTATGATATTAGCTTCGTGTTTATCATATATATAAGATATATATTATATATATAACATATATATGTATATATTCATGATGTTGAGGTAACTTCTTTCCTTTTTTTTGCAGTACTAGAGGTGGAACCCAGGAACCATTTTACCTTCAGTTTTTTTTTTGTTGTTGTTGTTGTTTTTTTGGTACTGGGTTCCTGGAAGCCCTTCTACCTCCGGGCTATGCTCCCAGACCTATTTTTTTTTATATTTTTTTAATTTGGAAACAGGGTCTCCTAAGCCAGCGCTCCTGGCTTCGAACCTGCACGATCCTCCTGTCTCCACCTCCCAAGCGCGGGGATTACAAGCGTGCGCCACCACGCCTGGCATCTTCAGTTTTTTTTTTTTTTTAACATGAATGAATGTTGGATATTGTAAAATGCTTTTCTACATATGTTGAGATGATCATGTGCTTTTTTTGACTGTAATACTATTTATACAATGAATTACAGTTAGTAAACACAATATAATTTTATTCATAAATGTATGTCATTTAAAGAAAAAATAGATGGAATTAGAAAATATTATGCTAAGGAAGATCAGCCAGTCTCATAAAGTCAAGGTCCCTATGTTTTCTCTCATACACAGAAGCTAGAGAAAAACTAGGAAACAATGCAAGGCACAGTGGTACATAATTCTTGTAACCTCAGTACTTGGGAGTCTGAGACAGGATGGCTCATCTGTGGTTAGCCTGGGTAACTTAGTTAGACCTTGTTTCAAAATAAAAATAAAAACGGCTGAAGAACAGCTCATCAATAGAATGCTCTTGGGTTCAAGCCCCAGTACAAAAGAAAAGAAAGGAAGAGGAGGAAGAAGAGGAGGAGAAGGAGAAGGAGGAGAAGGAAAAGAAACAGAAAAGAAGGAGGAGAAGGAGGCAAAGGAGAAGGAGAAAGAAAACAAAGGAAAATAAAGAGAGAGTAAAATAGTAGGAGATTTGAGGAGGGAGAGTAGAAGAAATAAAAGAGAACTGATGAAGAAAACAGCTCAAATAATGCTACATCTTACATAAGATATTACTAACAATATCACTAACACGTATGGAAATGGAGGGGAATGAGGGTGGGACAGGAAGGGAAACATACCAGGTGCTCCTTGCACTTATGTTGGTGTCACTTTAAACTTCACTTTGATAGATAATTACAATGCACCAATAAAAATATAAAAAGAAGAAATAGAAATTACCTTAAGGAAAAAATGTATAGGGGCAATTACTTAGAATAAAAAAAATCACTAGAAAAAAAACAAAACAAGAGAATAGGCACCAAAATGTGAACTTATTCTTGAAGTATCTCTTAACTTCTATGGCTATAATGTATTTAATATAAATTATTTTAGTTTGGGGAGAAAGAAAGGATTTCTATGTTCTTTGAAGCCTGTGTATTCTACTCAAGAGAACACCAGAGCTTCTGTCAGTCAACAGCACATGCAAAATTTATCAAGTATATTACTTGACATGGAGGTTACTCTGTCATTACTAACTTGGATCTGCCAGAGTATTTTTTTTTTTTTTGGAAGTGTGTGCTGCCAAAAAAGAAGTGTCCCTTGATTGATTGCCACAGCTGACCTAAACGCTCAAGGACTGCTATGTAATAACCCCTTTATCATATATTAACCACAAAACCTAAGTCCAAATAGCCATACGGTTCTTGTTCAAACCCACAAGACCCAGGAAAGCCAGAGACTGGAAGTATTTTTTATCCCTTCCAAAACCCAATGGAATCCACTGCCTTTCTGTCAGACTAAGTATCTGATTTGCAATCTCTGAGAAAACATGCCCTGGAAATCTTTAGAATTGAAGGTTCATCTATAATACCGATATTTTCTTCATGTCCCTTGGCATTGCCTATTTTTTAAATCCACTTTAGCTTAAAAATGTGAGGTATAATCATAATATTTTAAGCCATAAAATGCATATACATACAGATTACTGGGAATGTATGCCAGACCAACAATATTTCATGAAAGTGGTTTATATCATTTCATTTCCTCTTTTATTCTGGTAAAGTTAATTTAAAAAGAAGGAAAGAGTGTTCTAGTCAAGGTCTCTGTGCTTTTGAAGTACACATGAGTTGGCAAGATTGAGTATAATGGCTGCTCAAGCCTGGATGGTCTGAAGTGCATCAGTCTAATTTCCTTTGTGGTCTACACTACAGGCTGCCATGAAAGTTCCTAAGGGATATCAGGAGGGAGGAAATCAACAGGGCGTCAGGTCGTGCTCTTGTATGTTTGGGAGGGTGGGGCAGGTGACTCAGTCCTCAGTCAGCATGAATTCTGACAGATTGCAAATAGACTAATATATATCTGATGATTAAGCTTATTTGTGAGTATAGGTATAACATGAAAATAAAGAGTAAGGATAACATTAATGCTGGTCTAACACTGTCACATAGAAAGCTAGAAATAAATGCTATCTGTATTAGGAAAGATGACTAAATCATAGAAACATCCAGAGACTGTCTCACATCTGTCTGCTTCTTTTCTTTTTTTATCTTATATTTTCTTCTCTCTCTCTCTCTCTCTCTCTCTCTCTCTCTCTCTCTCTCTCTCTCTTTCTCTCTTTCTCTCTCCTCTCTCTCTCCCTCCCTCCCCCCCTTCCTCTTCTTTCTTTTCCTTTCTGTCACACTGTTAGGAAAATCATATTTTTGTTGGGGTAATTTCAGCACAATCAGGAAAGACTTTCTTGTTCGCCCAAAGTCCTTTTTCATCCGGGGACTAGTGGTTGGAATTTTGCTACTACTGCTGCATTTCTATGATTAAAGGCTTTTCTTTCTCTGGGACTATAAATATTGTCCTCACTCCTACTAAGGGCAGTTAAGTATTTAATCCTAAGTGAAGGCATTCTAGTGTGGAGGTGGAAGAAAGCAGTTTCACAGCACCTGGGAAGGCAAGAGAAAAATGGAGTCACAGAGGAAAGATCGATTGCTTACTTTATGACCTTGAATAAGATTGATTTTAAGGAGAGGTATCTGCCAAGATTTCTTTCTTTGGAGAATGATGGGGTTGAACACAATCCTGATGTCTGATCATCAGGGAGACAAAGCAAGTCAATTTTTCTTGGATGGCATCACATTTTAAGAAAAACAGAAAGAGATGCAAGTTCCAGCCCAACGAAGAGAGGGAAAGACAGGAGATGGAGAGCACCACACCATGGTCTGGGTCAGTTTGAGAGCAACAGAATTAAAAGATGAAAATCTACAGAGTGGATTTTAAATGCATGGGTTGAAATTATGTATTCAGATTTTCTTAGGGGTAAAACCTATACTTTGGTTGTATGTAATTTTTAGTTTGAAAGGAAAGAATGAAGTGTTTATGACCATCTGTGTATGACATCATAGTTTGTATATCATCTTGTATATCACCGGTGGCACTAGTAGTGAGTGTGCACTCATATATCATGAAGACTTATTCCTGCTTGCTTCCTTCAGCTAAGGAGCTATTTTGATATACCTATATATCAAATAAACTTTACATATAAAATAATAATTTGTCTAACAATTGTAGATTTAAAACATTTATTTGTTATGAGTTACCCCAGTAAAAGAAGGGTCTACCAGATTTTTAAGATATTTCTTATATTTATAGAACTACAGGGAAATACTTGTTTATTTAGATCACTGTGCACAGTTTATTGACTATGCTGTAAAGAATATACTTTGCTTCTCTCCATTACCCCCATTATCCTCCTGGTTGTCTGAGACTACAAATGGTCAGTTATATGGACCTTGCCTGTACTGACTTGCTCCTTTGCTATTTATTTTGAGAGTCTTATGGCTTGACAAGGCTCCAAGAGTCAATGGGAAATCTCTCTACCTGAATGTCGTGGTTCAATGAAATCCTAGTCTTCATTTACCATCTGATATCCAGTTCTTTACCTCAGTAATTGCTTAAGTACACTCAGTCAAGTTCAACATGAAGCGACCACACGATCTCAAAACCTTTCTCAAAGTTCAGCTAGATCCTGGGAAAACGCAAAAGACGCTGTACAATCTATTCCATTAGAGGTTAACAAAAAGAGCACTAAGGGTTTCTTGGCAAATAATCTCTTAGTAAGCTTGCTTCATTGCCAATTTTTCTCTAAACCATCCAGCATTTCATTTCCAATGATTGATCCAGATAGCCTCCTAATCTGGAATAAATGCTAATTAGATGAGCTATAATTACCACTTTCCCATCCATTGTATTTATTAAAAATAGACCCTTCAGTGTCTTTCCTTGAAATATTGTAAATAATAAGATTTCAGAGGTTGACCTCTTACAGTACTTAATGTTTATATACAAACTTTGGCCCTTGATTATACTATTTCATATTATTCTCTTATTAGTTTATGGGTAAGAGCCTTGTTTTCCCCAGTTATTATTACAAACTTTGACAGGCAGGGTTTTCTCTTATATTCCTTTTTTGCATCATCCACAGAAACTGAACATAATACTAAGGGTAGAGATAAATACTAAACTAAAACAAGTTCCATAGAATTGACAGATCTCTTCTACACTTGTACTTGGAACTGCTCCCTGGGAGCGGGTTTCATTGCAAAGCAAGGCCACTTTTCTGTCACTTTGAAACATTGTTCCTCCTTCTCATACAATCAAGACAAACTTTTGAGAACTGTCTATCCAGTTCAATAATCCATTTTTGATCGAATTAGTTCCTTTATAGTGTTCAGATTTCTTTTAAGTTCTTAGTATATTCTAGATATTAGTACTCTATCAGAGGGGTGACTGGCAAAGATTTTATCCCTCCCTATAGGCTCTCTTTTCAGACTGTTGATTGTTTCCTTTGCTTAAAAGAAAAAATGCAAATGGCCAATAAATGTATGAAAAAAATGTTTGACATCATTAGCAATCAGGGAAATGCGAATCAAAACTACCTTGAGATTCTATCTAACTCCATTTCCAATGGAAATCATCAGGGATACAAACAGTGATGATTGTTGGCAAGTATGTGAGAAAATAGGAACACTTATACACTGTTGGTGGGATTGCATGTTAGTACAGCCTCTGTGGAGATCAGCGTGGAGATTTCTCAGATTAGGAATGCAACCACCAGAAGACCCAGCTATACCATTTCTACCAAAGGAATCAGAGACAGAATATTACAGTGATATATTCATGTTCATGTTTATAGCAGCACAATTCACAACAGTCAAATTGTGGAACCAGCCTAGATGTCTGACAATAGATGAATAGGTTACAAAAGTGTGATATATACACACAATGGAATTTTACTCAGCCATAAAGAAGAACAAGATCATATAACTTAAAACTGTATAGAGCTAGAGGAATATTATGCTAAGTCAGATTAGTCAGTCCTAGGAAGCGAAGTGTCTTATGTTTTCTCTCATTTTGAGGCTAAAGAGAATTAGGATAACGAAAGGGACTTAAGATAAATGAGGAGAGAGACAAGAAGAAGAGTGGAAGAGAATTTGGGGAGGGAGGCGGGAAGGAAAAGAAAAGAGACTTGATGAAAGGAAGAATTCAAGTAATGTGTTGATTATGTATGAAGTTACCAATACCGATTTCAATAATATGTACGGGGAGGAAGCAAGGTGGGATAGGGGATACTGTGTGATGTATTTTTCTATCACACCAAAGTCATGATGATGTGTAATTACAATGCACCAATCAAAGTATATATTTAAAAAGATCAACTCACAAATTGCCTCCTCTCGGAAGCTTCCTTTGAACACCCTCCTGACAATTACCCACTTCTCCCTTTTGCTCTGCTATGCAGAGTGATGCTTTGGTATTATTGTATGCCATCTCCTCTGAAACTCTCCTATTTTGTGAGGGAATGTTTATTTTTCCTATTGGAATATGAACCTTTGGAAGAGGGTCTCTTTTGATAGCCTTTCATTTGACTTGGGATATTATAGGCTACTATTGGTTGAATAAGCATGAACTGCTAAGTCTGTACTGTCTCTTATAAACTACTCTTTATACCCATTGACCTGCTTTTGATGAAAATTCCAATAGGCTCCAAATAACTTCCCTATGCTGTTTGATCACTGAAGGTCAGTGTTGAACTTTTAAATATTTACTTTATGTCATGTCTCCGCATTAGTATTTATCGACATATATATATTTTTCCATAATATCCCTATGAAACATGAGTTCTTCCAGGATCCCCTGCCTGGATTTGCCTTCCAGCCCTATTTTCTTCACTTGCCCTTTGGTTTTAAACCTTATTTAATTCATTCCTATAGTTGAAATGCTTGCGAGAATATTTATTTCAAATAATACATACTTTCTGTGCCATCTAGAAGACATAGGGGAGCCCTTTCAAGAGGAGAAGGCAATTTGGAGCTCTGGACATTATGTGGGCATCTTAACTCTCCAGTCTCTTTGGGACAGAAGGTCTCTGCTGTGAACAAAGAAAATCATGGGTAAAAACAGAGCTTATAAAACAAATAAAGAATGGTCATAGTCTATGCATCAAAAAATACCTCCTTCTGCGAAATTATTCTCAGCAGGTTTTCTTCTGTAGCTGATTCTTGGAGGTCAATTGATATGTAACTGAATTTTCCAAAAATATTTTCACATGAGATTTCTCAGTAATGTGACATAAAAAGATTTGGTCCCACAGCTGTATCTGCAATCCTGAAAAGATGTGCAGTGTTTTGAAATTCTCACAGGTTGCCTTTTTAAAAGTAGGTGGGTACTCATGTCTCAGGGGCCAGAGTCATGCTTATGGAAAAGTTGTTGTCCATTTCCCTATCTGCTAGAGCCACGGCACCTTTTTGAGGACCTGAAAAAGAAGCCTATGGCATTTTTAATGGGTTTAATATAAGGATGATGGGAATACCAAAGAGTTCTTCAGGCTAGAAAAAAGGAAAAGGAGAAAAAGCATAACCTCTTGCCAGAGCCATTTTCTGGTTCCATGCTACAATTGAGGCTTTATGTTATTTGCTTCTATTAATTTTATTTATTTGTTTATTTATTAACTTAGGCACGGTGAATTGGACCCAAGGGTATTCTTCCCCCAAGCTACACCCCCAGACCATTTTAATTTTTTTTTTGGAACAGTATCTCACTAAGTTGCCAAGGATTCTTTGGAATCTATGTTCCTCCTGTCTCAGCCTCCAAAGTACCAGAATTACAGGCATGCATCCCCAGCTAATATTTTTATAAATTTATGGCAGCATTGCCTCTTGAGGTCTCAATTTTTTTGGATGGTTTGCTTTATTTCCTCACATATGTGGTACTTCTTGGGACAGACAAGACATATTGCTCTTCAGTCACAAATGCCTTCCCGTGTACTCCTGGGGACACCAAAATTGTGAATAAGACATTAGTTTTTTGCCCTGCATTGAATGGATTTAAGCTTCCTTGCCAGGTTAGATCTATGTAACATGGGCCCATTATTTTGTTTGGGGTAAGATCAGACAGGATGCAGAACCAGTTCCCGCATGCGTGTACATTGAGTTTGCCAACTAGCAATGGCCTTCGCTGAGTATCATGCTGGGTAGGGTGCCTGAATTATACTGAATTATGTTGGTATAGAAGGAGGTATGTGGAAATGGTGGTGAAGAGGGAGCACACCCAAGTGTCCCTCCGTTCCACAAATACTGTTCTCTTTCTTATAAGTGTGAATTATAAAATTCTTCTATTTGTAATTGCATAGTTTCACAGTGACTTTAAAGCAAAATAAAAGATAGTTGAGAAAAACCAATATCTGGGAAAAAGGAATCAATATCTGCAAGGTGACTATAAGGATGGAGAGGAGAGAAATTTCCAAATTAGAGGGGAAAGAGCTCAATGGCTAGGCAACCTGCTAGAAGGTGAGGATAATTGCAAAGAGCCCCCATGGTTGAGTGCAAGGAGATGATGCAAAGAAAGAAGCAGAGGGCACACACAGCCCAGACCCTCAGCAGCTGGGTCTTTGCACAGTAGGAGTGGAGAGTCTTGAAACTACTTCAAACCAAGGGAGCATGTTGTGATGGAAAGGTCAAGAACTTAGGTGAGAGCAGAGTGGACTGACATTCTACTTATTAGCTATGTGAACGTAAACAGAAAAAAAATTTCTCATCTTTAGCTTTCTTATCTGAAAAATGGAAATTATCTGAGTGGTAAAATGAACTAAATTTAGACACATAAAGCATCTTCCCCACCACATGGCACCCAGACACAGGCTAGGTAAATTCACATTTATCTAAAATAAACCACACAAATGTTGCTTATTCTTTTTCAAACTAGAAAGTTGGCTGGTTTACTCAGAAAAGGAAGGGGCTGACTCATTTGTTCCCTGAACTGGGAAATGCAGACCAGGAGAAAATATACCTACAATACACCATTCCCCAAAAGGCACAAAGAATATTCAACATGTATATAAAACACCCTAAATTTACCTTGGAAAACTGAATGGTGGATTATTCAACTTTCTTTCGTTTCACCTAATTTTCTTGGGACTCTGAACAAAATGTTCTAAGCTGGCCAGCCAGCTGGCTCGTTTGTTTTAGGGAATTCAGTGTTCAGTACTTAAATATCCCCCTCCTGGCCCTCTAGCTGACATTGGAAAGTGAACCGGAAGCAGAGATATAATGAGCAGTAGCACCTACCTATGGCAGGTAGAAATACCTGGGCTGTAACAGACTTGGTGAGGATAAGACATTCTGCTTTTACTCAAAACTTTGAAATTAAAAGACCATGCACTGAAACTGCAGATGTTCGAAAGTGCTAGCCAAGTAAACAGAAAAAGTAGAAACACAGGCTGGGCCTTGAAGGAGCTGCCTTCCAGTTTGAGCTCTGCCAGTGTGATGTTATATGAATTTACATAGATTAGGCCACCTCTGACCCTCCGACTCCTTGTCTATGAAATGGTGGAGTCGATCCAGACCACAAAAGTCCCATTCAGTTTTAACGGTGCATCATTCTAAACCTCGATTCACATTTCCAGGCTCAGTAGAGCATCATCACTCTGACCCCAGACCTGGATCTCTTCCAGTGTCTGATCAATCACCAACTCCTTTTCGGCAGCATTTCTGTTAAAAACCCGAGCTTTGGAATCAGATGAACTTTGATGCAAATCCCAGCTCAGTCACGCATTAGCATAAAGGAAGTTACTTCATCTCTTTCTACACTTTCATTTATTTTTCCTCCTCTAAAAGCTGGGGGTAACAATAGTATTTCTATTTCACATTTGTGGTATAGATTGCATTAGACATGCATGTGAAGTGCTTAGCAGTGTTTCTGTTTCAATAATGAGACATGAAGCAGTCCATACGCTTGGTGATTTTCCTCTTCCGAGTGAAAACACTGAAGCCAGGTTTGGCATCCTTCACTCCAGTGCACTAAGTCTCTGCCTGGCAGACAGGTAATCCTCCAGAAACATGATGTTACAATAATAATAAAAATTATACGAGAGGCCGCAGAAATGGAAGGTGAAATTGCTAGAAAAGCAAGGCCTGAGTTGGCAAATTGAAAACCAAATTTTTTATTTTCTTGCGTTAAACTGACAAAAGCAAAGGTCCTTTTGAAAATGCGCTCAGACTGAAGGCGGGCTACAGGTGGAAGGAAAGTGTTCAGGACCCTTGACATACTACAGTGTTCAGGGCCCTTGGCATACTGCAGCTATGGCTTCCTGCACTTTTATTTTTTTCCTGGAACTTTTCCAAGGCTTGCTTTGATTGAGGGAGAAAGTCCCTGTTTGCCTGCTGAGCTGAGGTGTGGTCGATGGATCTCTGTGTGGGCACCAACTTTTTTCAGACAGACTTAAGTAGACAATGAACTTTCTCAGTCAAATGAGGCTGCAAGCTGATGTTCTCAGATGTTGTGCATGGTTTTCTGGGGGTAGGAAAAATAGCCAGGAAGATATAATTTAAAGGGGAGCTTCAGTGGTATAGGTTAGGCACAACATTTCCTATTCTGAGTCCTAAATAGTCCAGTAAAGTCCATTGTATTTTGCATTAGGGTCTTTGCATTTGGGAGAGGCCATAAATGCATATGTTGCAATGAGACCTACCATTCCATATAACTAATATACACCAATAAAAATATGAAAGCTTTCACAGGAGAGAAAGAGGAGAGAAAAGAAAGAAAGGAAGGAAGGAAGGAAGGAAGGAAGGAAGGAAGGAAGGAAGGAAGGAAGGAAGGAAAGAGGTGATAGGAAGGGAAGGAAGGCTAACAGCCATAGCTGACCTGCTAACTTTCTGGTTCATCATGAAAAGACAGTCAGAGGGTACAGCTAGATGCTCGCTCTGTGGGAGGGAGCAGAGGGTGAGCTGTCACTCGGGAGAACTGAGGGGCTTTTAAACCCCTTTTCAATTTCAGGGCAATGGTAGCAACAGGGAGGGCCCAGGAGCGGGAAAGGAGAGGGGCCCATGAAGGCTGCCTGGGGCAGGCGTCACATTACAGGGCTGCAGGGACTGGAGAAGGGGAACATTTGGCTCTCATTACAGAACAAAGGGACAGGGTGCTACAACACTGAGGGAATCTGGGTCAGAGGTACCTGACAGTCCCACCGGTACTGTAGTCAATTTGCACATCTCCACTCTGAAGGGAGAGAGGGCGGGAGCCTCCTAAAGCTGTCTCCTGCAGTCAGCTTTTGCCAACAATAACATTTTACCAGCAACACAGCTAGTCAAAACCGGCATTACAGCGAGAGCAGAGCAGCAGCGTGATGAAAATCACGTTTTCTCAGGGGCAAAGCTCATTGCTCTTGAGAAGTCTGAACTGTTAGCCCACAAAAACTTCCTTTGAATATCCAGAATCTTTCTAGAATACAATTTTGTGCAAATCCTCATTCTAATAAGGAATCTGCATTCTATCGGAGGGGTTGTCATGGTGGAGGGATTGCAAAATCTATAGTTCTTTATTGCTTATCATTCAAAATTCAAACTTTATATCTTCTTTAATTATGGCAGGTTTCTGCATAATTTGAGAGAGCCCTGCTTCCCCCCACCCCCACCCCCAATGTCTTGTTTCTAATGAATGACTCTGTAATTTTTTCTTTTCCACCCTTCCTTCTGATGAAGCCCTATGTTAAAAATCTTTCTTTGTTTAGGCCGGGCGTGGTGACCCACGCTTGTAATCCCTGCGCTTGGGAGGCAGAGACAGGAGGATCACACCGGTTCGAAGCCAGCTGAGTGTCCTGGCTTAGGAGACCCTGTTTCCAAAATAAAAAAAAAAAAATGTAAAAATAGGTCTGGGAGTGTAGCCCGAAGGTAGAAGGGCTTCCAGGAACCCCAGTACCACCAAAAAAAAATCTTTGTTTTGTTTTGTTTTGTTGGCAAGATAGTAACTGATCAAAGGCGGCTCCTCCGACTTCTGGCGATTCTCCTCCTTTCTTTCCTTTAGAAACCAACTCCAGGCCTCAGAAGAAAGAGCGATTGGCTGGGATGCCACACTGCCCACATGTCTGCCAATTTAGCCCCCGAACCTTGTAACTCTATTTTAAATCATTAACGACGAAGCCCCAGCAATGCTGGCGGAGGTACGTTTCATCTGAAACAATATAAAAGTGTACAAGGAGAGAAAAGCAGGCCCCCGTTATTTGCAGGGGTCCTGTTATGTGGTGGTTGTGATGAAAATAGGCTTAGTGACTTTAGCAGCTGGCAATTTATTAGCAAACCTGGTCCTACTAAAAAAAATATGGAAAATCAGAATCGATGTAGAGTGTTAATCGCAAATCCTTTATATTAGTAAGACTTCTGTATTGTGTTAACTTTTACTATTGCAGGGAGCAGACATCCTTTTGGAGCAGAAGGCTGGGCAAATGAACTTCCTTTATCAAACACCACCCCATAGGGATACAGGCTGCGTCTGCCCGGGCCAACAGGCCTAGAAGCAAATCACTTTCCTTTGTGTGATGGGCAAAACCAAGTGGAGAGTGTCTGGTCTTAACCCTTAGCGGCCCTCGTGAGGACCCCTCGTTTGGGCTTCAGTTTGAAGTTGTCACTGTTGGCCTCTGTTTGTGGTAGCATTTTCTCCAAGCACATCGTCCTGGAGAGTTACTTTGTCCTTTGGCTCAGCTTTTATACAGAGTAATTGAAAACAACACATTTGCTGCTGCCAACTGGAGTGACCAGGGTGATCACTCTCTCTTTCTACTTTAGATTTAACAATGTGATGGTGGATGAGACGGGAGACATGCTCTAAGTATTCAAAATGAAAAACACCAGAACACAACCGTTATTTTATGAAAGAGGCTGGAAAATGGTTAGTAAAGAAATCACAGATGTGTTTCACAGACGAGGGGGAGGTGAGGGGAGTGCCGTGTTCTGAAAACAGAATGACAAGCTCAATATATTCCTAATTTTACTCAACGCTTTTGGGTCTCCTAAGCTTGGTTTGGGGGTTTATTTTCACTTGCCAGAGTACCAATGTGATGGTGCACACATGTGCATGTGTATATGTGATGTGTATATGTGTGCATTTTTACACTTTAGGCAAATATAACAATGTTTTATAGAGTATTGACCATAATTATTTACTTGTAGTCAGATTAAATAAAGACATCTAAATGAAACATGAAGATAAGTAACTTGTTAAATTAGAAATTACTCTTTTATCCAAAGAAAGAAACACAAATACGTGAATATATTTTAATGGAAAACCACTTGAAATGGACATTTTGTTTGTTTTAAAAATCTGCAATAAAAAATTTCTCACTTTTGTCTTAATTTTACTTGATAGGAGATACAATTTCTTCAAGAACAGATATTATGTTTTGATTTTCAGGGATATGCAGTGGGTATTCAATGAATCTGGTTAATGAATTAAGTATATGAAAAGTTTGTGTATTTTTATAGATGAGATTTGTCTGTCCTTTGTCTACAAAAATTTTAAAAGACACATTATGATATTATTTTTTTGGCTGTGTTTTAACCTACTGTATATTTTAATAAATAAATAAAAGAAGAATTACAATTTCACCCGAAAGACTATTTTTCAGCTGGTTTAATTGTATGACTGAGTGACGTTACTGCTTATAATAGCAAAATAAACATACAACAATATTTAAATCCATTAAATGTTTGTGGTTGATCATCATTCTCAGCAGGTGCTACCAAAGGAGAATCTTCTGTGCTCTGAAAGTTCCAGCAGCCCTGGAAGAAAGAGAATACTGAATACTGTAGGGGCAAGAATAGAGTCTAGAGCTGGGCGTGGTGGCGCACGCTTGTAATCCCAGCATTCGGGAGGCTGAGTCTGGAGGATCGCGGTTTGCGGATAGCCTCAGCTACGTGGTGAGGCCCTCTGCAACTCAGTGAGACCCGGGTTCAAAATACAGAATAAAAAATAGGGCAGGGGCTGTAGCTCAGAGGTCAAATGCCCCTGGGTTCCATCCCCAGACCTTGGGGGAAAAAAAAAGAATAGGGCCTCTGGGTCTATACTTGCCTTTAGAAAAAGTCTTACTTAGCTGGGTGTGGTGGCACACACGCTTGTAATTGCCGCATTTGGGAGGTGGAGACAGGAGGATCACACAGGTTCGAAGCCAGCTAAGCCATATATATATATATATATATATATATATATATATATATATATATATATGAGTACAGCCCAAAGGAAGGGTTTCCAGGAACTCCAGTACCACCAAAAAAAAAAAAAAAAAATCTTATATAACATTTCAAGGTGGTACTATGCTTTTGTATAATGTATGTTTTGATTTATCTTTGTTATGAGTGTCCTTTTGGAGGGACTTAAAAAAGTCTAGCTATTTCAGTTCATGTAGTACTGATATTTAGTTTACAGCATTAGATTAACTGAGGTAAATCTGTCATTGAGCACCCATTAGATGCATTTTGATCTACTTTATCTAGAGAGGAATCGCTTGCTCTTACTTTTAACCTACAAATACATATATAATGCTTGCTATATTCTGAGCACTCTTTTGAGCACTTTGAAAATCTGAGGGCATTTAATTCTCATAACCCTATATACTTTTATTTTCATCCCTAACTGATAGAAAAGAAAGTCAAGGCAGCCGAGTGAATGTCCCATCGCCAAATGAGTAATAGGTGAAGGAGATGGGTTTTGATTCCAGGCTGTCTCACGCCAGAATCTTTGCTCTACTTTCTCCACAATAGCATTTTCTGATAGAAGTATAATGTGGGCCATATGCAATTTTAAAGTTCCTAGTAGCCACACTAAAAAAAGTAAAAGAGAAAATTTCATCTCAATAAGACCTTACACATGATGCAGCAGTCAAGGGAACATGTAGTACTTGACAAAACAATGCTGTTGTGTTTAACAAAACCATGTTTTACGCCACTTCCATTTAAAATTTTAAGTTAACTAATTTAAGTCAAATACAAAATTTAGCTCTACAGCTACACTAGCCATATTTTGAGCAATTAATGGCTTGGTGTGTCTAAGGGTGGCTACCATATTAGTACATCTATGAAGCACAAACTTTCTATAGATGTATATTCCTTGGAAATAACTACAGAGAATAAAATTAGGAAGAATTAAGCACAGGACACTTTATTCTCCCTGTTAATCTAGGCACATTGCCATGGCAGAAAAAAAAATATACACAATGACTCTCAACTTCTAACTGACCAACAGGCTAAACCCCATTTTGGTTAGCATAATAATATCCTCTGTTGGGACTTTGTGATGGGTTTTCCAAGTGCTTGGATGATGGCCTCTCAAGAAGGGGATCTTTGTGCCTATCCAGAGGCAATTTCTCCTTGAGAAAAAAACATCAACACCCCTAATAATAAATGGAGAGTGGTTTAGATACTAAAATGTTCCACCAACACCAGACATGTATGGGTTTCTCTACAATTTCTTTAAAAAATATTTAAGTCTTACTGTGGTGGTGGATTTACTTTTTAAGTATAAACCTAACCAATAGCACAAGATGTATTTGGAATGTTCATTCAAAAACAAATGACTAGGTTGAAAGAGAACAGAGGAAAGAGCCTTGTATTCTCTTAGTCACTAAGAATTTAAAAGCAAAGAATCATGAATGAATAAAGCAAATGTGGCATACATACATACACACACACACACACACACACACACACACACACACACAAATGTTTTTCCACCTTAAGAAAGAAAGAAGTTCTTGCCAGGCATGGTGGTGCACGCTTGTAATCCCAGCGCTTGGGAGGTGGAGACAGGAGGATCACGCAGGTTTGAAGCCAGCCTTGCTGGCTTAAGAGAGCCTGTTTCCATGTAAAAATATAAAATAGGTCTGGGAGTGTAGCCCGATGAAGGGTTTCCAGGAACCACAGTACCACCAGAAAGAAAGAAAGAAAGAAAGAAAGAAAGAAAGAAAGAAAGAAAGAAAGAAAGAAGGAAAGAAAGATCTGCCATTTGCAAGAGACATAGATTAATCTGACTGGCCATATGCTAAATGAAATAAATCAACATAGAAAGACAAATATTTTATGATTTCACTTATTCATATGTGGAGTCTAAAAAAGTCAAATTATTCATAGGAGCAGAGAGTAGTGTCACCAGCAGCTGAGGGGGGTGGGAGGAATGAGGAGATATTGGACAAAAGATACAAGATGTCAGTTATGGCTGGGCGTGTTGGTACACACTTGTAATCCCAATCCTGGAGTGGTTGAGACAGGAGGATTACAAATTCGTGGCCAGCCTCTGCAACTTAGTCAGGACCTATACAACTTAGTAAGATCCTGTTTCAAAATAAAATTTAAAAAGGAATGAAATTAGTCTGGGTGTAGCTCAAAGGTAGAATGCCCCTTGATTCCATTCTCACTACTGGCAAAAAAAAAAAAAAAAAAGTCAGTTATGCAGGATGAATAAATTCTGGAGAATTAATGTGTAGATTGATTGATGAATGCAGTTAGTAATACTGCATTGAGACATCTGCAGAGATGGTGCATGCTAGTGGTCCCAGCTATAAGGGAGACAGGAAGATAGATTGAGCTCATGAGTTCAAGGCCAGTTTGGTCAACATAGTGAGATTTTGAGAACTTGTGTCAAAAATAACAAGAATAAAACTTTATTTTGCAAAGAAAATGGCTCTTAAGTGTTTTCAAAACTAAAAACAATCATAACCTATGTGAGGTGATAAATGTACTAATTGGCTTAATTAAGATAGTATTTCCCAATGAACACATCATCACATCCACATCACACCTCTTCAATGTGTGCAACTGACAATTAGTCAAGTACACCTCACTAAAGCCAGAAAAAGTAAAAAAAAGCCTCCACTTGAAATATGGCAGCTATGTATTCATTTTATGTATGTGCCATGAGCCTAACACTTATTTAATTTTGTTAGATATATTAAAACCATTTGCATTATAGTTAATAACAATGACAACATATTTCCCACTGAATAAATAACTATTAAAATATAACATTGGCAAGGAGTAGCGGTGCATCCCTGTTGTCCCAGTATTTGGGAAGCTAAGACAGGAAGATCACAAGTTTGACACCAACCTCAGCAACTTAGGAAAACTCTTTTAAAATTTATAAAAAAAGATAAAAACGACTGGGTATATAGCTCAGTAGAATGTCTCTAAGTTTAATCCTTAGTACCAAGGGGGGTAAAATAAAACTGTTATTTTATGAAATAAGTATTTTAATTAACTGACATAAATTATTAGCAATTATAATTACTCTAAGATTTTTTGTTGTTGTCACTGAGGAAGAATATATTTACACTGGGGTTTTTATATTTTAAATTTTTGTTGTATGGTAGATCTTGGGGAATATAATGGAAAGAGAAAGAGTTGTGAGGTCCGCATATTTGAATTTTAATTCAGGCTCTGCAACTGCAAAGTTCTTTCTAAGCTTGAACACTTTATTCAGTCTTTTTGAGTCTCCAGTTTTCCATCCTGTAGACTGGGAACAATAATGCACTTTTTATCATGCTGTTAAAAAGAATAAATGAAATAAACATATGCAAAATTCTCCGCAGAATGCCTGACATGTATTAGGAAACTCATTGATGTTAAAATTTTTTCTACATTCTTCATAGACCTAGAAAAATCAGTCATAAATTTTATATGGAGAAAGAAAAGATCCAGAATAGCCAAAGCAATTCTCAGCAATAAGAATCATGCAGGAGACATCACAGTCCCTCACTTCAAATTATACTATAGATCAATAGTAGTAAAAAAAAAAACAAACAGCATGGTATTGGTGCAACAACAATCATACAGACCAATGGAACAGAATAGAAAATACAGAAACAAACCCATACACTTATAGTCAATTGATCCTTGACAAAGGGGCCAAACTTATATGCTGGACAACAAACAGCCTTTTCTATAAATGGTTCTGGGAGAACTGGCTATCCATTTGTAGAAAGATGAAACTAAATCCTTACTTCTCACCATGCATAGGAATCAACTCACCATGGATCAACAACTTAGAAATTAGACCAGAGACTATGAAGTTATTAGAGGAGGGCACAGGCTCAACACTATAACATATAGGCACAGGCATAAACTTTCTCAACAAGACCTCCAAAGCGCAGGAAATTAAAGCAAGAATTAACAAGTGGGATGACATCAAATGAAAAAGTTTCTGCTCATCAAAGGAAACTATCAAGAACATAAAGAGGAAGCCCACAGAATGAGAGATCTTTACCAGCCACCACTCTGGTAGAGGGCTAATATCCAGAATATACAAAGAGCTCAAAAGGCTCAACACTAGCAAAATAAATAACCCAACCAAGAAATGGGTGACTGAATTGAATAGACACATTCACAAAAGAAGAGATACAAGTAGCTAATAGATACATGAAACATGTTCAACATCATTAGCCATCAGGGAGATGCAAATCAAAACTACACTGAGATTCCATCTAACCCCAATCAGACTGGCAAGCATAATGAAGTCAAATAACAACAAATGCTGGCAAGGATGTGGGGAAAGAGAAACTCTTTTACACTGTTGGTGGGAGGGCAAACTTGTTCAGCCGCTATGGAGATCTGCGTGGAGATTCCTTAGAAAACTGGGAATGGATCCACCAGATGATCCAGCTCTACCACCCTTGGGTATCTTTCCAAAGGGGTTGAAATCAGAGAACCACAGTAACAAATGCATGCCCATGTTCATAGCAGCACAGTTTGTAAGAGCCAAAGTATGAAACCAACCTAGGTCTCCATCAACAGATGAATGGATTGCAAAGTTATGGGAAATATACAGAATGGAATTCTACTCAGCAATAAAGACGGACAAAATCATGTCATTCTCAATTAGACGGATAGACCTGGAGAACATTGTGTTAAGTGAGATTAGCCAAGCACAGAAAGAGAAGGGATGGATGTTTTCTCTAATATGCCTAAACTAGGGAGTGCTGGGGATACTAGAGGGACTGCAGGTAATGGAGGGGAAACCTCAGCAAAGCTAGAATGGAAGGATAGGAGAGTAAGAAGGCTGAGGTTGATTAATGGAGGAGCTACATTCGAATATGTATAAAAGTATGATATAGCATGGTCAACCTGAACACTCATTGTTGGGAGCGGGGAAGGGGAAGTAGAGGTGGGAGGACGCCAAACACTGTGTGAATGTGTGCCATGTTCAATATGATCCACATAAAAAATTAAAAAATTTTCTATGGTTATATGTATATTCTTTCATCAGAATGAATATTAAGTCATCCAATGTCTCAAAATTTTCATTAGTAAAAATACCATTAAAATTGGTTTATATCTTCACTCTGTCAACCACAAGAATGCTTAATTATGTTCTTTTCCCATTAGAAGTTTCTCAGCTCTGCCAAGCTAATGATGACAGTGGTCAAAGTTGATTCACACTGACTTTGACAACTCTTTAGAGGAAAGTGAACAAAAGAAGTCAAGAAAGAATAAAGCCTTGAACAGCAGCACAATCATGATACTAGTGGCAAGACCGCAGTAAGTGAATAAAAAGCAATTTGCTCTTGGATTAAAGCCTTCAGAGGCTTTTCTTTATAGGCTGTCAGTAGTGATGGAGACCCACTGAAGTTAGTTGTTGATGCACATGGTTGGGCTATTTAAAGGTTGTTGTCTCCTTTCCAAACTCCCTTCTGACGTCTCCAGTGTTGCTCACTTGGCGCCGCTGGCTACGCTTCAGCAGATAATTTGTAAGCTACTTAAATTAAGCATTTAGAAAAACCCCGAGTTAGACTGGGAGGACGAGTCATCGGTAACATTTATAGTCCCTGAACTCTTCACTCTGGCACAGTGGGTCAGAGGGGACATCTTTCAAAAGAAAAAGAATATTCTTTTAGTGCTATTTCCTTTTTCACATTGATAAGGCAGTGATTCCTGCAGCTAAATTTGAGTTTGACCTCATTTATCAAATAATTTTATTCGGTCAGATTTTTTTTTTCTCTAGTTGTTAACCTCTCTCTTTTTAAATTTTTCTTTATCAAAAATTGAGCATTTGAATTATGTTTAATCACAGATAACAATATTTGTTAGTGCAAGAATAGCTTTTCATTTGCAAGAATGCAGCGTGTGAAAATTTTAGATAAATATATTGAAGGCACAAAAATAATAATAAAACAATCTAGTTTAATAGATAAAAGAGGGTAATAGAGAGCTTTTTTTTTCTTCCTTACAGGGTTGGAATATGTGCTTCGTTCATGGAAACCAGCTGTCATGCCGGCTCCCAGCACTCAGAGAAACAGAAACTTGTTTCTTCTCCACTGTTAATGCATGAGGGTGTGCCCAAAGCCAAGATTAGAGTGGCCAGGGATCTGCAGGTGGTTTTATGCATTTTTGGGGGGGAGGGAGATCAAGGGCATATCTTTCTTTGCACTTCTCCTCCTCTCCAAATTGGGCATTGCCTGGAACTGGTGCATCCAGCAGCTTTGTGGGATGAGGTATGCAGGGCGCACCACTTCCCTTTAAGGCGAATACCTTCAGGGCTGGCAAACCCGCAGAATTTGCAAGCTCAGCCGAGCACCTTTGACCCGACCACGCAGCTGAGAGCACAGTTGGCAGTTGGTAGCTTCCGTTTATCCTGGGTCAGCTCCCAAGGCATCAACAGAAAATGAAATAAAGATTTGCACAGTAACTTCAGAAATAAAAATGAACGTACCCAATAGTCTGCTTCACTCTGTTCAGGCTGAGACTGTATATTAAGCTGGTAAGAGGAGGAAGGTCAGATGCAGGAAAGCAGCTGCTCAGAATAAAGAAATGGGTTGATCAGACACTTGAGCTGCAGAGTGAGAAGAGGAAGCCATTGCTTTGTAACAGTCAACGGCTGATCGCCCGGGATGGAGTTGGGAATGCCGCCTTCACATCGCCAGTGCCCAGCACTGTGCCCAATGATCAGAGCTCTCTCTGTGAATATCTGGGCAATTCATCAGTGAAGCCCAAAACTACCTTTGAAGTCTCTACGTGTATGTGTTTGCAATATAATTATATTTTCAAGTTCCTCTATCAAATGGATGAAATTTCCAAATAATTTTTCTATAAGGCACAGTGAGGGGGAACAAACCATTTTTTCTTTACTTTCTGCATTCTGCTACATTTTAGCTCTGTGCTATATAAATAATCTCTGTTTATCTTACATTGACCACATCAAGGGATAAATTCATCCTTTTGTTGATGAGGATGCTTGACCAAAGTTATTCAGTGAGGAAGGAGCTGAGCCAAGATTTGAATGTAGGTATTTATGATGCCAAAGTCTATGTGGTTTCTCTTCACCTAAAACTTAAAATGTCACTTGGAATAGAGACTGTGTATAAGGGGTTATTCTTCAAAAATGTATGTTAAAATATGGAGATTATGTTTCCATATGACAGAAAAGATAACTTAGCAAAATAAGATCATTTTCAAGAGCTAAAAAATATACAAAAGTATGTACTAATTTGAAATAAAATTAACATGAAATATGCTGAAAATGAATGAAAACAAGTCTAAAATGCTGTACTGAAAAATAAATTATAAAAATAAATAGAATGACATATTTTGTTCTAGTTTGGGAATTTTCAACATAAAGTTGTCAGTTGTCTCTCATAATACTATATATATTTAATAAAATTCTAATCCAATGTCTACAGTACCTTATTTTTAAAGTTGACCATTGATTCTAGAGTTCATCTGGGAAAATAAATTCAATTTATTTTTATGAACAGGGCACCATTTCTTTAAAAGAAGAATAATGGAGCCCACCTGCATTATTAGATACTAAAATAAGTTATAAGTTACATTACTTAGAACACTTGACATTGTCATTAGAATTTGCAAACCATAAGATTAGATAGATGATAGATAGAAGAGTAGACAATATAACATGAATAAGATTAAAATGAAATTTCAAATTTGTTAGGAAGCGATGAGTTATCCAAGTAAGGGTGATTAGAGGATAAAATGCAAAAATATTTTGGGTAGCTATTATATTACAAAATTTTATTTGTGTGCTTTATAGAGTTAAATATAAAAAGTTAAGGGTGAATGCCCAACTGATTTTGGGATGGAGAACAAAAGCTAAAAACATAACAAGTATAGATAGACTTCAGTTAGATCATAAATAAAATTTAAAACAAGTTACAGACTATACAAATGTGCAGTATACTCCAGAAAGATCAATATCCTCATAAAATTTTCATCTTAATAAAAAAATGAACATAACATCCTAAAAAAAAGACATGAGCAGGTAAGGTACATGAGCAGGTAAGGTACTATCCAACCAATAAACATGCATAATTTAAAAAATTCTAGTTATCAAAGTTATGCTAATTAAATATCTTTCTTGACAATTAAATCCATAGGGTAATATCTTTCCTGCATTTACAGGTTTGCTCTAGAACCTGCACACTGCTATCTCCCACCAGCATTTGCTGGACACTTTTTCCTCCTCGCTGAAACACCGTGAACCTCCAGGTACCGGGTCCTTCCTCACAGCTGTTTCGACAATGAGCAAAAAGGTTTGTTTCCCTTTTGTGATAGTTCTTCTTAGAATAATTCCTGCAGCCTGATCTTTATTCACCTGAGACTTATTTAGTTATTTTGGAATAATGTTTCATTGGATTCCCAGATCTCTGTAGGAGTAAGATATGACTCTAATAAAGAACTGCTGGGTGAGACCATTTCTGGCATGAGATTCCTGATGTAGGACTCAAAGTCTAGGGGCATTCTCCTGAGCTATGTCGCCAGAGTTTTTAAGTTTTTTATTTATTTATTTTTAATTTTTAAATTTTTTTTCAAAATTTTAAATTTTGAAAGAGAGTCTCCCTAGCTTGCTGAGACTTGCCTTGAACCTGCAATCCTCCCATCTCAGCCTCTGAATACTGAGATTTCGGGCATGTACCACCACACCAAGCTCTAAATATAATTTTAAAGAGTAAATATGTATGGAAAATACAAATTTTATAAGTTCATAGTCTGGGAATGTTGAATCCTTATTAAAACTTTTTTCCTGATCTAAAGATCAAGGTCTACACTTTAATGTATTCAAGCACGGATAAGCAACCTTTATAGACACTTTAAATTGAACAAATAGAAGTTGGAATTAAGTCCTAAATTCATTTTAAATGCTTCTAGTTTTGTTGTCATTTTAAATTCTTGCACTTAAACTACAGTTAAGACTGTTGAATATAAACTAACAACTTGACCCTGGCATCTAATAAATTTCTTTGAGGATTTCTTACAAAATAAAATCCAATATTTTCCATATTTACTACCATTATTCCTTCCACAAAACATGTAAAGGATATTTGAGAAAATGTTTCTAATTTTCAGAGTGTCTCCTCGAATTTGGTTTGGACAGGGAAAAGAACTTGAGCCGTAAATATTTTAAAGGTGTTTATGGGCAACTACTAATTTGTTCTAAGTTTTCATTTCATATTGAAACTCTATTATGATGACAAAGTTCTTGACATTCACTGTAATACTTAGGCTTTTACATACTTCTCATGTGAGCTGGTATTTACTCCATATGATTTTATTTTAAATCCTCTATGAGTAAGGATTATGAGTGACTCACTATGCATTTGGTATGCAGAGGTCATCAGACAAATAAAATGACATACTTCCCCCAATTGGTATATGAAATATTCAATAATAAGAATAAAAAAATAACTTAAAGAGAAAAGCAAGTTTAGTACATTATACTTGGAGAAACAATATATGCAGCATATAAAAGGTGAACTATAAGCCAATACCTAGTGTCAAATATGTAACAAAGATGATGTAGAGTTAGGAGCCGTACTGAGAAAAAAATGATGAGTTTGCCATAGAGTAGGTGCACAGAAATTTGTTGTTTTGTTAAATTAATTATCCAGTTAAAATTTTTAAATTATCTAGTGATTTTGTTAAATTAATTATTCAGCAAGGCACTAGTTTGTATCCTTTATCCTCAGAAAAGCCCTAATGGAAGGCAGTCCTACTGTACTTTTGATGAGGAGGAAACACCTTCCCAGAGGGACCAGTATTTATGCTTTCTAAGTGGCAGAGTTCCGTGTCCACGGTTGTCTGACTCCAAAACCTGTGGGTCCCTCCCCCACCACTCTGCTTCTTGCAGGCAAGGCTCTCATTGTACTACCTTAAAAAGGTGGCTCTATCATTGAAGTGATTCTCATTTTATTCAGTATTTGTTACATTTTTACTGACCACTCACTCTGTGCCACATAGGAGCCTAGGAACTGGAGATAGAGTGGTGAGAAAATTTTCACAGCATCTTTTATGAAATTTAAAGTTCATTTAAGAAGATGGCAATAGAAGTGCCACACAATCAGATAGAAATTGGAATCCTAATAAAAGAGGATGCATTTGGTCCTAGCGAGCCTGCAATAGATGGACTTGATCTAAACAAGGTGTTCAGAGTCTCAAAATCTGAAAAGTAAGTTTAAAATTGTAATTTAGAAAATTAAAGAAGAGTCTTGATCCAAAGGATGCAAAACAATGGAAGAGACAATGATTAAGAAAAACTATTTGTGGCCAGAAAGACTTGAGCGGAGATAATGAAAGGATCGTTGTACAAGATGGAAGCAGGGAGGCACACGGCCACTCAGGGTTTTGTGTGTGTGTGTGTGTGTGTCTGTGTGTGTGTGTGTGTGTGTGTGTGTGTGTGTTCTTAGCTTGTATTTTTGGACTGGGGATCAAACCCAGGGCAGTTCACTTGCTAGGTAAGCCTTTTGCCACTGAGCTACATCCCAGCCCACCACTCAGGGTTTTAAAAGCTGTATTGGGAGTACTTTGTTTTTATTCTGAGAGCTATGGAAAGCCAGTGAAGAGTTTTACTTGGGAAGAAGTAAGGTGAAAGGAGCAGTGAGAAACCATGGAGATGATGTATGACAGGAGGTACAGATGGATTAGAGAAGCCAAGTGGACTTGGGAGACGAGGTAGGTGCCTTTTGGCTTCTGGTAGGATGTAAGAGACTATTTTATAGAATACAGAGGTGGTAATAAAGATTCAGATAAAGGAATAGATTTCAGAGCTTATTTAAGAGAATAGTTATCCTAAGAGAAAAAAATAGCGCTTCTGGGTGTGACAAGGAGTTTTTTTTTTTAAGATATAATAGGTGCCAAGGCTAAATTAAATCTTTGGTTTATGTAATTTGATAAATATTAGTTTCATTCACTGTGACAAGAAACAGCAAGGCTTGGGGGTTGGTTATGAGTTCCGTTTTTGACATCATGAATTTGTAGCACATCTGGGATTGGTCATTTGACATGTGAAATAAGTTCCTAAAAACTTCATATGCTATTTAAGAAAAGGTTTTTAGCTAGAGAGAGAAATGTGTGGGTTGTTCAAGTTCAGGTAGTGATTGAAGTTGGGAATGTGCATAGAATTCCTAGGAAGAAATATGGAGCAAGAGAAGGGACCAGTGACAGCCCCGAGCAGAGCCACAAGTAGAAGACAGGATGATTCTTAAAGCAGAGAAATAGGATAGCTGAAAAACCACAAAAGTGGCAGCTTAAGAATGCATTGGCCCAACAGTGTTGAATGTTTTTACAAGGTCGCCTGAAATAAATTAGGCTAAGCCAGAGAGGAGAGGGAAAATAATTTTTAACTGCATACCCTTCTGCCTCAAGGAATTGATGAGAGATATAAATTCCTCTTTTCATATTACTCAAAAAACTTAGGTATCTAGGTAGCTAGACAGACACAGAGAAAGATATATTGGTATATATAGATTAGATAGATAGATAGATAGATAGATAGATAGATAGATATAGATATAAGATTAGCCCATTTCCTATCATTGTTACTCAAGAAGACCTTAGTAAGGACTAGTCTATGATTTTTTTCTCCACTTCTACTCCCAATTTTGTCACTACTGTATTGTTTCATAGAGATAGGGCTTACACTAACAATTAAACATCTAACACACATATCCAGGGAACATCAACACTATCTATAAAGCCAAACTGTTATTGGTTAGATTTGTAAAACAGACTGAAAACCTAATTTTAAAATTCTTAAATATGCAGCCATTTTTAAATGAAAAGTTTCAGTTAAAGACAACGTTTATAATGATTTTGAAGTTTGCTTCAATGTCTCCTTATGTCCGTAAAGTAATTTAAAATTTTTTCCAAACTTGATTTTGACAAAATTTTTTTTTGCCTCATTGACACTGGCAAAAATATTTTTTTCATCTAAGAAAAATAACTTTAAATATATGCACTTATTTGGAATATTTGGAGTTAAAATGATCTGAGCAAGAAAATGACTGAGGCCTGACAATCTATAGAAAGATGATCTAGAAAAGGAAAAACTAGAAAGTGAACTATCAGAACAGATGCTGTTACCATGGTCCAGATATAAAATGTTCACAGTTCTAAAAATCTAGAGCTGGAAGTGGGAATGGAAAAGTGAGTCCTGGAAGCAAATGGATGGAGTGACAAGCCATTGTGACTGAGCAGGAACAGAAGCAAGAGGCTGAGATCCACTAAGTATCTCCAGTTGGTGGGAGAGGAAAACTCGAAGAGCTGCAATGATCTACCCCAAAATATTTAATAAGTGGTAGACCTGGACTCTATAACACTACTGACTTCAGATGCAAGGCTTTGGCTAATATAAAATAATGACAAACACCCATCAGAAAACAACAACAGCAGCATCAGCTAAAATATATAGAACTAGAGTAGAAAGCAGGGGTTTGGGGCAAATGGTGAGATAGGGGTCAACGGGTACAAAGTATTAATTACATAGAAATAAGTCAGGGCATCTCATGTCCAGCATGAGGACTACCTAATGCTACATAGTATTGTCGACTGGAAATTTGCTGAGAGTGGACTTTGGATTCCTTTCACACACACACACACACACACACACACACACACACACACACACGCAAACACAGGAACACATACACAATGTGACTATATGAGAAGATGAATATATTAACTTTCTTGACTATAGTAATTATTCCATTTGGATATGTATATTAAAGCATCTTAAATATATACAAAAAATAGAATATACATATACAATATACAATAATAATATGTACATCTTAAATATATACAATTATAAAAGAACTAAAACAGGGAATAAAAATATTATGGACGTACATTGCTGTAGCACATATTTTTATACTTTTGTAGGTGCATTTTAATTATATACATTATAGTAAGATTCAAAGTGATACAAACACATCCATACATATCACTTGGTGTATTCCCTTCCGCAGCCACATGCTCCTCCCCTTCCCTGTACACTTAGTAAGATTAGTAATGATGTCTTCATATATGGAGATAACATTATTTGAACTGTTTCGTTTCTAATCATCCTCTTTGCCCTCACCCTCCCTCCCGTTTCCCTTTTTCTATTCTACTGCTTTCTCTTTTTATTTATCTGAAGCCCCGTTTTTTTCCTATTTTCTCTCTAGTTCCACATATGAGAGAAATATATATGATCCTTGACTTTTTGAAACTGGCTGATCTCATTTAGCTTAGTCTTTAGTTTTATCCATTTTCCTGCAAATGACACATTTTTTGTTCTGCTTTATGGCTGAGTAAACTTCTATTTTTGTATATACCACATTTTCCTTATCCCTTCATCTATTGATGGACACCTAGGTTGGTACCATATTTTGGCTATTTTGAAGTGTAAGCAAAATGAGTCAGAACTCTATTTCCAATAGATAAGTGACTTCCTTCAGTGGCCACATTACAGTGACTCAGTATCATCACCGCTAGTCTCCTGGCAATGAAGAGAGTGATGGAGATCCATTATGGAGATCCATTGACATGGCGCCCCGGGGTGTGTTTCCTGGGCAAATGCCATGAGGGACCACTCCTGAAGGGTACAAGTGTTGCCTTTTGTTTTTGTACTTGCTGGCTCTTGGTCCCACAGAAAGCTACATGCTGGAATCAGTGACAGAGTGTGGGAAGATCAAATCATGCCCAAGCCATCAACACTCTTTTGAAAGGATTTGGAAGAAGGGAGAGAAGGAAAAAAAAAAAGAGGAAAAGTCAAACATTTACTTCTATTTTTTAAGCCCAGGGAAAAAGGTTGCGTGAAGGATGGATATCTTGTAAAAAAAAAAAAAAAATAGAAAATGAGGCCTTTTAAAGACATTGTTTATACACCTCCAAAGAAATCAGCTCTCATTTCAGTCAGGATCACAGAAGACTTGGATACATTTTATATTTTCTTTTCAGAAGTGTAAAAAATACTTAAAAGTGCATATATAGACTGAACATAGATTTATTGCCAATGACTTTTGTAAGGCGGGCGGACTGAGGCTGCTAATGTAAGTTTATGAGCACAGCTGGTCCATTTAACGGCAGGTTTATAGGCACTCCTCAAGAGCTGCCCATGTCTGTGCAAGGTATGATATCAAACCAACTCTGTTGGACATATGGGCCCATCTATGGGCAATGTACTATAAACCGACCCATAACTACCGCAGCTGTGATCATAAACCTTTTTAGAAAACAACTAGAAAAATGTGACATAGAAATGTTTGCTATGTTTCCAAATGAGAACGGGAACATGTAAAAATGTGGGCTGAAGCAATGGCCAGGGTGAACACATCACAGGCTCAGGTTAAACCAACAAAACCCACTTCACTCTCTCTCTGCATTGTTTTCATAAGTCTCGACTGGAGGATCGACGGTGATTCTTTTTCTGCGTTTAAAATTCTAAGTGCCTGAGACCACTGGTATTCTGTCGAACACCCGGTATTCCTCGATAAGTCACCAGGATATTGGTACTTACCTCTAATGTTGATGTAGTGCTGTATTACACAGGCATACCTTGAAAGATTTCTCTCCCCTGTAATGAAGACCTTTTCCAAATTTGAGACTTGTCATCTGTTAAGAGGGCATGCTGCCTTTCCTCCGACATTTTGAAATAGTTCTTTAAAAACCATTTTTATGGAAAAAGACCACCAACAGACTAGTTAAATGCATTATAAAAACAGATGAGAGAAATATGTTTTTTAATTTAAATATTGGCACGTGGATGGGAGATTCTATCCTGAGACCTATCCATGGTCAGGATAGTAAGAAAGAAAGGATTACATTTAGTTTCTAGTGAATATGGCTACCATTTAAATCTCCCGGAGGGATATAGCTATCTCTTATTCAGTTTTGTATTTTCATGGTAGAGAAAGTTGGGCCTTGCAGAGTACACATTAATTTTTTGGCCAGCAGAATATATAATGATTTTATATTAAAAGGGAGTGCACTCATAGGTCAAGTTTTACTTGTATAATACCAACAAAAAGTCATGGTTGCCCCTTCTGGTTTATGCTGACCCATCTTTTTTTTTTTTTTAAGGTGATACTGGGGTTCCTGGAAACCCTTCTACCTCTGGGCTACACTCCCAGACCTATTTTATATATTTTTTTTAAATTTGGAAACAGGGTCTCTTAATCCAGAGCAGCTGACTTCGAACCTGCGCGATCCTCCTGTCTCCGCCTCCCAAGCGCGGGGATTACAAGCGTGCGCCACCACGGCTTGCTATGCTGATCCATTTTAGTGATGCTTACGTGTTTCCTTTCTGCAACCTATTAAAATATGTATGTGTAAATGTATTTGTGGTATAGGGGCATTCTATTGCTAAGCTACACTCCAGCCCTATTTTATTTTTATATCTTTTAAACAGGGTCTCATTAAATTCATGGTTGAGGATGGCCATGAACTGTGCTCCTAATGTCTCAGCCTCCCAAGTACTGGGACTATAGGCATGTACCACTATGGTCAGCATAAAGAATATTTTTAGTTTTTATTTTTGCAGGTCTGGGGATGGAACCCAGAGGCATTTGACCTCCGAGCTATACTCCCTGCCCTATTTTTAAATCTTTATTTTGGAACAGGGTCTTACTGAGTTGCAGAGGGCCTCACTAAGTAGCTGAGGCTGTCCGCGAACCGCGATCCTCTGGTCTCAGCCTCCCTAATGCTGGGATTACAAGTGCCACCACGCCTGCTTAAAGAATATTTCTTAAATGTATACAAAAACCACTACAGTTTTATTTATTATTTGAGAAAAATAAATGATAGTGGAATGAGACTGTGTGTATGCTGTATGTGTTTGTCTCTGTGTGTGCTGGGTTGGTGTGGGTAGCCTTATTCTGAAACTGTGCAGCTTTCTATTTTTTTTTAAGTTTATTTTTCTTATAAGATACTAAATCAAATCTATTAGGTGCATTTTGAGTTGCATATCCTGTGGTTAAGTCATATCACTTTGATTAAAAAAATCTGTCATTGATTTTATTCTGTACTATAATAAACAAGTGCAAATAATTTCATTTTAGAAGAAAAAATATTTCTTACATTGGATCATAATATTTTCTTTTTTGTGTGGTAATAGAGATGGAACCCAGGGGCATTCTACCTCTGAACTACATACCTAGTCCTATTTTTTATTCTTTATTTTGAACCAGGGTCTCACTGGGTTGCACAGGGCCTCACTACGTAGCTGAGGCTGTTTGCAAACTGCGATCCTCCTGTCTCAGCCTCCCAAATGCTGGGATTAAAAGTGTGTGCCACCATGTCCAGCTCTAATATTTTCATATATAGTTGTATACTTGGTTTCTTGGACTAACAGAACACCTAGTAAGAATGTTTTGGGTTTTTACTTGTTATATAATCCATTCATAGAATGTTCACAAAGGTAGATTTGATATCCTGGGATGTTTGTAAACAGTGAAATTTCCAGTTCTCAAACAAAATAGAGTGGGAAGTCTGTGTGAGTGCATTTTCTAAAAAAAAAAAAAAAATCCTTAAGGTTTTTGGCCTTCTTGAGTAGATATTGAAGAGTACACTGGTATATATGATTTGGAAGATAATTGGGTTTCCCAATGTGGACTGCCTGAATCATTTCAAGATGGCTTTCAAAACATTTTTTTTAAAATGTAGATAGTTGTCTACTTATGGGTTTCGGAAACAATGCCTACTTAAAACTATTCCGGGTCCAAGTCATAATATTTAAAATTGTCTCTAGTAAAGCCAACCATTTGAATAGGGTATATTAAAACAATAGAAAATAACTTACAGAGTTTCTATACCTCAAATACTATAAGTATTTGATCTCATTTACTGTTCACAATAATCCTTTGAGGTGGACAATTTAAATATAATTCCTTTATTTTATAAATGAAGAAATGAAAGGTAAAAAGGTTTATTGTTTTCTCTAAGTCTCAGATAAAACTGAAGATCCATCTTGGTCTTGAACACATTCTTGTATTCCATGATATGATTATAAATAAGATTCACATGGTAGTTAAGTAGAAGAGGGTTAAAGTATTCTGATTTCACTCATACTTTTTGGAATACTATTGCTGATGTATTGAAAAGCTGAGAAAAAATTCTCACACAGAATGGAACACAGGACAGGTACTTTAATTGTAAGAGGATCATTGAAAAATTTTGTCACTCTTGGCCTTGGCTTGAGAGGGCAGAGTTAGGTCACACTGGACAGCTGGAGGGAGAGGCTGCTTGGGCACATGGTGATTAGGTATGGGACTTTAAGACAAAAGGGACCAAAACACAAAAAAAATTGTCTGGAGGCAGTCCTATGTGCATATATAAATGAACTAGAACAAATGGAAAATAACACTGGCATAGCTTTATTTTTCCTTGTTTATTTTATATTTCCTTATTTAAAATATAGAAATAAATGGCTCTTTATTTTAACAACCTTGGGTAAAAGATGGAAGAAAAAAACTAAAGCAGAATAAACTATTTCATTCAGCTACCACATCTGTTCAAGTACAACTGGGCATTCCAAAAAACTTTTGTGCTTTTTTTTAATCATGCCAGATATTCTGCTTGTTAGAGAAGTCAACAAACCACCTTATAAAATGTTATCTAAAAACAAAGTCTAATTGATTCTAGTTTTCAGATCATTTAGGGATAATAATATCATTTGTTAATATTCTCCCAAGTTTGTAATTTAATTTTAGTCAAAAATTTAAATATAATAATATAGGTTGATTCTTCTCCATTTAATATCTTGAAAAAGTGGTGTTAAAGTGTCTCATCTGTATTTTTCTATTGCATAATGAAAACTTCCAACTTACTTCTTAGAAATAGAAAGCCATAGAAAACCTTATTTTATTTGACATTCTATTTTCAATATTTTTTTCTTCTCTGGTTTCTATTACATGGATAAAGGTTGTTTAAAATTTATTTTTTCTTCCCACTATAGTCTGAGAGACTTCTAATTCTTTCTTATTTTATAAAAAAATCAACATTAAAATTATACATGCTTACGATTTTTAACATAGTATGATATTGTTAGATATCCCTGCTTGCTCCTGGCCACTAAAGGAATATTGAAGCAGTTTTAATTAATCACCTACATGTGACAATTATTCAGTATTTACTTTTACCTTAATACTTGGATACTTCCAATTTAAGCACTTAAAAAACATAGACAAATTTTATTTAGAATTGTTCATCTGTTAACAAACTTTGTTTCTTCTTGCATTGTGTTTATTGTTTCTTAAAATATATTTTTAGAAGAATTTTGTGCAGAGATAACTTTATATATTATAAACTCCCTCAGATTTGTCTCAGAGACTCCCTCAGAGTATTTCCCTTTAAACATGGTCTCTTGAACAAATTTGTTTGTATCATTGAATTTTGCTTCCTGGCAGTCATTTTCACTCAGTTCAATGAGCCAGTTGTTCCATTTTTTTCTGACTTCATTGTCATACAAAGAGTCTGCCGTTAACCTAATTATAATTCCTTTGCAGGGAATTTTTTCTTTTCTTTCTCCTTAATGATAGTATATATATATATATATATATATATATATATATATATATATATATATATATAATGCCAATTTATTATGATGGAAATAAATTATATCTTATGTTTCTTCTCTTTTTTATTGTTTTTTTTATTGTTGCACTGTAATGATACATCATATATTTAGGTTCAGAGTGACAGATACATACATGTACACCTTATTTGTTATGTGTTTCCCTCAGGGTCCCTTCCTACGCCATCTTTTCTCATAGATAATATTTACATTGATACAGATAATCTCATGTATGAACAAAAGATTATTTGAATAGTTTCCATGCTGAGATCTTCCTTTTGTCCTCTCCAGTTTCCTCCCTGGACCCCTTTGCCCCATTCCACTAGAGTCTCTTCTCACTTATCATAATTTCTCTTTGTTTCTCAGCTTCTTTAGCTTCCACATATCTTATTCACATTTTTCACTTTTTAGTCTCTGCTCTCACTAGTGGGGGGGGTCAACTTTTTATTTCTGTCTTTTTTATAAAGAATATCTTTCAGTTTATCAAACCTCTTTTTATGTTAGATTGCTTGATTCTTTTTCAAGTCTGCCATTTTTTTTACAATGATTTTTGGTTCTTATATATTTCCAACTCTGTCTTTTATGCTTTAAGTCATCTTTTTAACATACTTATTTTGCACACTCTGTCATATTCTTTCTATGAGTTATTGTCATTGAAGCCTAAATCTGATGATTGATAGGCCTTCTGAATCTTATTTATGTGGGGTTATATCTGTGGATATTTTATAATTCTGCATTATAAATCCCAGGCTATAGTAGTTATGGCATCAAGTTATAACTGCTCTGGTTTTCAGTTTTAAACTTTATTTCTAGCATTTGGGATGACTTATTTTTAGCACATTTCAGCTGTATAATTAAAAGTAAGTTTTTTTAATCTTCAACTTATGGGTGTTGAAGGTGAATAATTTATAAACTATACATGAATTAAAGAGACAAACTTATTTTACATAAGACTTTAAGTTAAGCACATAAAACCAGAAACAAGTGAATGTCGAGTTCTTGAATATTTATATCTCGTCTTCAGACTCTTGAAGATTCTTGGATTATGAAGATGATTATGACCATTATTGAACTTCTAAGAAAGAATTTCCCATAAAATAAAAATTTGCTCAGAATTAAATGAAGTCTGCTCTTCACAATCATGCAATTTATTTTTAAAATAAATAAGCTAATTTAGCTATTTTTGGAGGTAATTTGAAAATTTCTATTTCAATGCAAAATTTCCCTTGCCATATGTTCATTCATTGTATTAAATAAATATTTCGCTGGGTGTCATTTTACAATTCTGAAGTAGGCCACCTTTCATATTATTACTGTGTATCCAGATTTGGGGCTGTTTTGCTTCCCTTCTCATGTAAACCATAATCACTTTAAATCATTTGAATTATTCTTTAGAAGAAAACGACATGTGAGATTCATAGTTCTGTGTAATTTTTTCTTTTAATAATTTCTCAATTTTCTGTTTTCTGTAGTATATTTGAAATAAGACTATGAAACTACAAAGTTGGCCCACAAGTAGAAGATTTGATTATTTCCTGTCTCTTACATAAAAATGTGTATTTTATTTCAAGGAAAAAATGTTTAGAAGGTTTCTGTACTAGAGTGACTAATTTACTATTCTCTTGGGTAGCAGTAATATTCATGTCAGAAATTATGAAAATATTATATATCTATGGTCTTTGCTGTGGTGGCCCTTCATTTAATAGTAGAATAATGGTGGACTCATAAGAAACAGATGGCCTGTGAATCAGTGTAAAATTGTGTGTACTGTGGAAATAGTTGTAGGAGGTAAATGTCTATAAATGTGCATATATGAAAAAGTACTGGTTATATAACTGTTAAAGTATTATGTTGGTCAAAGTTATAAAAACTTTCATAAAATAAAAATCAGGTAAATAAGATTTACATATTTATCGTAAATACTTATACAGAAGCTAATTATTCATTTTGTATTTTCTATCTAACCTAAGGATTCCAAATTAATTTGTACTTTAAATAAAAAAATTAATTGTTAAAATTTAAATTTTAAAGAATTTATGACCATTGTATCAATCTTACCTCTGTTTTCAAAGTTTTGTAAAAATATAATATTCCTTTCAGTTCTACTGAGGTATTTGGGAATTATTTGAATTTAAAAAGAAATAAACAGCACCAAGGAATTAAACTTGCTATAGCAGAAAAATGGGGCAGAAATGATAGCCTGTTTTTGGTTTATAAAATGGACAATTGAATAAGATTATATATTTCTTAAAGTCTCAACAGTGTAGCCTTAAAATTAAAAGAGTCAGTTTTCTGAGCTTTATATTAAATAAAGATTCCTGGGACTGGGAAGAGTATAAAGATCCGACTAGCAGACTGTGGAAGAAGTCCTCCACTTTCATGTGTGGTGCATAAAACCTACATGATATAACACATTCTTTCCTGGTCAGTTGTCTAGCCAAGGATCAATGAGATGAAAGAATACAGAATCCTTGAAGAACATCATGGTAAACCTCCCACTCTCTAGGATATCTATTTTTGGACTTATATAAGTAATAAGACATTGGGATTTGGGAGTTTGTTATATTAGCACATTAAACAAATAATAAAAGTAAGTTAAAAAATCCTAAACCTAGCGATCAGAAATCTACTTGGTTCCTGTTCTCACTGATTTGTTTAGTGATACTGGAATGGGGGTAGGAAGGGAACAGGAAGAAATAACGTAATATCACAAAAGTTAATTTGACTATGAGCAATTTAAGTAATTCTATGTTTGTATATAAAGTTACCAATAACAATATTATATATGAGGAGGGAAAAAATAGGGTGGGACCTGGAGAAAACACACAGCACTATGTGTGTGTATGTTTTTATCACTCTGAATTTCTCTATGATGTATAATTACAGTGCACCAATAAAAGAAAAGAAATGTGGAGGAAAAGTTAACTTGAAAATAAAATAAATCTACTTCAAAACCATCAAATTACAAATAACACATACAAATAATTTTAATAATTTCTTAGGCATTGTTAATAAAAAGTAAAAGAAAAAACCCACTAAATGCTAAAAATGCTAGGCTTGAAGAAGAGTAAATATCCCAGAATAAAAATTTAAGGTGGATAATCTGAATTTATTAACCTAAGGAATTGTGGGTAATAAATAACTATTTGTGGAATAAGCTCTCCAGTAATTATTACATGATGGATGGGATTATATGTCAGAAGATGGCATTGTGTGTTTTATTAATTATCTTTTGCTGTATGAAAATTACCTCCAAACCAAGCATATTAAAATAACAATCACTTATGATCTCATGGAGTTTCTGAGAATTGGGAGGTTGTCAGGTGGTTCTGGGTCATGAACTTTCTTGAGATTGCAGTCAAGATATTGGCTGAGTGTACAGTCATCTGTCTGCTCCACGTGGGCCACAGGAGCTGTATTCAAGCTTCTTTGTGGCTGGCAAGTCTTAGATACTCATATCATCTGGTGTCTGGCTTTCCCTACAGCAAGAGAAGAGAGAGAGAGAGAGAGAGAGAGAGAGAGAGAGAGAGAGAGAGAGAGAGAGAGAGAGAGAGAGATATTAGTCTTTTATATCCTTACCTCAAACATGACAATCACCTCTTCTGCCATATTCCACGAACAATTCAGAGACAAGAATATAAGAAGTCAGCAGAGATCAATCAAGGCCATGTTGAAGGCTGCCTGTAACATCTATATTATAATGTATAATGTCTTTGATATAGATTATCAAAACCATTACAAAATATCAAGGTAAACAATATTTAATTATTTATAAAGAAGCACGTGGTCATTTGGAAATAAAGACTAAGTGATACAGAAGTACAAAAGAATAGATGTACAAAAGAATAGATGTACAATGTAGATGTACATAAAAAGTATCTGAGCCATATCTCCCCTTTCTCTTACGTGTCTTTCTGTTTTTATTTTCTTTCATCCAGGGGCATATTACCTCAAAAGAGTCTTCAACTGACAGAATTATCTTACAGAACAATTTTTTCAAAGTATTTATTTAAGTCAGGCTCAAGTGGTAAGTAATCCCAGTACGTACGAGGCTGAGACAGGAGAATTATAGGTTTGAGGCCAACCTCAGAATCTTGGTGAGAATTTTAGCAACTTAGCAAAACCTTTTTTAAAAAAAATAAAAATTCAAAAGGGCTAGCTTGAGGTGTAGCTCAGAGGTAGAACATCCCTGGGTTCAATATTATTTATTTAGTTATACATTTTAATTGACACAATGCATAATTTATGGTGTTCAATCTGATGCTTGAAATACATTGTGAAATGGCTAAATTGAGCTAACACATATTAACATTAACATTTATATTATTAACATCATTTTATATGTAAGTGTAAGAGAGAACATTCAAAATCTGTTCTTCGACATCTTAAGTATATAAGGTGTTGTTATTAACTATAGTCTTCATACCATGCAATAGATCTCTGGAGTTTACTCTACAGGATGATATCTTGAGGATAATCCTAACTGAACTCTAGATTCTAAATATTCTTGAAAGCTAGAGCTGTTTTTGCTTCCATTATTCTTCCAAAACACCCAACACAGGTTTTTGCAAATAGTAAGAACTCAGTAAATATTTGTTGATTTGAAACAAATTTAATTCAAAGCAATAACATGTACTCTCAACATACAAAAGTGGAAAATCATGTGGGTCTTTTTAAAAATAAGTTTTCTTTTTTTATAAAACTGTTTTTCAATGGTCCCATTAAATAATTGGAAATAAAGAAATCCAGACCCTAAGGTATAGAGCACAGCCCCCATTTAAATGATGCTAAATTAGCTGAAACTTAGGCACTGTGGCTCCCTTAGGACTTTCAAAGATTTTTGGCCTGAATACAAGGCTCACAAAATACTATTAGCTGGGGACCTCCGGCATGTTTTCCAAAGGGCTGCTAGGTCCCTATTCAAGTAAAACTTTGTTTATCCAAAAGTTTCATAATGTGTATGGCCCAACTCTCCTCTGCCCACCTTTCAAGCACCCGATGACAGAGTGATCTGCCTAAACTTTGGTCTTAGTTCACATAATTCTAACGGCCCCCTCAACGGTCTCGTAAATATTAGTAAACTGTATTTTTTGCATTAACCAAACACAGCCCAGAATATCACATTTTATATACAGAACATCTTTATGGTAAAAGTTTAAACTAAGTGGTTCCATTTATGTCCAAATTCTTGCTGTAACTACAATAACAAATTCACACATTATAGTCAAAATATTTTTTCATAACAATGCACATTAATAGAATTTTATTTTATAATATGAACCAATCTATTAATTTATTTTAAAGTTTACCCTGAAGGAACATATGTAACCCAAAACCTCATTTATGTATATTCTTGTTTATGAGAAACATTTTGGAACAGTCATTCATTGGTTTTAAAAGTGAAAAACTTTTTGTGAAATATTTTTCATAAAATTTTCATCCTATGTAGAAGATCCTATGTGCAAAGGTGCACACAGTATAAACTTACCAAAAGTGAACTTCAGTGTAGAATACTGTGGTAGAATCTTTGCTGTGAAAATAGTTCTAGTAGATTAAAAATTCTTACATCACAGAAGTTTTTGTTATTTTATGCCACTCAATTACTATAATAAGCATGTAATTTGTGTATGTTTTTATTAAAATATAATTGTTATGTCTTATATATAGCACACGACTATTGGTTACCAATTCAATGCCCATTTTCTTTATTTACCTTATGAACGCATGGCTGATTTTTTCCAGATATTTGGCCATAAATGCACTCAGGGAAAATGGACTTTTCGTCCAAATACAGGGGATAAACCATGATTATTCTAAGCCAATCCTTGTAATTCATTCTTCTTGGTCAGTGAATATTTAGAAGGAATATGTGATCTATTTCTGGATAATGAGACAAGAGGGTAAAAATGTTAAGGGTTGCTGGGAAAATGCTTCTTCCCTGATAATAATAAAGACTTGCAAGAAATAACTTCTAGCAGCTCTCTTACACAGTTGAATCAATGAACCAGGAAATCCTTTACTTCTGAACTTCTTGTTATGTGTGCTACACAAAAATTGACTCTTTATTTGAATATTTCATTATTTGTACATGAAAAGAATCTTGATGGAAACACCACATCATTAGCACTTTATGTGTATCACTTATGGGGATAGTGTTTATGCACTTAATTTACAAACTTATATACCTATTGATGGTATATCTTTGTTTTCCATAATTGTTAAGAATGGCAACTCTGAATAATGTTTGATAACCTGCTAAGGCTGTTCTGGCAAGGGGTTTCTATTTTACTGATGCCAAGAGAGGAGCATACAAAGTAATTATAACAGTCACATGGCTGGTAAATGCCAGGGCTGAAATTTGCTTCTAGATGTATTTAATGTCAAAGACTGTGCTCTTAACTAATCTGTGCTGTTTCTCTGTTGGGGGTGGCTCTGCATAGTACCTTCTCACCTAATGAATTTCTCTAGTTAACACTTTTTGGTGTTTTCCAAAATCCTAGTTTCCCTGTTTACTAAGTTTTTTTTTTTTAAATATACAAGTTGAAATAATTTTACAGTGAATATATGCCTATTACCTAAATTCTAGCACTAATATTTTCTGATACTAATAAGTGTTTCTTATACTAATAAATGTTTGATCACTTATTTTATGTTTTATTATCACTGACCATCAAGCCTTTTAAGAACATAAGCATCTCTGCACATCTTCATATGCAGTGGATTTGTTGGTCTTTGCACACTGCTTTAGTTTGCTTAAATCTAGGTGTTTGTTCTCTTTTGTTCATAATTCTTTATGTAAGTGATGACTTCCCTTTAGTTCTATTTTGCTGCATGTTAAAATGATAGAATTGTGTATTACTAGCACTAATAAATTAAGATTCCCATTATTATAATCTTTTCGGTTGGTTCAGCATAGAGTTGTGGCATGTGATGTTGCTATAATAGAATTGTATTCTTTTTCACCTACAATGGTTAATGATGATATTATTAAATAATTTTCAAACAGACAAATGGCTTATTTATTCTTGTAATGTTCCCAAATTATTCTTGAAGTAGACAGCTCATGTGTGTTTCTTCTAATTTTAAGAGCTCACTCTGTTGATGCACTGGGGTGGAAGTGTGTGTGTGTGTGTGTGTGTGTGTGTGTGTGTGTGTGTGTGCGCGTCTGTCATGAGACTGGGAGAAGCTGCTGTACTTTGTCCAAGACTCCCCTGTGTCCTCTGCAATATGTTTCTGTTCTCAGCTTCTGGCCAGACTCACTTAGACCAACAGAATAATTCAGCAAAGTTCTTTAATTCAGTTCTAATAGTCCAACTGGGAAATATAAAAGAAACCAGGTTTTAGTTTGGATCTCCAGCCTCCCCCCTCTACTTCCATAGCTTCTAACTCTTCAGCTGCTCATACCTAATAAGTGAGTGGTGATACTTTAAAACTTATTATGTGCCCTGTCATTAGATGGGGACATAAAGGCCTCCATGATAAGACTTTTCCTGTGGGCTTCCATATTCCATATAATAAAAAAAATGAATGTGTTTACTATTTCATGCACAATATATCACTATGGCTCTTTAAATCAAGCATTTGCTATTTTTTCTCCTAAGAAAAAGCAGTGCCATTGTTTTATTGTTTTGCTATTTCTTGATATTAGCAACAAATAAAAGCAAACAATACAATTTAGAAATAGGTAAAAGACTAAAATAGATAGTGAATCTCCAAAGATTTTTATATGACCAATAAACACATGAATATCATTCATCATTATCATAATATAACTAATTATTAAGGAAATACAAATTAAAAACTATAGTGAAATACTACTTCACATTTTTTAGGATGACTACTTAATATGAATTACCTTGCCCCAGCCCTTTACCTTGAGTTTGTTACTATCTTTACTTATAAAGTGTGTTTCTTGTAAGCAGCAGATGGATGGATTCTGTTTTTTAATCCATTTTGCCACTTTATGTCTTTTTATTGGGGAATTGAGGCCATTTACATTCAGTGTGATAATTGAGAGATAACTTTTAATTCCTAACATGTTAAGATTTTATTTCTGTTTGAAATACTGTTTATTCTTCTTTGCTTAGTTGTCTGCTAGATAGAAAATCTTGTTTCTCTGGTTCTTGTGTGTATTATCTATTTCTTCTTTGTTGTTAATCTCTTTGGGAATTTTCTCTAGCGATGGTTTTGAAGACACAGATTCCTTCAGTTTCTGTTTGTCATGGAAGCTTCTTAATTCCCCATCTAATTTGATAGATAGTTTTGCTGGGTAGGAAATTTTTGGCTGGAAGTTGTTTTCTTTCAGAGTTTGGAATATTTACTCCAAGCCCGTCTGGGTTTCATGACTTGGTTTGGGAAGTCTGGAGTGATTCTAATTGATTTGCCTCTGAATGTCACTTGGCCTTTTGTTTTGTTGCCTTTAAGATTCTCTGCTTGGCTTCTACATTGGTCATTTTGAAAATTTTGAAAAAAGGTAGGGAACCTTTTTTCTGATACTGTCTAAAGGGAGTTCTATAAGTTTCCTGGACCTGTGTATCGACCTCTTGCTCTATGTTTGGAAAATTTTCTGCTATTACTTCTTTGAAGAGATTATTGATCTCTTTGGTTTCACCTTCTTTTCCCTCCTCTATTCCAATTATTCTTCTTAATGTGTTTCTTCTGAACTTTTTGTCCATATGATTTTTTTTTTGGTACTGGATATGGAACTCTGGAGCATTCTACCTCTAAGCTACACCTCCAACCCTATTTTTAAATTTTTATTCTAAAACAAAGCCTCACTAAGATGCAAAGGGCCTCGGTAAGCAGCGGAGGCTGTCCACAAATCCAGATCCTCCTGTCTCAGCCTCCCAAATGCTGAGATTACAAGCCTGTGCCACCATGGCCAGCTAATATTTTGTATCATTGTCTTTTGTTAGAATGCACTTGATGGTCAATTGCTTAGCTATCACTTATTTTTCATTCTTTTTAAATCAATGATTATTGAAGTTTGAAGTTTTCCTTTGTACAAGCCACAATATGGACAGAGTAAAGCAGGATTCTGCCTCAATAAGCTGATATATAACTCCTTTCTATTTTATCTAATTCAAAAAAAATAGTAAATATTTTTGGTAATATTTTTATAAAATTGTAGTTTCCTATATTTTTACCCTGTAATTGAATGCTTCTTGTTTCTTCTCAGCAATTTCATCTGAACGTGAAAATGGGATTTGTATATTGCATTCTACCTTTAAACATTTAGCACCAAGAACAGTGTGCATCTATGCCACTGTCAATATGATTTAGATTATGTGAGACTATAATGCACTGATAAAACTATAATAAAATATTCAGAACTAGAATAATTAAAAAAGGAGACCCAACTTGTACTAAGTCCTGCAAACATTAAGTGGAAAAATGTGTTGGTCGAGAATGTCTTTGAGACTTCCGGGAAGATGGCGACCGAGAAAAACAGTGTTTATGAGCCCTGCCAAAACTCTTTGAAGTAGAAATGCTATGATGCCTTAAAACTTTTTTGAGGAGTGGGCCCTGATGTGATTATATGTATCCAAGGCTCAATCAAAATGCAAGGGAGCAAAAGTAATATATTATTATGAATATCTATCTCATTGTCTATACTTCCTTCACTCCAAAGAAGTGATTCTGCCTGCTGTCAAGGAAAAAGCAAAGACTTGTAGCTGGTCAGAAACAGACCACACCTTCTGTTTTTTGGGAGTCAACTCTCTGATCATCTGCATTTATCATAGGAAAGCCTGCTTTCCCCAGGTTCATCCAAGGTACTTCCTTCACCCCTTTCAGATGTCTATTCTGATGCTTTTTCTTTAATCAAAATTCTCCATTCTCACTGTGTCTCATCTCTTCCCTCTCTACACCTTCCTGTGACTCTGCAAGTCACTGAACAATCCCATGGGGGAAATAGGCAGAGGGATTTGAAGCAACAGGATGGGGAATTCTGGGCTTAGGATCTGTGGAATGTGACCTCATGGAAGTACAGGCCTCTGTCCTCTCCTTCACTGCAGTGCCCGGCATGCTGTGAGCGGTGCTATCATTACTCTTGTTATTTTTAACTTCACACTCAGGGATACACACGGCTCCCCTGGTTTGTAGAACAGTTTGTAGAACAGTACAGTACACGGGTTTCTCATATTTATCACAGGCTGAACTCAGAGCAACATGGTAACATATCCTGCCTTTGGGCTTAGACAATTGTTTTGTTAGGTTTAGTTGATTAACAATTTCACTGGGACGAAGCCAATGAGTATAACAACGCTGGCAGGTGTTTATTAATATTACAACCTTATTTCCTCTTGCTGTCTTGGACGCCAGCTTCTAAACAGGGAGACACCTGAGCCTTTTGTGTGCCACATGACAGTCTTGTATTTTTTTTCACAGGTGTTAAAACAAAACAGGGATCAGCAGATTTTGTAATCCTGTGCTCTCCCGGCCAAGCAGAAGCTGTGCAGCTTGTTTTCACGACACAGCACATAGAGGCCAGACAGGAATTAGGCAGGACGTCACCAGGGGCACAGCATACTTCCACTTATTTATTTATTTGGCCTGTGGCCAAAGATCTGTTTGAAATGAGTGGTAGAGTGATCGAAAATAATATCTTAAAATATTCTAGGTCTTCAGTTTTGCTCCAGTGGCACCAGGGTATGTTCAGGATTTAAAATAATTAGATTCTTCA
The DNA here is from genome assembly GCF_963383645.1 of Muscardinus avellanarius. Taxonomy (NCBI): domain Eukaryota; kingdom Metazoa; phylum Chordata; class Mammalia; order Rodentia; family Gliridae; genus Muscardinus; species Muscardinus avellanarius. The sequence goes on from NC_137794.1 coordinate 86,466,868, forward strand.
TGACATTGACATAATTTGCTAATGGAACTAGACTTCAGGTATTAAAAAACCTGCAGCCACTCAGTCTCCCATAGCCCCATCTGCAATTTTTCTTAAGAAACTTATATTTGAGACTAAACATAAGTCAATTCTTTCAATAATTGGCTTCAAATTCCTTCATATGTATTGCTTTATTTCTACTGCCTCATTCTCTTAAATTGAAAGCTATACTAATATAAAGGACTAGTGTATTAAGCATTAAAATAAACTCTAGAATTGCTTTTATCATTGTGTAAGTATTTCTTACAAAACTTAAAGCAGCATCTGACACAACATAGATTGAGAAACGGAGCCTTCATCCTTTATGTATATCCCAGGTGATTTTTCAGAGATATAATTATCTTTACCATAGCCTAGTACAATACATTGAAATTATTAAATTGAATGTCACAAAATAATACTAATTTTCTGATCACACAGCAAATAATTCAAGGCACCAGCATATAAAACATTTTGTCTGATTCCTTATCTCTGCCTTTTCTACCATCTTAGAGCACTTCTTATAAGATATAAATAATATTGAAAACTCTCTTAAATGAAGCATTTGAATATAGTTGCTAAAACAAATGAGACCCAGGCAAATTTATGTAATTGGGGGAGGCTTAAGATGGAATTCTGAAGAGTGTTAAAAGGAATGGCTCCTGGTGCCAGAGAGAAAAGTTTCAATGAGCAAGGGCCAGATAACTTGATGCCTAATCATGGTGGCTGGATTACTGGCAATTTGCTAAAGTTTTCTTTGGAGTTGCATCAAATTACAGTTTGAAAACAGCCCAAGCTCTGATCCATTTTCTTGAATCTAGAGAAATCTGGATACACAAAAGGAAGCTCTGGCCTGGAGGCCTTTCCTAGGAGAGGCTGTGAGGGCAAGAGGCATACAGTGCTCATTTTTCTTACTGCCCATCAGTGTTCTAGTGTTCTGGAAGCACAAGACCAGGGAACAGAGCAAAACAGCTAATAATAGCAATAGCAGCATGGTGGTGGTGTGCTTCCCTCTCTTATTCTCTTGGGCAGTTCTTTTCTATACCTAGTCCTTCCAGAAAAACAAACCCACTCCTATTTCTTCAAGTGTCTTTATCTTACTTTCAGTTTTTTTTTTAACATAGCCCCTCATGAGTACTACACAAATCTGCATTTGCATGCATGCACAGAACACAGAGAATAAGATCTAATTTGATTCTATTCTTTACTATTAATATTTATCATACTAAATTTTATTATTTTCTTTTTTTAACATAGTAGTACATTTCTTGGGTTAAATAAAGATGACGGAAATGAAAGCATACATTACTTGGTATCAAAGGACTTTGATAATTTAGAAATAAAGCTAACCAGACATGGTGGTACACTCCTGTAATCCTAGTACTTGGGAGACTGAGACAGGATGATCTCAGGTTCAAGACCAGCCTCAGCCACTTAGTGAGACTCTCAGAAAAAAAGAAGGAAAGAAGGAAGGAACGACAGATAGATGGAAAGCAAAAAGAAAGAAGAAAAGTAAAAAACTAGCTGTTCCAATGCAATCTGAGAGCGAGCAGGATAATCCTCTTAGACATTTCTTCTGAAGTTATTCATTTCTGTTTTGGTTGGCCAGATTCTGCTATTATAACTTCATTTTTTAAATGATATATTTTTCTTACACAAATAATTTTCAAATCCAGAAAAAAAAATCTTTGGGAACTTATGACTTCCAAGACTATAGTTGAAACAATGCCAACTCCAAAGTTTTGTAAATTGGGCCCTAAGTGTGAAATCCTTCCAGCTGTTAAATGCATCCCATATCAAATTATAGTCACAGTTTTTCAGAATTTTTTCTTCTGTTTGAAGACTCCTGAAAATATGTATGCCTGAAAGCTAGGATGTAAACATTCTTTTAATTCTCTAAAGATTAGGAAGAAAGCAAATATAAGAATTAAGTGTATACAGGTCACACTTTAAAATATTTTTGTAAGAGTTTTTCTGTGTGGTTTTCTTAGCTTTCATAATAATTCTTTAAAAACAGAATAAACTATGACCTTCCCACTTTATAATTTTTAAAGCTTTAGGCAATTATTCACAAGAAAGTAGACTTCTGTCATTTTTAAATTTTTTTTAGGCAGCTATTACATTCAACGACTGACACTTTTCCCTGTTAATACAGCAGCTGCGTGGTGCTGAGTTCCCTGAAGGAAATGATGCTCTCTGGACTTGCCCTTTAGCCTGTGGGAGTTTATTTTGCATAGACCAGGTCATATCCTCTCACATACAGGATATAATTAATTCACAGTCCAAATTCTCAAAGTTTACTATTGGAGAATCCAAACTTTAATCTGCATTGGTGAGAAGCATAAGATTTATGTTTTAAACTTTAAAAACCTTAGTCTTCAGTTATCGCTAACCCCTGCAGACTTGCACAGTAGATTATCCCAAGGGAAGCATGGATTTTTCCAGAAAAATGTAAGCTGTTTTTTTCCAGCTTCACCAGATCCAAGGGAGGAAAGCAGAGTGGCTGGAAACTCTTCAGGTTGTCTGCATCGCAGATAGTTTCTCAGCCTGTGTTGGAGGAGTCTGTGGAACTCATAGAATTTAAGGCACATGATTCCTAAAAATTGGTAACTTATTCCATATAACTCATGCTTATTTTCACTCATTTTACAACTACTGTGTATATAAAAAACATTATCATGAAGAATTAGGAGAAGGGGTAGCTATTAACAGAATTTTATCGCCCTATCATATCTTTTTATTTTTATAGTTTGCATGCCAGTTTTGTGACATCTGGGAAATCTTCCTTTTACCTCCCATACCATCATCATGGCCATTAGGAAACTAATTCAGTAGGGTCAGAGGATGCCAGGACCAGTATTTTGCTATTTTTTTGGGGGGGATATTATGTTTTGGTTATACAAGTAAAATATGCTTATATGCTTATAGCATTTATTTCTGATAATAAATAATAATAACCATCGATGGCCTTTACCACCATTTGTAGTTCAGCATAACAGTTTCTAATTGTATTTTTCATGAATCTGTGTGTGTGTGTGTGTGTGTGTGTGTGTGTGTGTGTGTGTGTGTGATTTACTAGGGGTTGAACCCAGGGGTGTTCTACCTCTGAGCTATACTCCCGGCCCTTTTTATTTGTTATTTTTGAAACATGTTCTTGTTAGGTGGCTGAGAGTCTTGCTACTCTTGGACAGTTGGTGAGGCTGTCCTCAAATATGTGATCCTCCTGTCTCAGCCTTCAAAATACTGGGAATACAGGCCTATGTCACCACACCTGGCTTCTACATACTTTTTAAAAAAACTTTTTGCAGTATTGGGGATGGAACCCAGGGGAGTTATACCTCCAAGCTACGCCCCCAGCCCTATTTTTTATTCTTTATTTTCAAACAGGGTCTCACTGAGTTGCAAAGGGCCTCACTAAGGAGCTGAGGCTGTCCACGAACCGTGATCCTCCTGTCTCAGCCTCCCAAATGCTGGGATTACAAGCGTGCACCACCACACCCGACTTCCATATACTTTTAAGGTAGATATTATGCTACATTTAACAACTATGGAAAATGTTCTTGTGAATATGAAAGATTAAATTAATAAATAAACTGGAGTGTTGGTTTTATGTATGGGTATAGATTTTGAACATATATAACTCATATATCTTAGTACAAATAATTTAGAGTTTGGGTATCATTTGTCCAACTATTTCAATAATTTACTACTTTTTAATTAATTTATTTAGACAATTGGTTGTAATGCAGTCAGGGAGGTTGTTCTATTGTCATAATAGGTCTATACTGTTGGTTAAGAAAACTATGAGAAAGCCCTATTAAAATATCTCCTTATCTTTATTTATTTTACATTGTACCATCAGTTTATGAATAAATCAAATTTATGGCGGGCTTTCCAGGTTAGTTTCATTTAAACTTTAGAATAGAGTGTCATTATATGCTTATTCATTTATCATTCATATGTCCATTCATTCATTCAATACATATTGCCTGAATTTTCACACTTTGCCAGAGATTATGCAAGAAACAGAACATGTTCGTGATTATAAAAATTCTGTGTTTGAAGGATTTGCCTTCCAGTAAATTCCTCAATTCTATTCCCCATGTGAATAATAGAAATACGTAGTAGCTTTTTAGTAACTCTGAGTCCAAGAGGCCCATGGTTTATAAGACTTACTTTAGGCTATTCTGGTTAAACTAATGTTATACAGCAAGCTCCAGATTTTGCCTGTTATCTACCTTTTGTCTTACTTTAAAAGTTACCAATTAAAATACATTGTAAGGATATAAGTTTATATCAGCATAGTCAGAAACTGGGACATCAAGTTTTGAATAATAACACTGAATCAGTTCAGAGACTAAAAACCTCAAAAATTAATAAACTTCCTATTTGGTCTTATGCATGTTGTAGGAAACTGCTCACCAACAGGTTCACTGGGACAGAGACTACAGAACTATTTTCAGTTGAAAGGTAATTTAGAGATGTCTTCCATTGGAAACAGCATGTAATAAATTTCCTTCTCAGGTAGGTTGCCTCTCCCTAGGCATTGCCACAAAGTGGATGCACATATACCAGACCAATGGAAAGACTTCTTCTCTTGGAATTAGCCTTATAGTACAGGCAGAGTTACCTCTGATCATGCGCACACCCTAATTTCTATAACCTGTTACTATTCTAGGTTACATAACAAATGTAATTTTAGGAGTGCGATAGTTTCAATTTGGGGTGTCCCCCAGCCTTTATGGAAACAAGGTGGCAATGTTGGAAGCAGGAATTGGTTATCTCAAAAGTGGATAAACCCACCATAATAGATTATCTGGGTGGTGGCCCAGCTGGTAGGGTGACTGGAGAAGGAGGGTCCCTGGAGCTGCAGCTTGGAGATTAGATATGGTTCCTTCTCCCCTTGCCTGCTTGCTTGCTCCCGACCTCCATGATGTGAGAACAAAGACTTGCGCTCTCCCTCTCTCTGTTTCCTGCTGCCATGCCCTGAGATTTGTGTTCCTTGGCCTCACATGGACTGAACACCAAAATGCCTAAGGAAACCATGAGCAAGTACATCTTTCTTCCTCTAAGTTATGTGGTCAGTTCTTTAGATTATAGCTGTGAAAAATCTGATGGAGTAATTAAGGAGAGAGAGGATCTCAGACTATCCAGTAGGGCCAATTTAAATGTTCAACCCCTTAGGAGCTAAGAAGTTTCTTTAGCTCCAGGCAGAGCAGATGACGTGGAGGTGAGGTTAGCAAGATTTGAAGGGTGACCAGAACTCCTATAGTTGCCGGCTTTGGAGCTGAAGGAGGACACACCAGGGCATGATAGGCAGCCCTTAGAAGCTGAGAAAGACACCCAGACACAGCTTGTGAGGAAATGGGGTCTCAGTTCTATAATTGCATGCAATTAAATTCTGCCAACTCAGTACTTTATTAAACATTCATTATTTGTTAAGTCTTTACACTAGTAAGGAAAATTAAATGCTTGGAAATATTGCTGCTTGGTATTCTTTGTCAGACTCTTCTCATCTGTAGTATGGAGATTTATTTACAACAATGAGTTCTGCTGTGGGGATATTCATAATATCGCAAAAAGCCTGGTCCACTAAGACCCAAACAAACTTTCCGAAAGATTTAAATAAACCCTGTGGGAAAAAGATATACAGCCCCAGTGAATCAGGCAGGGTTTGAGCTTTCTCACCTGAAGATTTCTTAGGTGAGTGACAAGTTTAGCAAAAATCAGAAAACTGAGACGTACAGAGAGCTGATTGACCAGCCACCCAAAGCACATCAGGTGGGACCAGAAGAGAGCTTTACACCTGCATCTTCAGCTCAATAGTTAAGCCATGACAGGATGTAGGCCATTTAGTCTGTTGGATTTCATGATGAAATCTAAGCCATCTTTTTGAAAGGCTGCTAAGTGTGATGCAAAAGACATACTTTGTGTTTGCCTCTCTCAACTTTATGGCCATTCCATAGCCACACAACTCTAGAAATCTGATTTTAAAACAATTACTTTAGCTTCCAGGGAATAATTACTTTAATGATCTTTTAAAATATTTTCCCCATAAGATTTGACCTTGCTGTAAAGTCTTTATTGCCCATTTATATGGTGAGAGGGGATTAGGCAGACACTGTTCTTGAGTCTTTACTGAGCTAAAGGAAAGTAGCCAATAGATGGCTAAAAAGTCACAGAGAAATATTTAAAGGGGAAATGAAAATTGAGCATTCAGGCACAACCAAAGTCAATGATGAAAACAGATAGACATATTATGTCAAATTAGCAGTAGAGGAAATCAGAAAATGTAGTTTTGTTTGGCATGAAAACAGAGTGGAAAGCTGATGTTCTTTAGCGATTGCACAATCTCAAAATATTTTAAGTAATAGTTGCAAATTAATTTTAAAACTACATAAATAAATTAATAACATTATAATAAGTAGTGAAATGTGATTTTTTTAAAAAAACAAACAGTTGCTGTGTTAGACTTGAAATTTTTTTTGCACTTCAAAATCGAATAGATCTGGTATTCTTGTTTATATTCTGTTTTATTTTCTTCAAGCCTGTGACAGGTAGGTGATGGTGTCCCTCTTAGAGCCACAAATTATTTTTAAAGAAAGTGTCCAAGTTGGAGGTGGTAGCACGTGACTATAATCCCAGTACATGGTAGACTTATATGGGAAGACCACAGGTTTGAGCACAGCTTCAGCAATGTGGCAAGGCTCTAAGTAAACTAGAAACACCCTGTTTCTAAACAACAACAAAAAAGGCTGTGATGTAGCTTGGTGGTTGAATGCCCGTGGGTGGTTCAATGCCTAGTAGAACAAAAGTAATACATACATACATACATAAAATAACTTTTCCAGGATATTTATTTGAATCTACACAAAATTGCATTTCACTACTAATATTGAAAAATTGAGATGTACCCTAGAGGCAGATATCATTTATGTACATGGTAGCTGTTATTTTATTAAATATAAACTACTATGACGGAGAAGTTAGAAGACAACACTACTCAATAATTGAAAAAAATAATAGTGAATTTGAGAAACTCAAGTGGCTATGCTCAGGATGCAGTTGGAGACAGGGAATAAAGTCTGAGTGATGGAAAGTGAAAATACATTCTGATACTGATACTCCCATTCTATGTACAGTCTACAGGCATTTCTTGAGCACTAACTTTCTGATAGCCCCCAAAAGAACTCTAGTCTCTTTAGCACTTTTCTCTCTAAAAACACTTGAAATATTTTGGCTTACTTGATCACTCATGAACTTGGAATTAGAGAAGGAATTAATAATACCATTTTTAGACTGAGCATGGTGGCACAGGCCTGTAATCCCAGTACTTGGGAGAATGAGACAGGAGATTGGCAGATTTATTGCCAGCCTTAGCATCTTAGCAAGTCAGCAACTTAGTGAGACCCTGTTTCAAAATAAAATATAAAATAAGGCTGATGGTATATCACAGAGGTAGAATACCTTGGGTTCTATCCTCAGTAACGATGATGATGATGATGATGATGATGATGATGTTAACGGTAATGCCATTTTTAAAAAGAGGAAGTCCATTCACTTAAATGTTGGTGATGGGAATTGTAAGGACACAGTTCAAACAAACAATAAACAATTGGATTTCTTCCTACACACACAAAAAAAATAAAGCACAGCAGTGTTTTGTTGAAGAGTAATAAATCTGGCAAATGATAAATAGTTTGCAATAGTAATTGATCTTCCAAATTGTCTAAAATAATTTGAATGTACAAGGCTTTTATGGAGAAAAATTTAAAAACACTTAAACTACATAAATAATACCTAAATAAATAAAATCATAGGATATATTTGTGAATGGTGACGCTTAACATTTCAAAGACAAATTCTTACCAAATCAGTCCAAAAGTTCAATACCACTCCAATATAAATTCCACAAGGATATTTTAAAGAACTTGACAAAGTTATTTTAAAATGCATTTAAAGATCTGAGAGCTGGCTGTGGTGGCCCACAATTTGTAGTCCCAGCATTTGAGAGGCTGAGACAGGAGGATCGCAGTTCAAGGATAGCCTCAGCCACTTAGTGAGGCCCTTTGCAACTAACTCAGTGAGACTCTGTTTAAAAGAATTTAAGGGACAAAAAATAGGGCTGGGGATGTATCTTGGAGGTAGAATGCCCCTGGTTTCCATCCCCAGTACCGGAAATAAAATAAAATAAAATAATAAAATAAAATAAAGATCCAAGAATCACTAAGGCAGTCTTGAAAATATTTTCTCTTGAGTTCACAAGTAGGTATATTTGAGAATAAGAAAGTACTCACTCTAATGACCTGCTCTTCTCTATTCAGCATGGCAGGTTATCAGAGCAAGCCATTGCTGAGAGACAGCTCATTTGTGATAGCCAGGGCTAGCCCACTCTCCAATAGTCTTGCCAAACCCTCCCACAGCCTCAGGGCAGCTCAAGAAGCTTTTGCCTGACCCTTCTCCAGTTTCCTTCTACAATAGAGACCAAGCTACCATTATGGCCCGATGGCTCTCTTCACTTAACTCCAACTCTATCTTGGTGTCTATTTCTTATTGGATGTAAACATAACACACATTACGTAGGTATCATTGTCACTATATGACCTCAATCTTTACCTGTTAGGATGGTGACTGTGATAATAAGATGATTCGAACTTATAAAGTGAAGAACAATTTTCAAAATTAGGACCTCAATTCTTGAACATGTGTGGCCCTGAGGATTAAATCCAGGGGGCCTTCTATTACAAATGAACACCACCAACATCCCTATTTATTTATTTCTTTATTTAATCTTATTTTGAAACAGAATCTTGCTATGTTACTGCATACTCGTCTCAAATCTGCTATCCTCCTGTCTCAGCCTCCCAGGTTCTGAGGTTGCAGGTATGCACTTCAATCATTATTGAAATACCTGGTAAAGAATTTCTGTGCAAATTTTTCTCAAATCCTTTTCTAGGGAAATAAGTTTATAACAAGCTTATCAATGCAACAAATATTTTTAAATGCTTTCTCTTTGCCAAGGTATATATATTTTGCTAACTTGTGTAAAAAATTGTTAAAGCTGAAAATACCAAATAGTTATGCTCATTTATCGATATTCAATATTTCTATATAAGTGACCATAATATGCCAGATATTGTGGAAACAAAATGAATAAGAAAAATTTTCACATCATCAGGAAGTGGAAAATTCCAACTTTCTCTCACACCAGGGCATCTGCTGAAGACGGCAAGTCTGCAGAGAGACTCCTGGCTGCTCTGAGCAAGAGGACAGCCTGCAATTGCTTAACTTTCCTCACCTGCACCGTGCGTGGCCTCACTGAGGTGAAAAGTTATTACTTGGTATTTTCTGGGATTAGTTTGAGCATCTGTTTATCCTGAACAGTAGATAGAGAAGAATTGCTACAAGACAGTGCAGCTTGATCAGCGTAATAAAATCAGCAGTGCAATTCAATTCCATGCATCAGGCAAACTTTCAAATTCACATTCAGATTAATAATGCTAATGTACAGTTACAAGTTGCTTTGATTCAAAGGATTTCAAAGGCTTTGCAAACTTTGGTGGCTGATGTTCAAGAATGAAGTTTCCACACAGGCGCTGGAAGCAGCAGAATATACCAGTAATGCCTTGCATCAAAAACAGAGCTAGGCCGTGCGTGGTGGCGCACGCTTGTAATCCCCGCGCTTGGGAGGTGGAGACAGGAGGATCACGCTGGTTCGAAGCCAGCCCCTCTGGCTTAAGAGACCCTGTTTTCAAAAATAAAAAAGTATAAAATAGATCTGGGAGTGTAGCCCTGAGGTAGAAGGGCTTCCAGGAACCCCAGTATCACCAAAAACAAACAAATAAACAAAAAACAAACAAACAGAAAACAGAGCTAGGCGCCTAAAAATGTCATGGCATCATGGGGAGTGTAGGTTTGGGGAAGATAAAATTAGAAACGAAACAATGGTGACAGCCACCTGTCAAATAAAGATATCAATGAAATCTATCATACCTTAAAGGTTATTATTGCCATGCTATATTACTTTCTTTTTTAAAAAAATTTTATTGGTGCATTGTAGTCAAGCATCTTAATGGGATAAAAGACTTGTGGAGATATACATGCACACATCACCCAATTAGCCCTTACCAGATTCCCACCCCTTTCCCTCCCCTTCCCTCCTTCCCTTGCTTGGCTTAGTGGTTGACATCGATATGTTTGTTTAAGTACATCCTGTGCTTTAGAGAGTTTCCCTCTTCCCCCCTCCCGTCCCCTCAGCTAGGTTGCCTTATTTGCTCCTCCATAGGATTTCCTTCTCCATCTAGAATTCCTCCTGTTACCCATTTCTCCCTAGCTTTTACATATTAGGAAAAGCATCTGATTTCTTATATTTTTGTCTTTTTTTCCTTTCCAGTTCCACTTTATTTTTTAAAAAAAATTTTATTGGTACATTGTAGTCATACATCTTAATGGGATAAAAGACTTGTGGAGACTGTTACTTTCTTTTAATCCCATTTTACTCATTGCAAACTTTCACCTTGAATGAAATATATGTGAAGTATTATTTTAATTGTGTATAAAATACACATACACAAATATATATATATACAGACACACAAAAAGACAATTGTTTTCTTTATATTATCTTTTACCCAAATTTCTAGTTCAGGTAGTTATATTCCTTACATGAAAACTGAGACTTTTGAGAATGAAAAAAGAGGAAGACATATGTGTGTGTGTGTGTGTGTGTGTGTGTGTGTGTGTGTGTGTGTGTGGTACTGGGGGTGGAACCCAGGGGCTTTCTACCTCCAGGCTATACTCCCAGACCTATTTTATTTTTTATTTGGAAACAGGGTCTCACTAAGTTGCTGAGAGCCTCACTAAGTAGCTGAGGCTGGCTTCGAACCTGTGCGATCCTCCTGTCTCAGTCTCCCAAGCTCAGAGATTACAAGCATGCACCACCACACCCAGCTATTTTTTTTACATATTTTACTAGACCTAGGACTGGGGGGAGGGCACACCTACAAGCCCAGTACTTGGAAGCCTGAGATAGGAGGATTGCAGTTTCAAGGCCAGCCTCAGCAACTTAGCAAAGTCCTCAGCAATTTAGCAAGACCCTATTTCAAAACAAAAATAATAACATAGGGCTTGGGATCTAGCTCAGAAGTATAACATCCCTGGTTATAATTCACAGTACAGCAAAAAATTATTGGTATATTGTAATTTTACATGATAGATTCACAGTGATACATTCGCATATGCAAAATTGTTTGGTCTGTTTTCTTCCTGCATGTCTCCTTTCCATCTCGTCCTCTTCCCCCACCCCATCCTCTTCCACTGCTCTACTGGTCTCTCTTCTAATTTTCATGAGGTCCCTGAAAAGGAGGGACTTTTAGTAATGGGAGTTGGATGACTGCTGTCATCTAGGAACATCATTGGAAAACCAGGGCAGGCAGCTACTCTGTGATTAGTGTTTTTTGAGTTGTGACAGTTGTGGACTTCTATCTTCTTAGCCATACTTCTCATCTCTTTGAATCCCATTTCCCTTCATACAATATTTTCTTTTTCAGTATTATTTTGTATAGAACTTTGTATTTTTCCCTATTTTTTCAATGAGTACTTAATAAATGCATTCCTAGATGATATTATTCCAGTAACTGAAGATATAGATTCTGCCTGTGATCTCTAGAAGCTTACATTCTAACCAGAGGCAAAGTCACACCTTAGTTAAGTAATTATGCAATTGCATTTGTAGTGACAATTTTGAAGAGGATTTTGTAGGTAAATCACAGTGTCTGAGAGCATGTCCCCTGTCCCAGAAAGCTCTTACATTGATAAAATTATAGGCACTATATTTCCTATTCACCTCAATTGATTGTTAAGGCTATGCTACTTTTGCTATTATCTTCTTTTGCCTCCACTATTTTAAAATTTTTATTATTTTTTAAATTTCTAATCTTCAGTTTATAGTTTTGCAAAATTTTACCATTTAGAAGTAACACAGGATTTGCCAAACTGGCTGCAACTTCTGCCTGAGACGAGACATGCAAAATTAATCTCTACACCAATTTCACAAGGAATTTACAGGTTTGCAATTTAATACAGATCATGAGAAATTCACAGGTATACAATATCATCTAGCACAGGCATGTGCTATCAGTGGGCAAATTTGTCCAGCTGGATTCTCTAAAGCTGGTTTTGCTCAAGTTCTTCAGTACTTTGCCTACTCTTTATAAACCTCATGCCTCTTCTTGACCCTTCCCTTCGAAGTCAGTGCTCCCTACAATTCCATCTGACCCATTTTTTTTCCTTAGAAAACTCTTCTACTGCCATGGCTTATCTCACTATCTTCATGTAGATGATTCTAAAAACTGCATCTCCAGCATCTTCAAGGGAGTTTCCTACAAGAGCAAACCTGTGTTTCCACCAGTGTGCAGGACTGCATCACAGCCCCATCCGCTGGCCCTGCCCCACATCCAGCCTGTCCGATTTTCCATCTAGATCACCGCAATAGCTTTCTGATTCGATTCCCTGGCTCCAGCCTTAAGCCTCTCAATCCCTATCACCTCTTTGCTACAATAAATATGATCAGCATAAGCTGCGTTTGTTATCATGGTAACCCCCTTTTTTGTGCTTTTATTGGCACATTATAATTTTACATCATAGTGGAATTCAGAGCAATACATTCATACATGCACACCGCACTTGTACTTAATTCTGTGTGCCACCACCTCACCCTCCTGCTCATTCCTGTCAGATTGGTAGTGATACCTTCATATGTGGACATAGCTCTATTGGAACCGTTTCCTTCCTCAATCCTCCTTTTTCTCTTTCTCATCTCCCTCTCCCGAGTCTCTTCCGCTATTCTATTGCTCTAAACCCTTTCTAAGGCCCTCCCCTAGCTCTGTCTTTAATGAAAGTCCAAGTTCTTTACATTGGTGGACACTCCATCCATGTGTAGTCTGGCCTCTGCTTTTCTCGGAATCTTGCTTCCCACTCCCCCTTCACCTTCCCTGCCCAGCCCTGAAGAGCACAAGCTCTTCCCTACCTCTAGACATCACACTCAGGCCCTTTCTCCTTCCTTACACACTCTTTTCTGCTCCTGACTCCCATCCATCCCTCAAGCTTCCACCTTCTTGGAGCTTTTCTGGCTTCCACATCTAGATCAGGTGCCACTCCAGTGTGCTCCTGTAATACATTCTCTTTGTTATCACAGCCCCATTTTATCAATGCCTCTTAAGTTGCTCACATTCTCTACATGGCCATGAACTATATTACTGAGTGAGATGTAACGACTACTGTAGAATGGGAAACTTGAACACAAGCAGATGCTCGATACTTAATGGTTTGAGTTAGGACCTGAGAACATGATGAAATTTTAGTAGGGGAAATGGGAAGTCCACAAAGGAAAGGCTATAAGCAAATATGTGCCCAGGAATTGGAAAATATAAGGCCAATATATTTCTTAAATCTTTCTGAGTGCAACTCAGATTTGTATAGGAAAACAAAGAGAGCCAAGGTTAAGGTCTTGAATATCAAACATTTGATTCGTAACCCAGGTCTCACTGACATTAGATTAAAAAACACCAATACCCAGACTCTACCTCAAGACGTACTAATTTGGGTACAAACATTTTTGAAGCTTTCTAGGTGAACTAACTTGAGTTGAGGACCATACCTCTCACAGGCAATGGGAACTTTTGACATTACTGAGCATAATCTGGTATTTCTTAAATTTGTAATAAAAAGGTGTCAAATGAATTTTTTTTTTTGCAGGTTTGGGGATGGAACCCAGGAGCATTTGACCTCCAAGCTACATTCTCTCCTCTATTTTTTATTCTTTTTTTTTTTTTTTTTTTTTTTTTGCGGGTCTGGGAATGGAACCCAGGGGCATTTGACCTCCGAGCTATACCCCCTGCCCTATTTTTTAATTCTTTATTTTGAAACCGGGTCTCACTGAGTTGCAGAGGGCCTCACTAAGTAGCTGAGGCTGTCTGCGAACTGCGATCCTCCAGTCTCAGCCTCCCGAATGTTGGGATTACCAGCGTGGCCACCAAACCTGGCTCTCAAATGAATATTGATGTTGTCCATAATATAATTTCTTTGTTCCTGGTTATAAGGAAGTTTTTATTTATTATAAAAATATATGTATTCATATTTAAAATGCCACACTGACCGTATTAAGGAGTTACAGATAATATGTATTTACCAAATCAGTTGATTTATATCATCTCGTGCTCTAAGTTTAATTTTCTCTTTTCTGTGTGTAAATACAAGTGTTTAAAAAGTTTAATTTTCTCTTTTCTTGTGTGTAAATATAAGTGTTTAAAACATAATTTGACCATTTTTAGAACATTGTCTAAATATTTTAGGCAAAATTGGCTGTTTGTAAATATGGCCTAAAGTCTCAGCAGTGAAAGAAGTGTATTGTGAATGTATTTTAAATGCCAGCTTTACATGTCTTAATTATTATGCACAAACCCTCCAGCTCTATTCTTTTTTTCTTTTTTTTTTTTTTTTTTGGTGGTGGTACTGGGGATGGAACCCAGGGGACTTCTACCTCCGGGCTACACTCCCAGACCTATTTTTTTATATTTTTTTATTCGAAAACAGGGTCTCTTAAGCCAGCTGAGGCTGGCTTCAAAACTGCACGATTCTCTTGTCTCAGCCTCCCAAGCCAGGGGATTACAAGCGTGCGCCACCACGCCTGGCCCTCCAGCTCTATTCTAAAATGCAGAAACTCTTCCAAAGAGTGGGGCCCGATAACAGCATTCTATAGCATTCAAGAATGACTTCAGGACACCAGATTTGTTTTCACTTCTACCATTATTTGACCCTATGCCACTACTACGGGCTTTGGTGCAAAATTCATGTATTCACTATACCACATAAGCTCATGATATTCTTATATTTTTAAAATAATAATTGTGTGTGTGTGTGTGTGCGTGTGTGTGTGTGTGTGTGTGTGTGTGTGTGTTTCTGAATCTCAGGATTCCTTGCTGTTAGCAATTGTCTCTAAGATGCTCTAAAAATTTTAGTCTACTATTTAAAGGGGGAGTTAGTAATATTTTATACTACTTTTATCAAACATTTATTCTCAACTTAATATCCTATACCTGATAAGCAGATACCGAGATTAGATGCTACAATCACAAAACACATTCAAGTAATAGTATATGCAATTATTTCTTAGATCAAAAGAGTTACAGTTATCCTACTACTGCAAGAGTGGAGGATAAAAGAGAAGTATCATTATTCAATGAGTTAATAATTTTTTATATGTGGTACTGAAGATTGAGCCCTGTGGTGTTGCAACACCAACAACCCTATTATATTTTTTATTTTGAAACAAGGACTCATTAAATTATCCAGGCTGGCCTTGAGCCTGTGATCCTCCTTTCTCAGCCTCCTTGGGAGGCTGGTGCAAGTGTGTACCATCATGCCAAGCAAATTAATAAAATTTTAACCCCAATTGAGGAAAAGTTTTATTTTTCAGAATAATCCCAGTATTATGCTGCTGTAAAATATTTCCAAATATTGACTCATTTTTTAGCGGCCAGGAAGTAAATTTTTCCTAAGTGAAAAGGAATTGGTTGTAAGTAAATTAATATTGGGGTAATAGCAAGATTTAAATCTCCCTCATTTTCATCAGGTACTACATTTTTCTTGGTCTCTAAGCTCTATCTTTTGTTCTTATAGTATTTCCAAAACATCTAGTATGAAAATTAAAAAAAAATGCAACAGGAAACTCAGAGCCCACAGTCTAGCCCTTTATAAATAATCCAACAACAATCAAGTATTGATGCTAACACTAAGGCAGAAAGTCAGAGCAAGAGTTCATTGACAAATTCTCTTAACTGCAGTTGTTTCATACAATCACATATAAAAGTAATGGCTATAAACTTCGGGTGGAGAAAGGACTGAAATTATTTTTGAAAAAAAAATACTCCTTTCCAACCTAATTGAAGATAAAAAACCTTTTTCACTTTGTAATGTATGATTATATATAGCTGTATGTGACTGGTGAATGATGTCTAAAGGGGTTGCTCAAGGTTACAGGAAAAACCCTAAGGAATTCTTGCAGCAACATCCTGAAATAAGAGCTCTGGCATAATAGATTCACTGTGGTTTTCCTTCGTGAAGGAGCCTCTATGCATAACACACAATCTTTAACTATGCAGGATCAGAAGAATTGACTCATGCATTGGAATGCTTTTAGATTTTGTTTTTTCCTTTGTTTAAAGATGAGAGTTATGAGATTTGGTTAATTTGATCATTTTCCTCTTTTGGAGGGAATCTTCCTCCTACATTATAAGATTTATGTTGCTACCTTCACCCTTCAAATGAAAGCTGAAATGAGTTTTCCATGCATGCTGTCTTGTAGATGCATGGTCAAAAATTTACATAAGGGATTTGAATGTACAGTATACACAAGTAGGAGTTGGGAAGAAATGAAACATTTTCATTACGAAGAATATGTGTAGAGTAAGAATTAGAACATTTAAGTGGGTGGGGATAAGGGACAGGGAGATTGGTCTTATGGCTGTTGATCCAGAAATCAGACATTAACCTAAAATTTTCTCCTTGGTCTTGACCTTTTCATCCCTGTTATTTAACTTCTTTACCAAGATATTTAAATTCTCAAACTAGCCCATAGATATAATATTATAATCATGTAAAGTCTAATGGGATTTTCTTAAAATTTTAAAAAACCTCTGGAAGAATAAAAAAGTAAAACATCAAAGAAATATATGAATAAAGAAAATGCTGAGGGACTTGCTATACTGGCTATTAAAGATGTAATACAGAGCTACAATAACAAAGCAGAGTGGTCTGGGTCTGAAAATCAAAAGGAAGATCAAAGAAATAGAAAAGAAAATCTTGAAATGAATCCTAATTATTGTTAGCATTTCTTACATGACAAAAGTCCCATCAGAAATAAAAGCAAGCAAATAAACACAAATGTAACAAGCCAAATGAAATCATTTGATAAATACATCATTTGAAAATCTAATAAATAATAAGAAAATAAATTTAATGAATGGTGCTGTGACAGTGGGTTAAGTAAACTAGATCCTAAAATCACAACCCAATACAATTCAGATAAATTAAAAATGAGTGTCAAAAATAAAACTACAGAAGAGTAATAATTTATGTAAATAGTCATCTGATCCCAGATTTTAGAAAAAGAAATAATCACCAAGGGAAGAAAAAAATATCAGTATACTTGAGTACATAAAAAGCCCAAAGTGTGCTATATCAAAATCTTTCAAAAGCAAAATAAGGAGTCATCAATAAACTTGAAAAATGTTTTCATAAAAATGACAAAAGAATATATTGTTAAAAAGAGCTAATAGTAACCAGTAAGTTATGGAAAAAAGGCTGTTTTTAAATAGGGCCCACAGATAATACATGTTATATATTACTATAATAATATAATTAATTATAAAATAATATAATAAACATATTTGCCCTCTATATAATGATGTCAAAAGGAGATACTTAGACCACTGGATGGAAATGAAGGTACAAAGGGTTGTACACATCCTGTACCCCATCCTCTTGCCCATCCCTTACTAGAGAAACTTGCTTATTGGATCTCCCTTCTGAGACCCGAGTCTCTTGATTTGATTGGTCGAGCAGAAGAAAGAGAACGAGTACAGTGTTTTGTTAGTTCGGCACATATATTGCTTATGAACATTGGTCTTTCCCTGTGAGACCATGCCTGGAGGAACTGTTTTCCTGATTATCTTTTTTAGTGGGATTATAAGTCTTTGCAGGATACCCCTTCCTGATCCCAGGACTAGAATGGAGAGAAAAGAGTAAAACTGAGATCATGAATGGGAAAGGGGGAACTTCCTAGCATGCATCCCTGATAGCCTCTCTATGCACAGTGGGTCATTTAGAGGGAAAATAAAAATGGTAGTTTTGGTGTGTGTGTGTGTGTGTGTGTGTGTGTGTGTGTGTGTGTGTGTGTGTGAGAGAGAGAGAGAGAGAGAGAGAGAGAGAGAGAGAGAGAGAGAGAGAGAGAGATGTGTATGTGGCACTGGAAATTGAACTCAGAGGCATTCTACCTCTGAGCAATAACCCCACCCAAGTCTTTTTATTTTTTACTTTGAAGCAGTGTCTCATTGAGTTTCTGAGGGTTTGAATGTAATTGAAGTCAGGTAGGGAAGAGAAGATGGGGCCTATAGTTTTGGTAGAACAAGGAGAGAGGTGAATAGTTTTGAAAGACATGTTCTGGATGTAGTGCTGATCTGATGGTGCTTGAGTATAGAAGGTACTAGGAGAGAATCAGATGACTCTTGGATTACTGACCTAACCAACATTTCAGCAGGAAACGTGGGGCCAAGGAAAGGAAGTCAGCTGTTGCTTTTTCTCTTTTGATTTTGAGATGCTTGCTAAACTTTGGAATGCCTCAAATCATTTATTGTTTCATTTTTTATTGTTTTATTAATGATTGCATTATCCATCATAGTGAAGTTCAATGTGTTAAAAACATTCATGCAGAGAGCTCTTCGTGCATTTTCCTCTACATTCTTCCCAGATATTTATATATAAACTTATATTTGGAAGTCAATGAAGAGGTCAGAATTGGAGATACAATTATAGAAATCATTTCCATTACAAATGCTAACTTTCATAAGGAAATGGTGGAAAATTCAAAGAGAGACTTACAGGTTGAAATGAAAGTGGTACGCAACATATATATGTTAAATGAATAAGAAAGATATATAGATAAATAAGTCAACACTTTAATAGTGCTTTTCTATGGCAAATACAATTATGAGTAATTTAAATATTTTTAAAATCATTTTGTCTTTTAGAAATTCACTACAAGCCGGGTGTGATGGTACACGCTTGTAATCCCAGCATTTGGGAGGCTGAGACAGGAGGATCCCAGTTTGCAGACACCCTCAGCTACTTAGTGAGGTATTTTAAACTTAATGAGACCCTGTCATAATAAAAATAAAAATAAAAATAGGGCTGGGGGTGCTGCTCGGAGGTAGAATGCCTCTGGGTTCCATCCCCAGTACCACAAAAAAGAAAAGAAATTCACTACAAAAAATACTAGCAACTATTCTTAGAATTAGAAAAAATAATATTATTTTAAAAGAAACATAAAACATTAGGTTTATTAATGAAATATTAAAATGACTCATATAAGCACCTACAAATTATATTTGGCCATTGGGTTAGTTTAACCATTTCTTTGACTTAAAGAGCTTGCAGTTATGTAGGTACATTGAGCTTTATTTTGCTTTCTGCTAGGGTTTGGGAATGTTTCATGGAATTCATTTGTTGGGAACTTAATCCCAAAATCATATATTGATTTTATTTTGTTGGTGGAGCCTTTAGGAGGCAATTAGGACTCAATGAGGTCATAAGTGTGGGGCTCGTGATAGCTCAAGAGGAAGAGAGACCCGAGCCACTGACTTGCTCTATCTTGCCTCATGATATCCTTCACCATGTTATAATGCATTAAGAAGGCCCTCATTGGAAGCTGGGCAGATCCAGTATCATACTCTTGAATTTCCCTGCCTCTAAAGCTATGAGATAAAAACACCTCTGATCTTTATAAATTTCCCTCTCAATGGCATTTAGTTACAGCAACAGAAAACAACCTAAAATACATTCCCACTATTGAAACACTTATAGACATGTTATAAATAAATTAGAAAACACAAAAGAATAAATGGAAATAAACATTTGTCCATTAAAGGATATTTAGCTTGATTCTATTTTCTATTGTTTGCTATATACTTTTATCTTTTCATATCTTATTAGAAAAGTGATGTGTTATTAGTCCCTTGATGGTACATTTTTATCAGAGGTCAAAAAAGGTTCACTACATCATCTGGGTTCACATCTTGTGATAGTGATCTATAATGTTCAGCGTCTGTGACACTGCTATAGTCTAGAGTTTCACTGGAATTCTTCATTTTCACTTCAATGCCATAAAACTGTAGCCCTAAATTTATTGCAATATTTACATATATGACAGCTGTTAAAACTACAGTAGTTGAAATACACATAGGGAGGGAATAGTTACTAGGGTGAATGTATATATGATCACACACATATACTTTCATTTAAGTAATTTATTGTAAAGTTGAATTTTTTCCCTTGTGGTCAGAAGAAGAATATATGTGTTGATGTTTCTGTAATAAAGTTAACTAATTCACTCCATGTATTTTTCATTCACATTCATATTTACTGGAAAGCTTTCAAAGAACCTACTATGTGCAAGACAGTGGTCCAAATACAGTGGAGCCAAAGAGAAGGGCACATAATTGGAAAAATAGAATTGCCATATGGTGAAAACTGTTGAAAGATTATAATCAAAATACTTTGAAATCACACACAAGAGAACAGAAGAGGGGACCCTGGGGCTGGGTGTTAGAGGATGGATGAGAATTTACCAGGCAGAAGAAAGAGCATTTGCACCTGCAAGGAGCTATGAAAGAAGGAAGAATGATTGAGGCAGAAAATAAAGCTTGCAAAGGAGGTTTTCATCAGCTTGTGAAGATGGGCCTTTTGTGCCAGCTAAAGAATTTGGATTATATATTGTGGGTCATGGAAACCAGAATTTTCACTGCATTGAAAATATAGAATTCACTTGTACTGGGAAGAGCGCTCTGCAGCAATGTACAGATGGATTAGATCAGAGAACTAGTGGGCAGCTATGTTCAGTGCAAGAGAGAGTCTGCGAACTTCGGGAATTTCTGAGGATGAAAAAGAACTAGGAGATTTTATCAGTAAAAGTGAAAAGAAAAACACTTTTGATGGATTAAAGGAAGCACAGAATATGGAAGAAAGAAGACAGAGAATAAAATTTTTAAAGTTGGACACAGAGATAGGGAAGTAATTTGAAGAAGGGTCAAACAACGTCAAACAGGTACTGTTTTAAGAATAAGTGAAATTTAAGATTATATTTAAGCATATATATTACTTGAACACATATATATTTAAGTCTATATGTAAACACAAACATAGAAAGTAAGCATACATAAGCACATGTATATGGGGATATATGGAGGAAAAAGAGAGTAATAAGCATTTATAAATGGAGACTGATATATTTGAAAAAAAATGTTTTAATTTTTCCTGGTCAGAATTGAAGTGAAAAAAAGGACTCATTTTCATCTAGACTGGATGGGTGTTATGGAATAATGAGTAATGGAAATTTGAAATGATCCAGGGAAGGTGCCTGGTGCAAAGGATTAAGGACCTTGGTCTTCTCTCTCACCTTTCAGACCACTAAGAGGGGTTCCAGGATGAGCAGAGGACTCAGTCTCAAGCAGAAAAATATGTTGCCTTTCCAGTTTTACTATGGCCTGGTTCTTGATGTTGCCAGAGAAGACAAATGATTATAGATTTGACACTTTTCACTTCCTGTACACTTTCCAAATAGTGTCATCGCTTTGAAATGGCATACAGACCATATATGGATACACTGAACTAGGAAAAAAAATCTGTGTCTAGTCCTGGCTCCATCGTTGTCTATAAATATAACTTTGAAAAAGTCACCTAACTGTTTTTGTGTGAACTTCAAACTCATAACGTAAGACAGTATTATTAACAAGTTCTCTGCTCACACTTGTGAGGAATAAATGATAACGCTAAGAAAAGAGCTCTGAGCATTGTAAATCATTATTCAGATCTAAGACATGTATGTGATTACTATTGTTATTGCTATGCTTGATCACCTAAGACCATAGTACCTCCCAAACCAAAGAGAATTTGCCTGCTAAAAATTGACATTTGATTTGTGGCATAATACATTTTCAAAGCTGGATGTCGTGGTACATGCCTGTAATCCCAGTACTTGGGAGGCTAAGCCAAGAGGATCACAAGTTTGAGGACAGCCTCAGCAACATAGCAAGACTTTGAACAACTTACAAGACTCTGTTTTGAAATAAAAAATAGAAAGTGTCACTCAAAGGTATAATGCCCTTGGATTCATCCCTAGTAGCACATACAAACAGATATTTTCAGCTAGTAAACTTGTACACCTGAGTTTCACTCATCCCAAATTATACACTGGGAACCATGTGGATAATCAGGGACATCAAATGGTAGACATAATTCCTTCTTAGAGCCTTCTGGTTCTTCTCAGATTCTCCTAACTCCTAACTTGATCCAAGCCAGCAGGTCTAAACTGCAAAGTAGATTTTAGGGAAGTACAATTCTTCATACTGTACACTGTGTTTTTGTTCTGTAGAGAGAGAGAGAGGGAAAGAGAAAACCTCCCATTCAAGCACATTTTCCTCCAAGTAAAATTTTTAGGAGCGCTTTGAAGGCCCTGTGTGAACAAACTCTGCTTCCTCCACAGCCAGCTCCGCCATAGGGCCTCCTCGTCAAGCTGCCCCCTTGCCTCAAGGTCATGCTCTAGAGACACCTTCCCCGACAAGTCAAGGACACTTGAGCAATGCAACCTGATCTTCCGTTTACCTCACCCTGCTTCACAATACTTGCTGTAAAACATATTTATTTGCTTCTTTTTTTTTACTATATGCCAAGTATTTTTTATTTCTTTTTTTTATTGGTGCACTGTATTCATACATCATAATGGGATTAAAAAAAAAACTTTTGTAGACATACATGCACACATCGCCCAATTAGCCCCTACCCGTTCCCCACCCTGTTCCAAATATACATCCAGCTTTGTTCTTTTTCGAGATCGTTTTGGGTATCTAGAGTCCATATTCCATAATAGGATAGATTTTTTCTGGAGAATAAATAAATAAATGTATGATAGTTTCACCTTAAAAAAAAAGAAAAAAATACTCTCTGGTAAGAAAGAAAGGAAAGAAAGGAAAAAGAAATATTGAAATGTTATCTTTAAGTCATCAAAAGTTTGGTATCAGACAAATGAAACTGCTATATGAGATTACCATTGTTAATTCTGGATAAAATGCTATTTATTTGCTTCTTGCCGGTCCCCTTCACACCTCTGTGAATGCTGCAGAAATCAGACCTAGTACTGTGTGCCATGGTGAACTCTGTGGCTGTTGCACTTGTTTAATAAAAAAATTAATGTATTTGTTTATTGATAGAGCAATTTCACACATCCTGCATTCCCAGAAGGATTTTCAAAATTTAAAAATAGAAAATAAAATAAGGCCCCTCACTCAATATTTTAAAGCAATCAAGGCAAATGCAAAGTCAGGACTGAGGGGTTGGATGGGAATTTGGGGTTCTAAAACTGGAAAGTTCTAGCACCCCCAAGATGAGTTGGTTACCTTATTGGTATCTGCCATTTTACCTTTGTTTTTTTGATAAAAATCAGAGAACTGTCTTCATTTTATTTTTTATTTTAATTTAATTTAATTTTTATTTTTTATAAGTGGAACATATTGAAAGTGTTGTACATTTACATTGTGCTTCATGCCTTTCCCCCTCCCTTTCCCTCCCCCCCAATAGAGAGTGTCCAGGTTAATCATGTTGTATTTATGCTATTACACATATTCACATGTAGCTCCTCCATTGAACAACCTCAGCTTTCTTGGTCTCCTATCCTTCTGTTCAAGCTTTGCTGAGATTTCATCTCCATTGTCTGAAATCCCTCTGGTATTACCACTACTCCCTAGCTTGAACATATTAGAGAGAACATATGTCCCTTCTCTTTCTGTGCTTGACTAATCTCATTTAACATAATATTCTCTAGTTCCTTCCATCTGCTTGCAAATGCTATTATTTTATTTTTCTTTATGGCTGAGTAGAATTCCATTGTGTGTATTTCCCATAATTTTGCAATCCACTCATCTGTTGATGGAGATCTAGGTTGGTTCCATATTTTGGCTGTTACAAACTGTGCTGCTATGAACATGGGTATGCATATGTTAGCGTAGTTCTCTGATTTCAACCCCTTTGGAAAGATACCCAGGAGTGGTATAGCCAGATCAAATGGTGGATCTATTCCCAGTTTTCTAAGGAATCTCCATAAGAGATGGAATTCTCCCTAATTCCTTCTATGAGGCCAGTATCACATTAATCCCCAAACCAAATAAAGACACTTCAAGAAAGGAAAATTACAGACCAATATCCTTAATGAACATAAGACGCAAAAATTCTAAACAAAATACTAGCTATATGCATTTAAAACCATATCAAGAGAATTGTGCATCATGACCAACTTGTTTTCATCCCAGAAAAGCAAGGTTGGTTCAACATATGCAAATCAATACATGTTATTCACCACATAAATAGAACTAAGAACAAAAACCACATGATCATTTCAATAGATGCTGAAAAAGCATTTGACAAAATCCAACACCCATTTATGTTAAAAACACTGCAGAAAATTGGAATAGAAGGAAAATATTTCAACATCATTAAGGCTATATACAATAAATCCAAAGCCAACATCATATCGAATGGAGAAAAACTGCAAGAATTCCCTTTAAAATCAGGCACAAGACAAGGATGCCCATTATCACCTCTCCTTTTCCATATAGTCCTTGAGACACTTGTCACAGCAATAAGACAAGAAAAGGAAATCAAAGGAATTCAAATAGGAAGAGAGGAACTAAAACTATCCTTATATGCAGATGATATGATTCTTTATCTAGAAGATCCAATGAACTCAACCAAAAAAAAAAACTTCTGGAGCTGATTAACCAATTCAGCAAAGTTGCAGGATACAAAATCAACCTAAAGAAATCATTTGCTTTTCTTTATGTCAACAATAAAGCTGTTTTACCTTTGAAGTGAGCCAGAAAGATGGTAAAATGGCAGATTCCAATAAGGTAATCAACTCATCTTGGGGGTGTTAGAACTTCCCAATTTTAGGACCCCACATCCCCATCCAACCCCTTAGTCTTGGTAGACTGGGATTTTGGTTGCCCTGGATTTTAGAATCAGGTGCTCTCAAAGAGTTGCAATTCTCTTTCACATTTATTATCAGTATGATTTTGAGCAAGACATGCTGTCTCTGATTTTAGTTTCTCACTTGGAATTGTGGGTGGAAATACCTGGATCAAAGGTTTGTAGGAATATCTTTAAAAAATATCATATGGGGCTGGGATGTAGCTCAGTGGTAAAGCGCTTGCCTGGCAAGTGCACTGCACTGGGTTCGATCCCCAGTCCAAAAAGACACACACACACAAAAAGACCCCTTTAAAAAAATAGGCTAAAAAATCATTTGTACAATACTTTCAGAATGGCTAGATAAATGGCAAGTGGTATTATTAAAGTTCCTAAGTGATAATTGACATCAGTACATATCAGCTGAAAGTCCAGGGTTGATGTTAATTCCTGAGTGTTTTTGTGCCATGGATGAGAACTTTTCATAACAGAATCAAACTATTTCAAAAGGTACAGTATGAAGCCTTCCTAGTAAAATTTAATACCGCCTTTGCCTTTCTGTTCTTCAAGTATTTATCATAATTCTTTATCTAAACAAAGCATTATTGTTTTCATAGTGTTCACTATTATTTATAAAAAAATCCTTGTGACACAATAAAATAAAAAAAAATTATGGCCACTTATAAAGTTTTATCCATTTTAAAACATTGTATTGATAAATATTTTATCTTTCAGTATTAATAATTTATTCAAATTCAAGTCATTCAAAGAAGTTGGGGATAGGTTGGGAATACTATATTAAAGGAAAGTATAATTCTTCTCATCAACAAAAACAAATGTTTCAACTAGTTTTATGAAACAAAATGCTTTAAAATAGTCACTTGGAGTTGATTTAAAAATTAAAAAAAGCTCTCTTGTCTGTTTCTGTTAATGCCCGCATGAGTTTTACTAGTTGCAACTGAAATCACAAAAAAACCATTCCTTGATGGTTATCTGGCAAGAAGCCAGGATAATGAAATTAATAACATATGCTGAAGAACCCATTTGTAGCAATTTTTCCATTAAAAAAATGAGGCAGCTCAAAGCTACTGACGGGTTTCTCCATCCCCGCTCCTTTATGTTCTTTAGCCTTCAATATGTCTATATGCTAAAGCATGTGGATCTTAATTTTTCTCAGTTCACATGATTGTAACACTCAAGCAATCCTGTAGTTGTTAGGCAGAAAGTTAATTTTTGTTGTTTCTCTAAGTTTCTATTCCCTCTTCTCTCTTCTCTCTTCTCTCTTCTCTCTTCTCTCTTCTCTCTTCTCTTCTCTCTCTCTCTCTCTCTCTCTCTCTCTCTCTCTCTCTCTCTCTCTCTCTCTCTGACTTTTACTTATTTTTTTCAGGTCACAGCTGAGTTCTGTGAGTGTCTGCAAATCAGGTTGGATCCCTGTCCTGTGTTTAAGGACACTGTTAATGACACAGTTTGCATTGCATTGGCTGCCTCTCCTCTGTCAGCAGCCTGACATAGAACTCTTCTGCGGTGGAACTCTCAAATCCCAAAGGACATGACTAAAGGTATGTGCAACTTATTTAGAGAAAAATCCTCTGAGGTTCTCTCTTAAAACTTGTTCTTTACTCTCACTTTATGCACATCACTAGCAAGACTGGTAATCAAACAGAAAATAAACCAGGGGCAGAAAATTAGGAGGAAAATTAAGTGAGCAATAGCCCCAAAGAAAGTTGGCAACTATGTAGAAGTCAGAGACATGCTAAATTAAGCATAAAAATATCTGGTGCGCTCTATCATTAGTAAGTAAAGAACTTTTACTGACTCAATAGTGTTAGGGGTATCACAGGATTTCAGAAAGCAGGTACTTCTAAATAAAGATGATGTTAAAATAAAATCTCAAAACCTCAAAAACCTCAAAACCTATGTTCTCCCTCAAAACCTATGTAAGACTCTATCTAGGACCTCCAAGAATACCAAAATCTGTGGATATTCAAGTCCCCTATGTAAAACGTAGCATTCAGACATAACTTATTTACATCCTCCTGTAGCACTTTATTTTTTATTTATTTTTTGCAGTACTGGGGATGGAACCCAGGGGCCTTCTACCTCTGAGCTACATCCTCAGTCTTATTTTTTATTCTTTATTTTGAAACAGGGTCTCACTGAGTTGCAAAGGGCCTCACTAAGTAGCAGAGGCTGTCCACAAACTCGAATCCTCCCATCTCTGCTTCCTGAATGGTGGGATTACAAGCATGTGCCACCACGTCCGGCCCTTACAGTCATAGCGCCTGGCTTTCCCCTAGCACTTTAAATAATCTCTACTTTATTTAATATACTTAATATAGTGCAAATGCTATGCAAATTACCTGCTTTTTTTTTAACATATTACCCATGTACATTCTTATCAGTCAACCCATAAGTCAGCCGGATCTTGAAAGACAGGATTAATAGTCACTCTTCCTGCCATGCATATATTAAATCTTTACACTATATTATATCCTGGTTTTACATATTTTACGCGAGGGAGTATAAATTAGAGCTAGTTATTCTCTCAAAAAACTAATATTTGAGTAAGAAGCTGAGAGTTCCAATTTCAAAATTTTAAAAAGGGAGTGAGGGGTATAGTTCAGAGGTAGAATGCCCCTAGATTCAATTCTCAGTACAAATACACACACATATGTACACACACACACACACACACATATATATATATATACATATGCATATACATATATGTATATACAGATATACAGATGTGGCCCCTTAAACAAGAGCCTACTTTCTTCCATTTAAGGTGACCTTAACAACACAGATATTGCAAAAAGCCTTCCACTGTATATCTGTGGATTTATACCCATCCTACTCACTACTTTTCTTTGTGGTCCAGCTCCATTCGCTACTATCACACAATAGTCCCTGAAGACAATACCAGGCCATGAAAGGCATAGACACATTTAACAAATGCTCTTTTAATAAATAATTTTTTATAAAGCACTATGGAGTTCTAAAGGGTCTTTGCCACTCTGCCAGGTATTTTGCATATAGAACAGTAAAGATCAACATTTTCATCACGAGGTTTTCTTTTTTCCTTTTTAATTCAGGAAAAAAAACAAGACAAAACTCAATCAAAGATTCTTCCTCATTAAAGAAGGCCTCAGTATTTAGCTCAAGAGTTTATGTATCAGTTACTCTTTCGAAAGATAAGAAGGAAGAAAACAATCTGGAATCCAAGGCAAGCCATCTTCTTGCAATTTCTGACTTCTCTGAGATTGTATGAATGTATTGGGGGAGCAGGTTAGAGGGAGAAGTGATATTTAGTTGACAGTTATGGTATGAAGTAGCTGACCTACTTGTTATCTCTAATTCAGAGAGGAACATATTAAAAACATTTTGTGAATTATGCTTGTCATAACCACAAAAGACTATGGGTCACATAAAACAGTTCTATCAAAGGACATACAATCCACTTTACTAGCTGGGCACAGTGGCACACACTTGTAATCCCAGTACTTGGGAAGCTGAGACAGAAGGATTGTGGTTCGAGGCCAGCATCAGCTACTTAGTGAGGCCCTCTGCAACTTATGAGACCTTGTTTCAAAATAAAGAATAAAAAATAGGACTGGGAGTGTAGCTTGGAGGTAGAATGCCTCTGGATTCCATTCCCAGTATAGAAAACCAACCAAGCTGGGTGTGGTGGTGCACGCTTGTAATCCCCGCGCCTGGGAGGCAGAGACAGGAGGATCGCACTGGTTCGGAGCCAGCCTTGCTGTCTTAAGAGACCCTATTTCCAAATAAAAAATATCAAATAGGTCTGTGAGTGTATCCTGGAGATAGAAGGGCTTCCAGGAACCCCAGTACCACCACCAAAAAAAAAAAAAAAAAGAAGAAAACCAACCAAACCAACAAACCCAACAACAACAAAAAACAATAGCACTTTACTAAAGACACATGGCTAAGTTCAGCAAGAAAGAGGCTTGATGAGGGAAAGCAAACAACAGATATTTGTGTGGTGGGATAAAGATATGGAAAGAAGAGCAGAGAAAAACTGCATGACATTCAAGTCAGCAAACTAGACTGAAGACTGGGAGTAGTCAAAGTAATATACTGGTGGACAAACAGGTGGCAGACGTTGATTGCCACACATGAAATTGAGAGAAAAATGTTCTAAGAAGCAGGGAAATAATAGTGTAACACGTGACAAAATAGTAATGAAGAGCCGGATCTGTAGCACAGGCATTGGTGTGTTGAGGCTCTAAAACTCAAAACCTCTTAAAAGATTTCCATAAGGCCATTAAACGTCATGAGAGAAAAACCCTGGGTAAGATTGAAGGCTGTTGAGGAAGAAAGAGGACATTTCCTGCTAACTGGAAGGTACTACATATAGTCAGAGTGCAAGAAGGTCCAGTTGGGGATAAACAACTAATATAGAATGAAATCCAGGATCCTTGCAAAGCAGAATAAACCTGAAAACCGTAAAGATGAAGAAAAACTAAAAACATCTTCCATCAGTTCTATTCAAAGGGAGTCTAGGCAACTGACCCAGAATTAATGTAGGAAGGAGAAATATTAAAGAAAAGGAACAAAACCAAAAATGGCAGAAGACAAGAAAGACAGGACTGTTTCCCAACATTTTTATATTGAACACTAACAAATGCATAATGATGTTCCAGACACCCTTCCTGCACTCTACACATATGAATTCATGGGAATCGCAAAAGCAATTATGATGAATATAATTTTCTGATGAAATGGGTGGAATGAAAAAAAAAAAACCCTGGAACTCCAAGAATTTAAGAATCTTTTTTCAAGATAACCACCTAGTAAGCGACAGAGCAGGCTTAAACTGAGCATCCATTTTTTTTCTTTTAATGTCTCTTTAACTTACCAACTTTTGCCTCACTTGTAACTTCCAACAAAAACTGAAAAATTAGTATATTTTTCTCATTCAAACAAATGCAACCTAGTAATTTTTATAGGTAAAGAATATCTAAAATACTTAAAATACAAGAAGTGTTTTGGATTTCAGAGTTTTTCAGATTTTTAGAATATTTGCAGATATATAAATAAATGTTTTGGTGATGGGACCTATGTCTGAATACAAAATGCATTATTTCAGTTATGCCTCATACAGATAGCCTAAAAAATTTATATAATACTTTTTAATAAATTTCATGATATGGACTTCTGCACTTGTAGCACCATGTTGGTACTCAAAGAGTTTTGAATTTTGGAGCATATTGGATTTTCAGATTTGAGCTACTCAACCTGAGATCATTGCTATGACCAGCAGTCCCAATATTTCAGTTGCTTCTCATAATAATGGAACTCTTCCCACGCCGGTGAGACTAGCATTGGGGAGGGAGGCATAAACGGATGGTTCTTCACTAGGGTCAATCGGGGACACTTTCTTCATCACGGACTCTGTACTTCTCTAGGAGTCCACCTCATTCAGTGAGTCAATGGGGAAAGAGAGGAAAATGCCTTACGGCATCCTGTAAGGACTGGGACAAATGGGCACTAGCTCTGCGCTGAACCTATCGCTTCAGTGCATGGCCATACTTGACTGGAGGGTGGCTCCCAAGACACCCAGAAGATTGCCACCACTGCCCAAGGTCGGAGCAGACTCTGGCTTTTACTGTAGGTACCAAGGACTGTATTTGTTTGCATTTAAATGGGAAAATAGAAACTGCTCTAAGATGTTGAAATGAGGAGAGATTTAATGGACATTAAAGACTTACAAAAGCATGGTAAGAGTGAGGTATATAAAAGCCTGGGAAACAAATGAGGGAAGACAGGAATCTTAGGGAGTGCTGCTGCTAATGACCGCACCGCCTGTGGTCCCGAGGTGAGTGGTCTCCAGGAAGTGTTGGCCAAAGATCTCCTGAGCCCTCTGCTAAAGCGCACTCGCCCCCTGTTACCATGGGAGCAGGAGGGCCCTCCTCCCTTCCACTGCGGGGCAACTCAACTGGCACCCGCGAGTGGCAGGCCTTCAGCTGGAGCCTGGAGGAGACGCCTCTGGGAAATGTGTGTTCAGGCCTTGAGCTCTTGCAGTACAGGAAAGAGCCACCAAAAAGTAGAAACGGTTCCGAGATGGCAATACACTAACCTGGGCAGGCATTGTTTTCTTCATATAGTTTTAGTTTGGAAACAAGAAATAAGAAGCTCTGTGTATTTTACATATTAAAATTTTACATATTAAAACATTAGCATAAACATAATATAAACATTAAAATTTACATATTAAAATTTATACTCGTTTCAGACCCCCCTTTTATGTTTCAGAGCCAGTTTTAAAAGTGTGATGTTAGAGAAATCAACATAGCACATACACATTGTAGAAAACGTGCTTAGGGGGAGGACTAAGACTGATCTGCTTATAAG
Source organism: Muscardinus avellanarius (assembly GCF_963383645.1). Taxonomy (NCBI): domain Eukaryota; kingdom Metazoa; phylum Chordata; class Mammalia; order Rodentia; family Gliridae; genus Muscardinus; species Muscardinus avellanarius. The sequence continues at coordinate 86,498,050 of NC_137794.1, forward strand.
AGCTTCTGGGCCCCTCATAGAAGGTCCAGAGGGGTGTGATTTCTCTCATATGTGGCAGCTAGTGAGAAAATAACAAACAGAAGGGATCTTACATAATGTGGAGACAGACCCATAGAGTAGTAGAGGGGGCTGGAGGAAGGTAGTTGGGGAGGGAAGAGAGAGGACTGAGGGAGGAAAACAGTTCAAATAACACTATGGCAATATGTGAAGGTATCACAACCAATTACACTAACATGTGCAGAAGGAGGGAGGAGGGATGAGGAGGAAATACACCAAGAGCTGTATGTCTGTTTTTATAGCATTGAATCTCACCATGATGTATAATTGCAATGCGATAATAAAATATTTTATTTATTTATTTATTTTGGTGGTACTGGGAATGGAACCCTTCTACCTCCGGGCTACACTCCCAGACCTATTTTATATTTTTATTTGGAAACAGGGTCTCTTAAGCCAGCCAGGCTGGCTTCGAACCTGCGTGATCCTCCTGTCTCTGCCTCCCAAGCACAGGGATTACAAGTGTGCGCCACCACGCCTGGCTAAAACATTATTTTAAAAAAGAACAAATATGTGAATATAAAAGAACCAATATGTGAATATAAAAGCCATTAGCTTAACCATAGACACTATCTATTTACTACTAAATTGATGGGCAGTTAAATAAATCAATGTTACCACTGACCTTTGTGGTAGTAAGAAATGAATATATTATGCTACCATGCAAAAAAAGGCCTCAGTCCTGTCTAGTTTCTGCTCCCAGATAGTGTTAAGTTTTTTGTTTTTGTTTTTGTTTTTTTCGGTACTGGGGATGGAAACCAGGGGCATTCTATCTCCAAGCTACACCCCCTGCACTATTTTTTTTTTATTTATTCTTTACTCTGAAACAGGGTCTCACTGAGTTGCAAAGGGCCTCACTAAATAGCTCAGGCAGGCTTCGAACCTGCATAGTCCTCCTGTCAGCCTCCCAAATGTTGGGATTACAAGCGTGTGCCACCATGCCCGGCTTATAGTGTTAGTTTTTGACTAACCAGCTTCCCAGGGAAAAGTTGGTCATATAAACAATGTTATGGTGACTTTGTGTTTGAAGGCCACAGTGTATCCTACTCAGTACTATGAGGGGTGTATTTATTTACTTAACCTTTTCTTGATTTATCTGATTGTTATTATTTGAGACCACAGATTCAATTTTACGTTATTGATGACTTTGTTTCTTAATTAATCACTGTGCTGGCGTAATACTTAGTAACACTTAAGCTAACAGCTTACACTAGTCACACTTAGAGTGTATAAGTATAATGATACTTATTATACGTGTTCATGTAGGGAGTGTTACAGGAAACAAGTGCAGTGACAAAGCACCATGTTAAATAGAACACCCAGGAGGCTAGTGCAGGCATAAGCACAAGCTCCTATCTGTGTCTATAAGTAGAAATGGAGATTGTGAAAAAACGCTGGTGCAAATGTTGGCTTCTGGCATATGAGCTCGGCAATGTGGCTCTGTAGGTTCTAATCAAGGTAGTAGCTCCAGGCAACAATGAGACAGCCTCTGGAAATGCACACCTCACAACCGTGTCTTCCCAGTGGGGCTGAAAGAAGAATGGAAGTAGTTTGTTATTATTACAAATGAGTACGTGATTGCTTGTGTTTACTAAGAAGCCTAATTTTAAAGTTACTTATTTCCTCTGTGTTTGTGTGTGTGCATGTGTGTGTTTGTGTGTGTGCATGTGTGTGTGTGTGTGTGTGTGTGTGTGTGTGAGTGTGTGTATGTGTGTTACTGGGGATTGAACCCAGGGGCATTTGGTCTCTGAGAAACACCTTCTAATCCTATTTTATATATTTTTTTTGAATTTTGAAACATGGCCTTGCTAAGTTGCTGAGGTTGGCTGTGAACCTGAGATCCCCCTGTCTCAGCCTTCTAAGTGCTAGGATTGCAGGTGTGGACCACCACACCTGCTATACATGCCCTTCAATTGAAACATAGCTTCTGCGTTTGGGCATTACATTATTAAATGTAAAGTTAAGGAGAGGCATGGCTTTATTTTTAAGACACTTAAATGTTTCCTTCCATATAGTAAAAATTATTACATTAAAACATAGAAAAACTCAGTAGCAACAAAATTTCTTTTTTTATGAAAACAGTTTTTCTAACTTCGCACTCGGGGATGACTATTACTTTGTAAAACAGTTTCCCAAAAACAAAGCTATTAGCCCAAACAAACATATATTTCTATTGCTAAATGTTTCAATTGCTAAAAAGTATTACAATAAAAAATGAGTAAAATTCTAGCTGAAACCACAGTCCTGCCTCTGGGACTCAATTCAAAGGAGTAGTCCCCAACAAAAATGGCAACAAACTCGAGATGATCTTGGATGGTGGGGAAAAGCAGAACTGAGCAGAGGAGGCGGGGTGGTGCCTCACGAAGTAATGAGACCGTCAGCTACTTTTCATAAAAATCTGAGACAGCAGAGATATATATACTTGGTGGTATATGGTACAAATATATCTGTACTTATCTTTATGCCAGTTGGAAAACATTGTTTATAATAGCAAAGACTGGAGTCAAAATAAATGCCTATCAGTTGTATACTACTTAGATAAATTATCGCCTATCCATATAATAGAATAATATGTTCAATTTAAAAATAAAAGCCCTCCATGTATTAGTAAAAAGATATTCAAAATATACTGTCAAGGTATAAAACAAGGTTTAAAGAAATTAATACTTTACCATTCACATTAAAAAATAAAGAAAAGAGGGTATAACTGCATTGACTTACATAAGCATGAGATGATTTTGGAAGAATAAATAAGAAAATAGCACTGGGAATTGTTTGCTGTGATAATGGGAACTATGAAGATAGGGAGCAGGAGGGGAAAAGACTTTTTTCCATATGCCCTGGTATCTTTTTCAATGTTGAAACACGAAAATATGTTCTGTATTATGTAAATTATTTAAAAAACCCCAAAGATTCATGTATTAATTACTCGGATGTAGAGTACTAAAGCTAAGCACCACAGGTGGAGGGAATAAAACAATATTTATTTGGGCAAAAAATACATGGACCACGTAACACTTACTTAGTAAGCAACAGAGAAGTAAGCACAAATTAGGACAAGATAAACTGCTGCCGTAAGTGCTAAAGGCATGCAAAGCCATGGCATGCCGAGTATTTGCTGAGTATAATCAGAGACGTCTTCCTGAGGGAATTGAATTGCAGGCTTTAGTTTAGAGAAAAGAGATACGGTGTCATAACCAGCGTGGCCCTGACCATGCAGCATTCTGGAACTACCTTCAAGGGTGGAAAATTCAACTACACTCTTTAAAGACATTGAGTGAATGAGATGGGACATGGGGATGGGAGAAATGCGTGATGTGTGCGTGTCTGCCTCTACCATCTTGTACCCCACTAAGATGTATGACAATAATGCACCAATACAAAAATAAAGACTCTGAGCGAGATGGTGGGGCTGGTGCCCTGAGGGGTGAAACACTGGTAGATTATGTTTTGTATCATAAGACCCAGGGAGAAGGGCTATATTCATCTTATTTAAGTGAGGATTAAGCTGGTCTTGGTTTTTACGTATTTTTCATATGTCTATCTTATTAGATTCTATTTTATGCCTTCTCTGGGTTCTTCCCTTGGGTCACTATGACTTCACTTAAGGTGCTCTGGATCTCAAGTCAGTAGTATCTCAGACCCCACTACTCCTATTTTATGAAGTCCTTTTTGATTGTATTTGTTGTTTCAGGTACATATATATAAGTGATAACTTATAAAAGGTATTAATTTTAATATTTCCTTCCCAATTTCACATCTCTAATATCTTTTTGTTTTAATTGCATTGGCCAGGACCTCCAAAACTATTTTAAGTAACAGTAGTGGTACTTGGCATCCTTCTTTTTCCTAATTTGGGGGGAATCAACTGACTGGCTACTGAGATAAATTTAATTAAAAGCAACTTAATTAAGTGTAATGCACTTCATTGTTTTTGTTTATTTTTGTTTTGGTTTGTGTTTTTGCTGTACTGGCGGTTGAACCCAGAGAAATTGTACGTCTGAGCTACACCCACAGCCCTATTTTTTATTCTTAGAGCCTAAGTTGCAGAGGGCCTCACTAAGTAGCTGAGGCTGGCCGTAAACCTGCAATCCTCTTGTCTCAGCCTCCCAAGAACTGGGATTATAAGTGTGTATCACCATGCCTGGCTCACTTCAGTGGTTTTTAAAATAAGTATGAATATTAAACAATGTCAAATGCATATTCATTGTCTGTGGAAATGATCATGTGTTTCTGCTTATAGACCTATAAACAGTAGAGTATACTAACTATATATTGAACCATCTTTGCATTTCTGGAACTAGCTCTACTAGATTATAATGTTCTACTATAATAGATTATAATATCCTCCTATCGTAGAGGGCTGATGTATTCTTTTAGTCCCTATTTTATTTGAATTTTATGTTTCTATTAATGAATGAGAGTTCTTTATAGTTTTCTGCCAAAGGATGTGGTAGTCACACTTTAAGGTAAACTCCATGTGTTCATGTTCTTGTATAATCACCTTTTTCCAAGGGCTGGTTGATTCCATGATTTATTGATAACTAGTTGAATATGGCAAAAATAATAGGATATGATTCTTATATTGAAAATATATAATATAAATATTCATCTTGCTGGCAAACTTGCTATAGAAACTCTCTATTGGTGACTTTGAAAAAGCAAACCGTCATAAATTCTGCAGTTACAAATAAAGAAATAATCTTCATAGATCTTGGTATCCAGGTTCTGCATTCTCTATATTTTCTAGAAAAGACTCTGAAACAGACTAAATAATGTTATTTATTAAAAACTTGGTGGAAACCTTCTGTTAATCTATTTTTATTTGTTGCCTTTTTGAGAGAAAGTTCTTTAAGACTTTCCTTTTCTCCTAAATAATTTGTCCTGATTGCATTTTTCTATTTATTCTGTAGTTAGTTTTGGTAAACTACACTTTCAACAAAAAATGTTCTTTTCATGCAAAATTTTAAATTTACTTATAGAATTGGACAAAAATAGTCTTCTACAATTATATTAATTTCCTTCACTTTTGAAATTAAAAATAATTCAGCATATAATTTGATAAATTTCCCCAAAAGACAGTTTGTTCGTTCATTCATTCATTCATTCATTCTTCCTTAGGATCTATTTATTAACTCATTTCTAATATTTGTTATTTTATTAACTCTATAAGACATATGCTCAGTTCTATTTGTTTTTTATCTTTCCTGTTTATTGATAAAATGTTTGGACCACTGTATTTTTTTTCTCTGAACAGTGTGTTAGTTATATTTTGTAAGTTATAATATAAAGTGCTTTATTATCATTTTTAGGTATTTTGTACTTTTGGATTAAATTTCCTCTTTGAGAAAAAAGTATTTTTATAATGGATTATACATGAATAAAAATATTTCTTTATTGTCCAGTATGATTCATGCCTGTGAAAGATTTATGAACATATGAAAGCAAGATGCATTTTCTATTTTTAAGGTTCAGTTCTTGGTGTATATTACCTGACTTCTGACTTTGGGGGGGCATTGTACCCAGAGGCAATCTAGCTCTGAGCTACAACTCCAGCCTTATTTATTTATTTGTTTATCGCAATAGGGTATCACTAAATTGTGTAGTGTCTCACAAGGTTGCTGAGGCACTGTCATACCCATCTGCCTTCTGACTTTAAATATTGTTATGAAAATAGGAAAACTGAATTCTTTCTCTCATATGAGTGACTTGAAATTCTCTTCCATCTCTCCAAAGGATGTTTTTTTTTTTTTTTTAGTTTTTTTTAAGTCTACTAAATTTGCTAAAAAAGTTCAGAGGTTGAATATTCATAACATATACCTGCTCATTACATTTAGACTCAAGCATTTTTTATTTTTGACTTTTTTGTACCTTGGAAAAGTTTCCTTGAGTTGAATCTTTAACTATTTGTTCTACTTCCATTTTCTCTCCTACACAGACTCCAGTTATGCATATGATACAAATGGCCTACCACTGTCTTTTATTATCAAACATTATGATGCGTATCATCATGCTAGGGGAAGGGCATCCTGGTAATTGAACCTAGGGCTCTTGGCTCTAGTCAAGTGCCCTACCACTGTACTCTATTCCTAGCCCTTCTATTTTTTATTATTAACATTATTAACATTTTCTCTTGAATTCTTTTTAACTATTTTTGAATTGTATTTTATTTTTTATCTTTGTCCATTTCTGCTTTTCCTCAATTTATTCTTTTTTAAGATCTCATTTCTTCTTCATTTCTAATATACTGTGAGAGAGAGAGAGAGAGAGAGAGAGAGAGAGAGAGAGAGAGAGAGGGAGAGGGAGAGGGAGAGGGAGAGGGAGAGGGAGAGGGAGAGGGAGAGGGAGAGGGAGAGGGAGAGGGAGAGAGAGAGAGAGAGAGAGAGGAGAGAGAGAGAGAGAGAGAGATTGAGGATTGAACCCAGAGGCTTCCTACCTCTGAGCTACACACCAGCCCTATTTTTTATTCTTTATTTTGAAACAGGGTCTTACTCAGTTGTGGCAGGCCTCACTAAGGCTAGCTGCGAACCCCATCACAATCACAGGGTGAGGGAGAAGAGGACAGGAAAAAAAAATTAGATATTTGGCACAACGCAGCAAATATGTAGTTACTCTAAATATTGGGGCTTTCTATCAACTGCTGAATCACTCTCAGCATTACAGAAACAGGTTACATCCCTGGCCCAGAAACTACCAGCTTCGAAACTTGGAAGGTACCGATTTCCAGGGACGACTGACAGCATACAGAGACGGATCCCTTTGCGATGGAGACTCATGATACAAGCCCTCCTGGAAGACAGCTGGATGATACCTCCTGTCCACCATCCTGACGACTGCCTCATGTCTTGGTGGGATCTGCATCTTCAGGGAACATTCACCAACTTTTGCCCCGACGACATTTACTTTTTATGGCCTGGACTTGGGGGCTGCTTTCCCTACTCCTCCCTGCCCCTTCCCATCACTGCCCCCTTTTAGCAGGAAGTAGTCAGAATGATCCGACGCCCCCTGCCCCTAAAAAACCAAAATGGGAGGAATATTAGGATAAGCAGCCCAGTCATGCCAAAGATGGCGCCTCTCCGGCTTCTCTTCCGGATTGTGCTGATTACCTCATAGCCAGCCAAAGGGGCCACGGGATGCCCAACAACCAGTCCCTTGATAACACACTCACTGGGGTATGAGCCACCCAATCAGTAAACGCCCCGTACTTTGTGCGATCTTCGCTGTGAGCGGAAGCCTCCTCCTCCCAGCTGCCTGATATAAAAGGGAGCTGGGCTGTCTTAATAAAGCTTTTGCTTGCTTGCTTGCTTGCTTGCTTATCTCCGATGGCTGGCCTTGGGTCTTTCCTGCACCGACCCCCCTTCATTGGTCTCGAAGACCCCGACCCCCTTCAGGGGTCACAAAAAAAAGTGGACTTCTACTATGAATATATCCATGAATACTCAGGATTTTTTTCCTTTGTTCTTGGGTACTATTTGAAAGCAAACATACAAAATTAAAAACAAAAGGTTCACAGATAGCCTCAGCTAGCTGGCTGTAGCTGAGAGATAGAATGTCCCGAGTTCAATTTCCAGTACTGTACACACACACACACACACACACACACACACACACACACCGGAGGATAAATTCTATTTTTATCAACACTAAGAGCCATCAAATTTCAAAAGGTTAAACATGTTACCCAATCAGCATCAACCGGAGCTCTTTGGGGATATTTTTATAGTGAGTAAAATAACCTTTTCTCTCCCCAGATTTCAAGCTATTCACATAGTGTAAGTCTGGTGCTCCTTGTGGTTTGGTTTTTCTTCACATGGGAACAGGTTGCCTGAGAGTGAAGAGATGGAGAGAGAAGGGTCAATTTGACCAGGCAATTTGCCTGAGCGCCTGGATCCAACTCTGCCCGGAAGGGGATATCTGCTGTTTATTGTTCTGTGAACCAATACATCTTATCTTTTATTTTAGTTCATTTGAATTAGAGTTTTCTGTCTTAGAACTAAATAGTCATGGCTGTTTCCAAGAGCTTCAAATTTTTTCAGATTTATTACTGACTTAAGAGTTTTCTTTTTCTAAAATTAAAAAAAAATCCTTTTCCTTGTTTTGACTCATGGATATGATGGATAGGTGTTTTGTTATAGTTTATTTAAATTATACTTTCATAAGTATATAGATTTATCTGAAAAGATAGTTTCTTTTATTGCATCATTAAAAGACATGCTTAGATGTTTTGTACGTTAAATCAGTTCACTTCAAGGAAATTTACTAGGATGACTTCAAATATTGATGGTATTTTTCTTAAAAGTATAAAATAATCTGTCTACTAATTTGTATTCTTTAATGTGTTCCCTTAGATGTAGCTGTGATTTTTAGAATTTATGTCCAATAGTTTGCTACTCATTAAATTATGGCTCAGTCACATCATTCCTTTCAGAAAGAAGAACATTGAATAGCCTTCAATTCCCAGGAGGTAAACTTGCTTTGGGTAGATGCCAGGGTTGCTACAGGGTTGTTTCCCTTGTCTTTGGCCACTATATGAAGCCATTCCTGGTTCCTCATGGCCTCTTATTAATGCTTGTTTAATATTCTTTCTAGAAGCTTCTACAAAGAGTCAATACAGGATATGAATACCACCCCTCCTAGGAAACATTACATCTCCTATTGTCACCTTCCATTTTGTTTCCCAGCTGGATTTATGCTCCACCCTAATTCTGCCCACATACACTAGAAAGAATTCCACAGTGAACACCAGATTCCAATGTAGCCCAGGTAATGCCCTCTAGATGCCTGATGTTTCCTTCACCCTATAAAATTTACAGTTCAATGCCTGTCATGATCAAACTCTCACAGATAGTGCTTACAAAAAGATGAACTCTCCCACTGACATTTCCCACAAATAGATTAAATCCCCCAGAAAATGAATCTTCTGAACCTTGAAAAATGTAGGTCTACAAAATTAAAGTCAAGGTCATCTTCTTGCCCACCCTTCCCATTCTCTTACCAAATCAATCCCAGCAAATTAAAAACCTTGATCATTATAACTTTGTCTATCAGATTTTTGCTGTCTTCAAATTCCACAGAATCAAGTGCACTCATAAAACAGTACTACTAATTGAACCTCATGTCTGTTCAGTGTTAAATGTGAAATGATTTAAGTGTCTTTTCCATTATGCAACGAGTCTTTTATCGAGAATAAGAACTTGAAATGTACAGATGACTAACAATAACCTTTCATCAAACTCATAATAACTCCAGACTGTTCCCTCCAGAGGACTGCTAGGCCTCATCCTTTATCTGGGCTTCTCATTAGGCCTCTGCAGCCACCCAGTGTGGCCCACTCCTCCGAGTTGGCTCAGGACTTTCCTGGTTTTAGCATTAGAAGCCCTGTGTCCTGGGAACCTCCTCAGTCTTGGGCAACGCCTGGTCCCCTCCCACGGGCTCTCTCCTGTTCTCACACATCAGGCTGCAGGGAACATCTTCTCTCAGATGCATCTCTGTTTTCCTCATTCTCATCCTGCAGTTCTCTATTCCAGTAAATCTTCACAGAAAATCCATTTCTTACCACCTCTGTTAGAATTAGTTGTGGCTTTTATCAACAAATCGCTAATATTATGTATTTTATTTTTCACTTATTTATTGTACGTCTCCTCCGCTAGCATGCGAACACCAAGAAGTACTTTATCTTTGCTCTTCTCATCTTTTAGATCAGTGCCTAGCACACAGCAGCCTCTTCTAGAACACGTGTTCAGCCCGGCATGGTGGCGCATGCTTGTAATCCCGCACTTGGGAGGCAGAGGCAGGAGGATCGCACAGGTTCGAAGCCAGCCGCGCTGGCGTAAGAGACCCTGTTTCCAAAAATAAAATAGGTCTGGGAGTGTAGCCCGGAGGTAGAAGGGCTTCCAGGAACCCCAGTACCACCAAAAAATAAAAAATAAAATAAGTAAATAAATAATAAATAAAACACATGTTCAGTAGTCATACCACATTTTTGTCCTATTCTAATCTTTCTATTACAAACCATAGATATTATGATCATTAATTCCAACACAAACAGCAGTGTTACACATTTGTTCATTCAACGTGCATTCTATAGCTCAGCATTTCAGAGCTAGTACAGTTTTACAGAGCTTGGCAAACTGGAAAGTGTGGGAAGCAGCTGGACTCAGTTGACCCTTGGTGAAAGAATTATGCGGATGGGTAAGCCATTTAAGTGGCTTAATATTATAAATGCTGAAAAGGCCACTTCCTGCGTGTCCTTTGGAGTTGTTATGAGTCACCTTCCATTTTTACTGTGAATTGGTTCATCTTCAAAATGAGGATACCACCTTACACAAATATTGTCTATAGTCCTGCAATGAGCAGGAATAGTTGTGTTTCTGAAATCTTGTCCCGAGCACACACAGTATCAGATGCCTAGAACAAGTCTGCCAGCTTCTTCAAATCCCTGGTTCTTTCTATTATTTCTAGAAAGATTTTCCAAAATAGTAATGCCCCCTGACCTATAAGTTGGGTTTTTTTTTTCAGCTTAAATTGCTATACTAGGCTATTTTGAAATTCTTCCTCTTCTCCCAAAAGTTTTTACATAAACTATAAAGATGGCAGATGATTTTGAAACCCCTAAAGAAAATCAGTCAGCTTGATGTGATGCCACACGATTGTAATTCCAGTACTTTGGAGGCTGAGACAGGAGGATTGCAGGTTCAAGGCCAGCCTCAGCAACTTATCGAGGTCCTCAGAAACTTAGCAAGACCTTTTTTCAAAGTAAAAAATAAAAATAAAAATAAAAATAATACAGGGTTGGTGGTATAGCTCAGATGTGGAATGTCCCTGTGTTCAGTTGTCAGTACCAAAAAAAAAATAAAGAAAGAAAAAAGAATATTAGACATGAGAGGTGGGATACAGACAAGCTCTGTTTTGTCTTGAGTTACATTCTTTGGTTGCCAGGTACAAAACTGGATTACTAGAAAGTCCTTCCCTGCACCTGATGACTGCCTTCACTTAAAAATCTAACAGAAACAAGCCTTTCCAAGGCCAGCATTTCCTTACTTAGAGAAGCACAAAGGCTGGAGGGATAAAGATACACAGGGATCAGCTGTTTCTACACCCTGCACCTCTAGAGGATTCTCCACGAACTCTGCCAGGAAGGTAGGTGGACCCTTGAGCGATCATAGCTGAGAACAGTCTATTTTAAAACAGGCAGCTGGACTTGGCTACAGAGTCTCTACTGTGTCATGTCCTAGAGGTGACTAAGTGGGCAGGCATCTGCAGGAGCCCAGCCAGGAGAGCCCTGGGCGGGAGCGATGCCTCCCTCCTCCAGCTCCCCTCACTGCCACCCGCGCCAGCCTTCCTGCCCCTGCACCTGCGATGAGAGTCCACAAAAGGTGCTCCAGAATCCATGAACGGCTGTGACTAAAAGCTAAAGGAAGGGCCACAATTTATTTTCAAAAGACATCTTTCTTTTTTTTTTTTTTAAATTTTATTTTATTGGTGCACTGTATTCATACATCATAGTGGGATACAAACTTTTGTAGACATACATGCACACATCGCCCAGTCAGCCCCCACCCGATCCCCACCCCATTCTCTCCCCATCCCTCCCTCCCATGCTTGGCTTAGTGGTTGACATCTAGTATTATAGCAATTTATCCAAAATTAAAAATGATAATCTCACATAACAGTTTCATTTGTCTGATACCAAGCTTTTGATGACTTAAAGATAACATTTCAATATTTCTTTTTGCTTTCTTTCTTACCAGAGAATATTTTTTTCTTTTTTTTAGGTGAAACTATCATATATTTATTTTTCAGAAAAAAATCTATCCTGATATGGAATATGGACTCTAGATACCCAAAACAATCTCAAAGCAAAAACAAAGCTAGAAGATGTATATTTTCTGATTTCAAACCATATAAAGCTACAATAATTGAAACAGTGTAGTACTGTTCTAAAGGCAGATATATAGACCATTGGAGTTAAATACAAGCCTAGAGCTAACTTCTTCCCTATATTGTCAAGTTATTTTTGACAAGGTTTCCACGAAGATTTGGTAGTGGAAATAATAATCTTTTAACTAAATATTGTTGAAAAATAATAATTACATGGAAAAGAATAAAATTGGACCCTTACCTAATCCCACATACAAGTATTAACTCAAACTAGATAAAAGACCTAAATATAAATCTTAAGACTATAAACTTTTAGGAGAAAATCTGGGTCATAAAACCTCACAACATTGAAGTTAGCAGTGATTTCTTGGATATGATTTCAATGGCACAGGCAACAGAAGAATATACAAACTCCCTAAAAAATAAAAGAAAATATTGTATATCCAAAGACAATGTAAACAGAGTTAAAAGTTACTAATAGAATTGGATAAAATATTTCCAAATGCTATATCTAAAGGTATATTAATTTCCAACTAGAAATCCTAAAAATTAACAACAATAAAGGCAAACAATACAATTTAGAGATAGGTAAAAGACTAACATAAATAATGAATCTCCACAGATAACCAATCTTAGTTGTCTGTTGGATGGAAACTCTTGTTTCTCTGGTTCTGGTGAGTGTTACCTATTTCTTCTTTGTAGTTAATCTCTTTGAGTATTTTCTCTAGCGCTGGTTTTGAAGACATAAATTCCTTCAGTTTCTGTTTGTCATGGAAGCTTCTTATTTCTCCATCTAATTTGATAGAAAGTTTTGCTGGATAGGAAATTTTTGGCTGGAAGTTGTTTTCTTTCAGAGTTTGGAATATGTTACTCCAAGCCCTTCTGGCTCTCATGACTTGGTTTGGGAAGTCTGGAGTGATTCTAATTGGTTTGCCTCTGAATGTCAGTTGGCCCTTTGTTTTTGTTGCCTTTAAGATTCTCTGCTTGGCTTCCACATTGGTCATTTTGACAATTATATGGCGTGGGGATCCTCTTCTCGGATCCTGTCTAAAGGGAGTTCTATAAGTTTCCTGGATCTGTGTATCAACCTCTTGCTCTATATTTGGAAAATTTTCTGCTATTACTTCCTTGAAGAGATTGTTGATCCCTTTGGTATCACTTTCTTTTCCCTCCTCTATTCCAATTATTCTTAGGTTAGCTCTCTTAAGATGGGCCCATATTTCTTCAATGTCAGATTCCTGCTGTTGGATATCTTTTTCTAGATTAGAAACTATGCATTCATTTTTGGATTGCTCATCTTCTAAGAGCGAGATTCTGTTCTCCATGTGGTCTAATCGGTTGTTTGTGCTTTGAATTGAGGCCTTTACTTCATTAATTGCATCCTTTATCTCTTTTTGGCTCTCTCTGAGTTCTTTTCGAAGCACCTCTATTATTTCTACAGTTATTTTCCTGATTTGATCTTCTAGAAATCTCTGGTTTTCTGTTTTATCAGGTTCTGATGTTGTGGGGTTGTGCACATTCATTACTTCAGTGTTATTCCTCTTTCCCATGATTTCGGAAGTTTGTGCCTTCTCTGGGTTCTTCCCTTGGGTCACTATGGCTTCACTTAAGGTGCTCTGGTTCTCGAGTCTGTATTATCTCAGACCCTACTACTCCTTTACTGGGTTGTATCATAGAGTCTCCGACCCAGGGAGTCGATAGAGGCTGCTTTAAACTATGGGGGGTGCCAGGTTGCACGCTCTCCTATGGTGTGATATCTCTGCCACCACCACTCCCTCACTGGGTCAAGTCCCAGGAGGCACAATACTGGGATTTTTCCTCTGTGGCCCGCAATTTGACTCACTGTTCTTGAGTACGTAGATGTAGCTGTACTGGACTCGGTGAATTCAGTGCTGCTGCCGCCGCCGGTGGCAATATGGCGCCTCTGCCACGCCCTCGGCCATGAGGCTGGCGTATTTTTTCTTCTCTGGTTTTGATTTTCACTCTGAATCCCTGCAGCGTGTGCTGAGCTCAGCCACTGGGAGCTTTAAATGCTGTCTGCGCCGAAAGATCCCGCCTGGCTGTTCCGCAGCGGCTCACCTGGCTTGCTGTAGCCGTCTGCTGAGTTCGCCGCTGCTGCCGGCAGTATGGCGCTGCTGCCGCGTCCTCGGGCCCGTGTGTCTCCTCTGTGGCCCTGCGCTCTGTTCTCAGTCCGCTTTCTCTCTGGAGCCTGGTGGTTTTTTTGTTTTTCTGGTGATGGTGTTTTCTGGCTATGAAAGGCGCTCTTTTTGTGGTAATGGAGATTGGTTGTTAGCGGGACTCTTAAGCCCCGCTTTTCTCGGTCGCCATCTTCCCAGAAGTCCTCAAAAGACATCTTTCAAATCCATGTTTTTCACTGTGTTTTTTGTTTGTTTTTTTTGTTTTGAGAACTGTGATGTCGGTTTGCTGCTTGTGAGAAATGCTAGGCACACCACATCCTCGGGAACACTCTGCTGGAGATTATGCAGGCGTGGTGGCACATGCTTGTAATCCTAGCTTTTGGGAGGTTGAGACAGGAGGATCGCAGTTCGAGGACAGCCTCTGCTACTACTCAGCTACTACTTGGTGAGGCCTGTTGCCACTCAATGAGACCCTGTCTCAAAATAAGGAATAAAAAAATAGGGTTGGGAGTATAGCTTGGAGGTAGAATGCCCCTGGGTTCCATCCCCAGTATCACAAAAAAGAAAGAAAGAAAGAAAGAAAGAAAGAAAGAAAGAAAGAAAGAAAGAAAGAAAAGAAATTATAGAGACAATTTCCACCTGGGGTCTCTTCTACCAGGCAAAACTCTGGCATCTGGAAGGCAGCACGCAACGCTTCTGTCTGTTTTCCCACACAACGAACCCCAAGGTTCCACAACGCTGGGAATTTAGTTCTGTGCCCTAAGAATGAAGCCCGATTCCTGATGTGTTTTCTTTCTTTTTTTAATAAAAATATCAAAGGCATGCTTCTCCTCCGTGGCTGAAGAAGGAAAGCTGCAGCAAAAGCTATTTTTTAACTGGAACACGACCTCGTGTTGCGCCACACTCATCCAGGGGCGGCAGAAGATTGATGGCTGGACACGTGGAGGGCGCTGCCCGCTGATTGAAGTCAGACAACCGCAAGCTGTGCGGGAGAGCGGGGACCCGGGTGACCACAGCCACCCCGTGTTAGCACATTTGGACAGGGCTTCTCTGTAGCCTGCCGCGTGCACTGCCAGCTCGGAGGAAACCACCGAGGGCAGCAAGGCGGGCTGTGACCACCTCAAGGGTGCACACCCCTCTGTGTCTGTGTCTGTCTCGCCTTTGCCTTTTTTTAGAAGTGCAAAGTAGAGTCCAGCTTGGTGGTGCACCCCTGTGATCCCAGTATTTGGGAGGCCGAAATAGGATGGCAGGTTTGAGGCCAGCTTCAGCAACTTAGCAAGCTTCTGTTTTCAAATTAAAAAAAAAAATATATGTTTGGGGGGATATAGCTTAGAGGTAGAATGCCCCTGGGTTCGGTTTCCAGTTGAAAAAAAAAAGTACAGAACAGGACTAAAACTCCTTGCGGATAATCCACCACTGGCCTTAGGATTCCAGGTGAAAAATAATTAGTCCACATTCACAAGCAGAGGAAAGAGATAAACATGAGAAAGCACACTGACTCCCTGGCTGAAAATCCCGATGCTCCACTACTTTCTTGAACTCAAGGCATAGTTTCTTTAGATTTCTTTATCTACTTTTAGGTCGACAGCGGCTGGGGAGGAAGGAAGTCCTGGGAAATTGTCAGCATGTTACTTGGTACCCATCACCGGGATGAGAGCCAGAATCCAGCGTGGTTAGCGATTGTGCAGCCCTGCACTTGAACTGAGACATTTTTATTTCATTAGGGGTGTCAGCTTACAGCCATTAGCTAAGCAGATTGGCCAGCACCAAGAGCCTTTCTTAAATGCCTTATCACCAGATCTCTCTTCCATTATTCAGGTCTTTAAAAAAGAGAGAAAGGGAGGGAGGGCGGCTGTAAGTACATTATGTTTTGTGGCTCGTCTCTATCCTCTGGCCTGAATGGTCTAAAATAGGTTTTATTAGAAATCATTATTTAGAATTCAGCCCAGGAGCATAGCGATCGCCTGTGTGTAATGGTTCCCAGATCAGGGAAAGTAGCAGAGAGGGTCTCCAACGGGCCGACATCATGTCAGTGACAATTCATTTTTTTGCCAGTTAGGATGCTGGTTTAATATCCTGAAAAAGGCACTTAACACCAGCCTTTCATAACATCTGTCAGGGCCCGTCCCGTGGCTTGTTTCTCACACCGCGGCTCCTGGGCAGTCTGGGGGCCTTGCTCTAAAACATACTTCTCTCTGAGGCCTCGGAATTCCTCAGACATTCAACCGCCCCCAGCCCCGGGGCCTGACACTCGCAGACCAGCTGTTACAACTTTCCAGGACACTCCTAAATTTTTTAAATGTGTGCCATATAAAAATAAGATTTAGGACGGCGAGTGTTCAGGAGTTGGGCATGTGAAGAATATAACTCATCCGGCGTCTTGGCCCATGCACATCCTTCTGCAGCGCTCGGCTTCATCCTGGTCCTCAGGACGGTCCACAGCGATCCTAGGCGTTGGAATTCGGGTCAAGTGATCATTTTACTTCTCTTACTTTCTAAAACTGCTCTGTTCTTATTGAGAAACTTTTTAAAAGTACAAAAATGTTGAAAAAATTATTATACACCATACACTTGGATTTAACCATTGTTAACATTTTGTACATGCCATAATTTCCTCTCTCCCTCACACACACACACACACACAAACACACACATAAACTCACATTTATGTTGCACACTCACAGTGAGGCTCACACTGTCACAGTTACACCTACTCACCCACTCACCCCAAAATTCACAAACATTCTAATTCTCACACACAGTTTTTTATGAACCATCGATAAGGACTTTCTTCAAATTCTTAAAGAATGTTTAATTGGCATATAATATTTGTATGTATTTATGGGGTAATATGATACTTTGATCCATGTATGCAATGTGTAATGATCAAATCAGGATAATCGGCATTCCAAGGTCCTCAAATACTTATCATTTCTATGTGCTGATAAACTTCAGCCTCTTCTAGTCTTTTTGAAAGACAAATTTTTGTTAACTGAGACCTTACTGTGCTAATAGAACACTGAAACACATTCCTCTTATCAAACTGTATTTTGTTATCTGTTATCTAGCCTCTCTTTATCCCCTCCCTCCTGTCTCTCCTCCGTTCCAGTGACCACTATTCTACTCTTTCCTTCTATAAGATCAACTCTTTTAGCTTTCACAAATGAATGAGATCATGAGGTATTTGTGTCTGGTTTATTTTACTTAGCATAATATCCTTTGATTTCATCCATGTTTCTGCAGAAGACAGAATTTTACTCTTTTATATCTGAATAACATTCCACTGTGAATGTGTGTGTGTGTGTGTGTGTGTGTATAAATGTGTATATATATAAATATATGCGTATGTGTATTACTTTTTTATCCATTCATCCATCAGTTGATAGCTTGGCTTACTTTATATTTTAACTATAGTCCAGTGAGATATATATGAGAATTCAGATACTTCTTCCATGCAGTAATTTTATTTCTTTTGACATATATCCAGTAGTGAGGTTGCTTGATCACATGGTAGTTCTATTTTTAGTTTATTGAAGAACTTCTGTATTATTTGCCATGATGGCTATGCTAACTTACATACCCACCAACAGTAGAGTTTCCCATTTCTCTGCATATTCATAGACATTAGTTATTTTTCAAATTTTTATAATAATAGCCATTATAACTGGAGTGAAATTATATGTCATTGTGGTATCTGTCTGAAGATTACAGATTGCAAACATTTTTTTATATCCTCTTTGGCTATTTGTATACCTTTTTGAGAAATATCTATTCAGATTTTCTGCCCATTTAAAAATCACATTATTTGTTTTGTTTGCTGTTGAGTTCCTTACATGCCGTATATTAAAACCTTGCTAGATGAATGTTTGCAAAATTTCTTTCATTCTGTAGTTTGTCTCTTCACTTTGCTGTGCAAAAAACCTCTTAATTTGGCAAAATCCCATTTGACTGTTTTTCTTTTTGTTGTCTGTGCTTTGGGGATATTGCTCAGAACAATTTTGCCTATACCCAAATCTTGTCTGCTTCCTCTA
The DNA here is from genome assembly GCF_963383645.1 of Muscardinus avellanarius. NCBI lineage: Eukaryota > Metazoa > Chordata > Mammalia > Rodentia > Gliridae > Muscardinus > Muscardinus avellanarius. Next base: position 86,516,156 of record NC_137794.1, read on the forward strand.
TGATTTCTTCTTGTGGATTCAGAGTTTCAGGCCTTACATTTAGGTCTTTGATCCATTTTGAGTTGATTTTTGTATTTGATGGAAAGTAAGATTCTAGTTTCATTCTTCTACATAGGTATTATCCAGTTTTCCCAGGACTATTTATCAAAGATGCTGTCCTTTTTTCAGTATATATTCTTGGCACCATGTTCAAAATTAACTGGCTATAATGCATAAATCCATTTTGTTCCATTGGGTTATGTGTCTGTTTTGATGCTTGTTCCAAGCTGTTTGGGTCACTAAAGATTTAATATATCTTTGAAGTCAGATATTGTGATAGCTCTGCTTTGTTCTTTTTCTCAGTCTGCACAATCAGGATTCTTGTGGTTCTATTTAAATTTTATTTTATTTTTCTATTTTTTGAGAGTCTAAAGAATTTCTTTGGTAGTGTGATGAGGATTGCCTTGAATCTGTAGATCCCTTTGAAAAGTACAGACATTTTAATAATATTAATTCATCCAAGCCATGAAGATGGAATGCCATTTCATTTATTTGTGTGTACTCTGTACTCTTTCTTTCATCAGTGTTTTACAATTTTTATTATAAAAAAAGCAAGAAAGGAAGGAGAAGAAAGAATCTTATATAATCCCCAAGGCTAAGCCTCATTTCCAACTGCTTCCTATTGCTACCTCGTTTCTGTGAGGGATAGGGGAACATTCTAAACCTATACTATTATACCTGGAACCTCAAGCCTCCTCTTAGTCCTTGCCCTGAGCAAAAAACGACTATTCTAAGTTCTTTCATCATGGATAAATTTTGACTCCCTTTCTCCATTCAGACTGTTTTCAGTTAGTGTTGAAAATGACAATGGAGTCTACTATGGCTGGCAGCTGGAATTCTATTAAGATCTCTTATAATTACATACTATACCCAAATTGATCTCTCATCAATTTCAGAACCTTGGTATAAAACTTTCCTTAAAATAATAAAGACATCGCCAGGCGTGGTGGCGCACGCTTGTAATCCCCGCGCTTGGGAGGTAGAGACAGGAGGATCGCGCAGGTTCGAAGCCAGCCGTGCGCGCTGGCTTAGGAGACCCTGTTTCCAAATAAAAATGTAAAAAAAAAAAATAGGTCTGGGAGTGTAGCCCGGAGGTAGAAGGGCTTCCAGGAACCCCAGTACCACCAAAAAAAAAATAATAATAATAATAAAGACATTTATTCAAATATCTTTTCCATATAAAGCAGTAAAATGTATATAAAGAACTAAAGGTTTTAAAATTTAAGTGATTTCTCCCCTACAGGCTCCAATCTCTTTTTATATTTTATTTTTTGCAGTACTGAGGATGGAACCCAGAAGCATTCTACCTGAGCTACACCCCCAACCCTATTCTTTATTCTTTATTTTGAAACAGGATCTCAATGAGTTGTAAAGAGCCTCACAAAGTAGCTGATGCTGTCTGCAAACTGCAATCCTCCTGTCTCAGCTTTCTAAATGCTGGGATTACAAGCGTGCACCACCATGCCCAGCTTGAAACTCTTTATAAATTAAAAAAAAAAAAAAAGTCAGATGTGGTGCCGCATGCTTGTAATCTCAGTACTTGAGAGGCTAAGGCGGATCTCAGGTTTGTGGCCAGCCTCAGCTACTTAGTGAGGCCCCTCCTCAACTTAATGAGACCCTGTTTCAAAAAACAGGGCTGGGGTGTATGTAGTGTGGAGGTAGAATGGCCCTGAGTTCAATCCCCAGTACCACACAATCAAAACAGAACAAAACAAGAAGCTATATTGTTAGTGTTCATTCTCAATTGGATAACACATTATGGAGATGTTATGTTAGTTGCATTTAGTTCCTTAGCAAATTTAGTGGTGTTTTCTAAAAGAGCAAAAGAACAAAACCTTAAAAAAACACTAGACTTTGTTCCCTGCCTACCATTAGGAAACAAGGCTATGAAGCAAAAAGGAAGAGCATTAAACAGAATACATTGTTGTATAGTAACTAAGAATTATTACTTAGAATGATTTAAAACAGGTTTTTCATGAATAAGTAATGAAAATAATACACCATATGGTTCTACCCTTCTTCTAAAACCATGGCTTCTCTCTGATGATTTTTTTGTTTTTCTTTGCTGAAGAATAAAGAAATATATGTTTTTAAAGGGTATTATCTACATTCATTATAGTTGTTAAATCTCTCTTCTCAGAACATGTGAGAAAACATGAAAAGACATTTTAAAACTTTTAATATAAAAAATAACATAATTTTTAAAGCCCATTTTATATTCATACTGTATGTGCAATCAACTTCTGATTGCTTTTGACCACAGAGGGGTGATAGTTACCACTTTATTGTGGGTTCTTTAATACCTTGACAAATATCATTAGTGTTTTGACTCTCAATATGGTCCTATTTTGGAAGACAGATTCTAACATAAAGGGTTTTTCTCTAAGAGTTGGCTCAGGCTGACCCACAGTCTTTGTCTGAATGCCACAGATTGCTGTATTTAAGAACTGGACAAACACCAGCCGGACCCGGGTCGCGGGACCCTGGGCCCAGGGCCGAACTGCGCGTAGCACGCCAGACCCCTGGAGAAACCGGGCCCAGAACAGAAAAAGATAAAGAAAAATATCGGAGAGGAGGTAAGAAAGCCGTTATGGATGCCAGGACACTGGAGATGCAGACAAAACTTATCTAAATGCACTGGAACTTATGGAAATATTCGCCGTGAAAGAGGACTGCTATTTCTCTATATTGTTAAGAATCTCAGACATCACCTGTAAGGAGAGAGTTTAGCGGAGACCAAGGAGAAAGGCGGTGTTGAAAGAGTTCTCCGCGATGGTGGTGGAGACTTGTATTCAGGAGAAGCAGAAACCGGATCCTACCAACTTTATTTTTTTGGAGAAATTATACCAAATGTCGAATGCTACCATCACGCATGCTTAGGAACACTGGACAACATTCAGAGTGGAAAAAGAGCCTGGGAAGGATTTGAAACGGTGGAGGCAGTGGCAATGCCAGTGGCCAATACTCAGGGGAGGCAGAGATCTGATACATTACACTTGGAACCTTTGAAATAATAACCACAGAGACAGTGATCGGAACCTGCTGAGGGATTAGGCAGGTGCCAGGGCCAGTGGCCGACATCGGAGCTTGCTGTGAGGCAAGGCCACTACTGAGGCCTCCGTGGCCGGGATTGGAACCTGCCGAGGGGTTAGACCGATGCTGGGGCCAGCGAGGCCGGCATTGGAGCCTGCCATGAGGCAAGGCTTGTGCTGGGGCCTCCGAGGTCGTGTCCGGAACCTGCTGAGGGGTTAGGCTGGTGCTGGGGCCATCGAGGCCGGCATCGAAGCCTGCCATGAGGCAAGGCCGGTACTGGGGCCTCCGAGGTCAGGATAAGAGCCTGCCGAGGGGTTAGGCTGGTGCTGGGGACAGCGAGGCTGGCATCGGAGCCTGCCGTGAGGCAAGGCCGGTGCTGGGGCCTCCGAGGCCGGGATAAGAGCCTGCTGAAGGGTTACGCCAGTGCTGGGGCCAGTGAGGCCGGCATTCGGAGCCTGCCGTGAGGCAGGGCTGATACTGGGGCCCTCACGGTCAGGATAAGAGCCTGCCGAGGGGTTAGGCCAGTGCTGGGGCCAGTGAGGCCGGCATCGGAGCCTGCTGTAAGGCAAGGCCGGTGCTGGGACCTCCGAGGACGGGATAAGAGCCTGCCGAGGGGTTAGGCCAGTGCTGGGGCCAGCGAGGCCGGCATCGGAGCCTGTCATAAGGCAAGGCCGGTGCTGGGGCCTCCGAGGCCGGGATAAGAGCCTGCTGAAGGGTTACGCCAGTGCTGGGGCCAGCGAGGCCGGCATTCGGAGCCTGCCGTGAGGCAGGGCTGATACTGGGGCCCTCATGGTCAGGATAAGAGCCTGCCGAGGGGTTAGGCCAGTGCTGGGGCCAGCGAGGCCGGCATCGGAGCCTGTCATAAGGCAAGGCCGGTGCTGGGGCCTCCGAGGCCGGCATCGGAGCCTGCCGTGAGGCAAGGCCGGTACTGGGGTATCCGAGGCCGTGATAAGAACCTGCCAAGGGGTTAGGCCGGTGCTGGGGCCAGCGAGGCTGGCATCGGAGTCTGCCGTGAGGCATGGCCGGTGCTGGGGCCTCCGAGGCCAGGATAAGAGCCTGCCGAGGGGTTAGGCCAGTGCTGGGGCCAGCGAGGCCGTCATCGGAGCCTGCCGTGAGGCATGACCAGTGCTGGGGCCTCCTAGGCTGGGATCAGAGCCTGCCGAGGGGTTAGGCCGGTGCTGGGGCCAGTGAGGCCGGCATTGGAGCCTGCCATGAGGCAAGGCTGATACTGGGGCCTCCGAGGCCAGGATAAGAGCCTGCTGAGGGGTTAGGCCAGTGCTGGAGCCAGTGAGGCTGACATCGCAGCCTGCCATGAGGCATGGCCAGTGCTGGGACCTCCAAGGCCAGTATCGGAGCCGGCCGAGGGGTTAGGCCAGTGCTGGGGCCAGCGAAGCCGGCATCAGAGCCTGACATAAGGCAAGGCAGGTACTGGGGCCTCCATGGCCAGGATAAGAGCCTGCCGAGGGGTTAGGCTGGTGCTGGGGCCAGCGAGGCCGTCATCGGAGCCTGCCGTGAGGCATGACCAGTGCTGGGGCCTCCTAGGCTGGGATCGGAGCCTGCCGAGGGGTTACGCCGGTGCTGGGGCCGGTGAGGCCAGCATCGGAGCCTGCCATGAGGCAAGGCTGATACTGGGGCCTCCGAGGCCAGGATAAGAGCCTGCCGAGGGGTTAGGCCAGTGCTGGGGCCAGCGAGGCTGGCACCGGAGCCTGCCATGAGGCAAGGCTGATACTGGGGCCTCCGAGGCCAGGATAAGAGCCTGCTGAGGGGTTAGGCCAGTGCTGGAGCCAGTGAGGCTGACATCGCAGCCTGCCATGAGGCATGGCCAGTGCTGGGACCTCCAAGGCCAGTATCGGAGCCGGCCGAGGGGTTAGGCCAGTGCTGGGGCCAGCGAAGCCGGCATCAGAGCCTGACATAAGGCAAGGCAGGTACTGGGGCCTCCATGGCCAGGATAAGAGCCTGCCGAGGGGTTAGGCTGGTGCTGGGGCCAGCGAGGCCGGCATCGGAGCCTGCCGTGAGGCATGGCCGGTGCTGGGGCCTCTGAGGCCAGGATTGGAGCCTGCTGAGGGGTTAGGCCGGTGCTGGGGCCAGCGAGGCCGGCACTGGAGCCTCCGAGGCCGGGATTGGAGCCTGCCGAGGGGTGAGGCTGATGCTGGGGCCAGCGAGGCCGGCATTGGAGCCTGCCGTGAGGCAAGGCCGGTGCTGAGGCCTCCGAGGCCGGGATTGGAGCTTGCCTTGAGGCAAGGCCGGTACTGGGGCCTCCGAGGCCAGGATAAGAGCCTGCCGAGGGGTTAGGCTGGTGCTGGGGCCAGCGAGGCCGGCATCGGAGCCTGCCGTGAGGCAAGGCCGGTACTGGGACCTCCGAGGCCGGGATAAGAGCCTGCCGAGGGGTTAGGCCGGTGCTGGGGCCAATGAGGTCGGCATTGGAGCCTGCCGTGAGGCTAGGCTGGTGCTGGGGCCTCCGAGGCCGGAATTGGAATCCTGCCAAGGGGTTAGGCCGGTGCAGGGGCCAATGGCCAGCATCGGAGCCTGGCGTGAGGCAAGTTCACTCCTGTGGCCTCCAAGGCCGGGACCAAAGCCAGCTTAGGGGTTAGACCGGTGCAGGGGCCAGCGAGACCAGAACTGGGGCCTCCCATGAGGCAAGGCCGCTGCTTGAGCCAGCAAGTTCTGGATCAGTCCACTGAGTAGCCAGGCCACTACTGGGACCATCAAGAGTGGGATTGGTACTTGAAACGCAGCATGCACAGAGAAATATCGCAGAAAATATAAATCAGATGCTTCTCTTAATCAGCAATAACTAGGAGGAAAAGGGCAACAGGAAGAGGTTGAGCTATAGAAAGGGCCCTATAGTGAAGCAACTAATGTGACCAATCAGAGGGTATGTAATAATGGAGGACAGAGCCTCTTTAAAACGCAGGAGGTACATAAACAAATGTATCAAAGTAAATTACCAAAGAAGCGTGGGATGGAGGGAGGGGGAAGGAATGGGATGGGGGCTGGAGGAGGGCTAATTGGATGATATGTGCTTGTATATCCTCTCAAGTCTTGTACTCCAATGTGATTGATATATGACTACAATGCACCAATTTAAAAAATAAATTAATAAAAAAAGAAAAGAAAAAAAGAAAACAAAAAAACAAAAAAAATTAAATTAAATTAAAAAAAAAAACTGAACAAGAGTCATCATTTTGATGGGGAAGATGATGACATTTTTAGTAAAAATTAGGCAGGTATTAGGATCCGATGTCACATTCTTACAGAAAGAGCCATGAAATTATAAAACTCTAAGAAGTTAGAAAGTAGGTTTTTCCATCTCATTTAAAAAGGGCCTCTTCAACCACAGTAGGGTGTTCAAATAACACCCAACTTAAACTTGGTAACAACTAAAATCCCCCTTGAATCATCACTTTTTCTCAATCTGTCAAACAACAATTTGTTTCTGACATTTGTGAAAATCACAATATTGCTGTAGTATTATGTACTGTTCCTCAAATCTTTGCAAATTTTCATTATCTTTTCTCCAAATAAACTGTTAATTCATTTCCCTATGTAAATAAATAAAAATCAAATAGTTATTAAGTTTCCCTAAAAGGACTTGCAAAGTGTAATTTTCAGTTTTAACTTTGGTTAGGCAACAACCCTATATCTAATTTTAGCACGTCAATGTAATTAATTTCTATTACATAAATAAAAGGAATGAAAAGGAATAAAGTACAAAACAATAAAAATTACTCATCTGTTCTAAAAAGTCTAGAAGTTAAATGATATTAATAAGTATGTTTTTATAATTCACATAATAATTATAGACTGCAATATATTTGAACTATTTGTAGAAAATAATGACCTATAGTTTTCAGCACAGAGAGGCAGTAAAACTTCTACCATGATTTTATATAAAATATCTTCTTGTTTAGTCATTTTATAATATATCATGCTTCAAGTATATAAAACCATGTATTAAAGTATATGATATTAAATATATTTCTTCCTGAATATATTACTCTTATCAAAGATAATTTATTGTGTAATACTGATGCTCAGTACTATAAAATTACAAAGAAATAGTTCTTCACATAAAAATTAATGTTAATAATTGTTAATATTTGTTTTAACCTTCACAAAAATGTAAAAATATACATACCTATGTTATATTTAATGGGATATGATCTTTTTTTTGTGGTACTGGGGATGAAACCCAGGGGCCTTCTACCTCCGGGCTACACTCCCAGACCTATTTTATATTTTATTTGGAAACAGGGTCTCTTAAGCCAGCCGAGGTTGGCTTCGAACCTGTGTGATCCTCCTGTCTCAGCCTCCCAAGTGCGGGGATTACAAGCGTGCACCATCACGCCCGGCTATTGGGATATGATCTTAGAAAAGTTTATTAATATTGTATTTTATAATTAAAGTCATATGATTTTTCTAAGTTCACATAGGGAGACAGTGGAGATAATGGGAATTTTTTTTTTTTTCAGAACTGGGGATGGAACCCAGGGGCATTCTACCTCTGAGCTACATCTCCAGCCCTATTTTTCATTCTTTATTTGAAATGGGGTCTCACTGAGTTGCAGAAGCTGTCACTAAGTAGCCAAGGCTGGCTGTGAACCACGATCCTCCTATCTCAGCCTCCCAAATGCTGGAATAATGGAAAATTTGAGCATTCATTTATTCATTGCACTAGTAATCCCTAAGTGTCTATTGTGTGATATATACTATATTTTGTCTGTCTGTGTGTGTGTGTTACAGAGAATTGAACTCATGGACATTCTTCCTCCAAGCTATACCCCCAGCTCTATTTTAATTTTTAGTTTGAAACAGTCTCACTAAGTTGCTGAGGAACTTGTTAAGTTGCTGAGGCTGCTCTGGAACCAGTACTCCTCCTGTCTCCATTTCCCAAGTACTGGGATTACAGGTATGCCCCATCACATCCTGTAGTCTCTTACCTCTTATTCCGTTGATTTTCTTCTATTGTACTGCCAGAATATTGTTGTAAATAATACAAATTTCAACCCAGACCATCCTAAGAAATAAAGGGCATTTATTTTTTCCTGTGGTGGCAATAATTCTGGATGAGGATGACTTATTTTTTTCTTTATCTCTCATTGTCCCCTTCACACTAGGCAGGTTCCCCACTGTAGTCACAAGGAGGCTAGGCTACCCATAGTTCCATGATGCGTTCCCACAGACATTTATGGAGGTGAAGGGGGAGTGAGAAAGGAGATGATCAAACTCAATATCTGCCCCTCTTTGGCTCTACAGGGTAGGTATAAAGGCTAAAAAAATTATTCTGGGGGAAATATTGCTATCTTTATGTCAAATTTTTAATAAGTCTAGAATAAAACTGTGCTAAAATGTATATTTAAGTGGGACTATCTTAATATTTTTGACACCACTTTATTTTAGAATTTTCTTTTTATGTATTCTATATAATCTCCACCTCAGATACCCATCATTGAATGTCAAAAAAGAAGCAAGGGTTGAGACTGAGAGAGATATAAGTGTGATGTCTGAGTAAGAATAGGCACAAAGTTTCCACAAAAGAAGAACAGAAAAAAAAGGTCGCTTGGGAAAACTAAAAGATATAAAGCAGTTTAAAGTAAATTAAGAGCTAATGGTCATTAAATAGTAGAAACGTCAATAGTGACAAAACTTTCAAAGGTAACATCAAGTGTAATTTTAGTTACATTCTAGAATCACTATTTTCTGACTTATTAGAGCTCTAAATCTATGAATAAAAAGGAAAAATAAAAGAAGACAAAATACAGATGTGACTCTACTATACCGATGCAAGTATGGGAACAAGACTTTTGTACAACTTACTTAGAATCTTGCCAACAAATAAAGACAAAATATAGTTATATTTCCCCCTCAAAATAAAAATTTCCTGGAAATAGGAATGATTCAATCAAGAAGAAGGTTAATCGTAGTGAGTATGTCCAACTAAATAATTTCTAAGTCTTAAATTCTCCCACTGACTCTAAAACATTTTACTTTACTTTGTATGAGAGCAGTAGGACAATGAAATGGGAAGACAAAAGCAATTTACAAAGGATAGAGAAAGTGGGGGATTGTCTTGAAGAAACACATTTTGGAATGATTTTCACTCAAAGGCATTCCCCAAATTTGACATATCACCCCAGTTTCTTGCCCCACCCATGCCTCCTCCATACTCAGGTAATTATTAGAGTCACAGAAATATAGTGAGGCATATACTGGTTTGATTTTTTTCTGTCTTCTGAATATAACCATTTTCTCTGAAAGTAATTTTGAGAAAGTATTTTTAAAATGGCTTATTTTAATATCAATTTTTTTCTAAAATAACTGGAATCCCTTCTTTGCTATCTCTTATTCTGTAACCCCATTGCAATTTAGCTTTCAATCTCAAATATTAAATTGGCTCTGTTCTAAAGAATCACCAGTGATTTCCTATGCATTGGGGTTCTGGGATGTTCCTGATATCTCCATCCTTGTAACTTTCCTGTCGTATAGTGGTCCTCCAATGTGACCACACACTGAACATTGGGTGATTCTAATGTGAAGCTAATGTGGAGAATTCTGGCTACTGCTGGAATAGTAGTAATGATCATCTGAACTTTCCTGAATTCCTTTCTTCCCCTTGTTTATTGTTCCTTTGTTTTGCTACAATTCTAATAAATTCTGTGACTCTTATTCCTTTAACTACCCTAAATCCTAATTGCACATTTTTCTTCATGCATGCTCAAAATTTTAAAATTCCCTCTAGGATGTAACTCAGAAGTAGAATTCCCCTGAGTTCAGTCTCCAGTATGACAAAAAAAGCAGCCTTAGGAGACACATGAAATAAGAATTTTGAAGATGAGCCTTGGAATTTTTAAATGCTTCCTAAATATTATAATGATAACATATTATTAGCTAATCAAAATACTAATCATGATGTACTCATCAAAATTAGTATATCATGAACACAATTCAGTATATTATATTTTCTCATATATTCTATTCATCTGGAGCATGATTCGCCCAAATGCCACCTACAGAAACCTATGTCTTCTCTTAGAGAATCAATCCATAATACTCTTTATTTGTAGGTAGATTGAGATTCTTCTTCCCAGGCATAATTTCTCCCTTTTTAAAATTGAAATAGTGTCTAGCTCTCCTGTTGCAAAACTGAAATTATGCCATGTATCTTAGCTTGCTTATTTGTTTTATTTCTTCACTAAAGAAATAGCTTGAGAGCAATGGTTCCCACGCTTGAATGGCCATAAAATCGTTGGCAAGTAGGTTAAAGTACACATTCTCTAGTCAAGACCTTCCAAACTCTTGTTCAATAACTCCAGTGATGCACAAGTCATTGCCATACACACAAAACAGCTACTGATGGCAGTCCTAAAATCACACTTCGAAGGGAAACACACAGACTTGTGTGCATCTTTCTTTGTATGACTTTGAACCTCAGCATGATGTATAATTACAATGTACCCATAAAAGTATTTTGTTTATTTACATATATTTGTGGTACTGGGGATTGAACCCAAGGGCATATAAGCTTCACCTCCAGCCCCATTTTATTTTTATTTTGAAATAGGATCTCGCTAGGCTGATGAGATGCTTGCTGAGGCTGTCCTCCAACCTATGATCCTCCTGCTTCAGCCTCCCATGTACTGGAATTACAGGCGTGTGCCACCACACCTGGCTTAAAAGTATTTTTAAAAATAAAAACAAAACAGAAAAAAACAACTTCTCACACCAAAATTTTGAGATTTTCTCACTCTACCATGGTTCCAACAGCCCCTCATATTTTATTGGTGCTCAGTGTGAAGTCTGGGGCAACTGGTGCTTGACCCAGTACTCTCTGCTCAGTATTACACATTTCAAGGGCTTCTCCTCCACTGGTTGTCTACAGTTCCTCAAGACCTCCTGAAAGCCCTCTGTAAAAATGAAAAACCACAAGCAGAGATAGTTTTTATTCCAGCCTCCTCCTTCTACCATGTGTCATTCCCTAATGTGATTCCCACTGAAGCAGGGCACCTCCGAATCTGTTCAGTCTTATCCATGAAAGAAGTTGGACATTTCTCAAAATGAGAAATACTTGACTTTGTTACCATGCCACAACTTTCTGAATTAATCACACTGTCCACAAATTGGAATCATTCCACCAGTCTGGATTTTACAGTTATTGAAAGCCAAGCTGAAAAGAATTGCTCGGCTCTGAAAGAGGAACTCAGACTCTCTGAGGCATAATCAATCCGATCAGTAGTCTCTGTTGAAGCTGGTTTTGTAACTTTGTTCCCTTTTGAATTTTTCCAGTCACCAGTCATTTGGCCTTTCAAGCTCATTTGAAGAGAAATTGCTTCTCTCATATGATTCAATAGGTAAAAATAATTGTGATGCGATTAGCAGCAATTTAATTGAAAGAGTTATCTTTCTGAGAAGAATCTAAATGTTAAAAATTAGGGACTAAACTTGCAATCAGATTCTTTACAGAGTAATGAAATGATTTTTTGTTTCTCTTTTTTTTTATTTACAGTAATGCTAAATGCAATGCTATGTTGTTCTTTAATACCACCGTGGCTTAGTGTGAGAATGTTTTCATTAAGGTAGAAAGCAATAAAGAAGGAAATTTGAAAATGTTTGGCCTGATTATATTACCACCCCTTTATCCTCTGACAGTCCTTTTAATTAAGAAAGAGCAACCATTATACAAACTCAAAGTGGAAAAACCAGGATGTAGAAGCATGTGTTGTTTTTTAAGATTACCTAAAGAAAATATGACAAAAAAGCATTAAAAATTTAATTATATTACTGCTGGTGGATTTGTCAGTTTTACTCCCTTATTAAAAGTTTTATAGATTTTTTTCACTTAAAAGCAAAGCATTGAAATATAATAATCAAGTGAATTTTTTTAACTGCAATAATGCGGGAACTAGAATTCTTGAGATATGGGAATACGAAGGTCTCACTGGGCTCAGAGAGAGATCAAATCTAGATGTTGGAACTTGAAAAATAATTTATTGCTGAGCAGTATGATAGAAACGCATTTCTTTTATCAAAGAGGCCTGGCAGTTTCTTGGGGGTAATATTTGCCTTCAGGACATCTTTAGAATAGTGACAATAATACTTACATGTATCATGACTCCGTATAAGCAATTTAGGTTTTCATCTTATTGGTCTTGAAATTATAGAGCCATTCAAAACATACTGAATCCTGCTGACTTGCTGGGGTAAAAGCAAAATAAAGTAAAAGTCTTGGTGGTGCACACCTTTAATCCTAGCACTTGGGAGACTGAGACCGGAGGATGGCAGGTTCAAGTACAATATCAGCAAGTAGTGAGGCTCTCACCAATCTAGTGAGATCCAGTTTCAAGACAAAAATGAAATAAAGGATCGGGAGCATAGCTTGGAGGTAGAAAGCCCTGGGTTCAATCCGCAATACTGAAAAAAAAAAAAAAAAGCTTTGCCATCAAAATCTCATGATCTGATAGAGGGCCTGAAAGGTAAACACATAATTTTAATCTGTCAAAAGGAATAATCGCAACTTGGACAGAGTGCTATGGGATTACAGAAGAGGCAGGGCCCAGATACTTGGCAAATTGAGGGCAAACTTAATAAAAAACATTTTTAGCTGAGTCTCAAAGATATAAGCAGATGTAGGTCTGGCCTGTGATATAAAGGTTTTGAACCAAGTGGGGGTGGCAATGACCACCCAATGAAGAAATTTAAAAACTTATTCTTTCGTAAAGTAACTCGAAGTTGGTGTACATAGCAGGAGCACAAGATGTGTGTGTGCCTGTGAGAAAAACAAGATACCCTTTCATTCAAAGCACTGCGCCATACGGGCGAGCTGGCTTCTAGCATAGGGTGCAGAGACTCTGAAGAGTCTTAGCCAGGGCAGTAACATGATACTATTTATTTCATGATAATAATTTTCAGATAAATATTAATAAACTAAATAAAGTATATTACTAATATTGCATTTGATCCACTAAAATAAATATTATAAATTATATTTATTAAGATAAATATTAACATATATTTTATTTAAATTTTTTATTTTACTATATAGCTTTATTGAGACACTGCTGATATGCAATAAACCACTTTTTGTGTGGAACTGTATGCATCTGTATGACAGTGAAGCTAGTGGACATCTCCAGCCCAAAGCTTCTTTGGATCGCTTTGCGGTCCTCCTCTTCCTCCTCATACCCACAAGCAAATCCAGGAGACCACTGAGCAGCTGACAGTTGTCACTGCTGAAGTGATGACTTTCTGTCACAAGGGATTAACATTTCCTAGAATTTTATTTTTTTATTTTTTATTATTTATTTATTTATTTATTTATTTATTTATTTATTTATTTTGGTAGTACTGGGGTTCCTGGAAGTCCTCATACCTCTGGGCTACACTCCCAGACCTATTTTTACATTTTTATTTGGAAACAGGGTCTCCTAAGCCAGCGCACGCGACTGGCTTTGAACCTGTCGATCCTCCTGTCTCTGCCTCCCAAGCGCGGGGATTACAGGCGTGCGCCACCGCGCCCGGCTCCTAGAATTTTATGTGAAGAGAATCAGTGAGTATGTATTCATTTTGCCCGGCTTCCTTCTTTTAGCACAATTACCACTGAGGGTTTTCAATGTCGTGTATGATCAGTGGATGATTCCATTTTTTTGCTGAGTAGTACTCCATTTTATGAATACATAACACATTTTCAATTGAGTTTTCCTATCGATGAGCATGTGAGTCGTTTCCAGTTTGGGACTTTTACAATGAAAGCCGCTATGAATGTTGTTGCATTAGTCTTCAGAGGGACATGTGCTTTCCTTGTCTTAGGTAAATGCCTAAGCATGGAATGGCAGGATGATACAATTGTTTAACCAAGTGTCAAATAGTTTTCCCGAGTAGTTGACCATTTTAGAATCTCAGCAGTAGTGTCTGCGAGTTCCGGAGCCTCTATATTACCATCAACAGTGGGTGTGATCAGTCTTTTAGATTGTAGCAACTTTAATAGGTGTGTAGTGTTGTTCACTGATATTTAAGGATGCATTTCCTAAGTGGCTCCTGATATTAAACATCATTTCATTTGCTATTTCCCACCTGTATATTTTTTGATAGTCTATTTGAATACTTTTCCAGTTTTTAATTGCTTTAAATTTTTTTTATTATTACATTTTTAGAGTTCTCTAGATATTCTCAGTACAACTGCATTATCAAATATATATAAACATTTTCTCCATAGGATGTGTTTTTGTGAAGAGTAGATGTTTTTAATTTTTATTAATCCGTAATTTATCAAATTTTATGAATCATGCTTTTGATATATTTTCTAACAACTTTTTACCTAACCCAAAATCACAAAGATTTTTCCCCAATTTTGTCTAGAAGTTCATAGTTTAGGGATTTATGCTTATTTGTGTGTTCCATTTTTAATTAATTTTTGAATGTTGTATCAGATATGAATAGAAGTTTATTACTTTGAATGTAGACATATAATTGATATGCATTATTATTATTTTGTGTGTGTGTGTGGTACTGGGGTTCCTGGAAGCCCTTCTACCTCCGGGCTACTCTCCCAGATCTAACATCTATCTATCTATCTATCTATCTATCTATCTATCTATCTATCTATCTACTTTAAAAAAAAATTTGGAAATGGGTCTCTTAAGCCAGTGTGGCTGGCTTTGAACCTGTGTGATTCTCCTGTCTCCGCCTCCCAAGTGCAGGGATTACAAGCGTGCACCACCATGCCCGGCAATATGCACTATTTTTAAATACCATCCCTTCTCAATCTAGTTGTTTTTATTTTTTTTTTTACAAAATCAGTATTTCAGTCTAATACATAATCATAGAATAGTCTACCCATCAACAGCATAGTACAAAATATTCATAGAACACTCCACCTAGGACCAGCACAATATGCCTTCTCCTTAAGAGCACATGGAACATTGCTCAGCATAGATGATATGTTTGGCCACAAAATAAGTCTTAATAAATTCATGAAGATAGAATCTACACAAAGTATTTTCTCTGACTGAAATAGAATATAACTAGAAAACAATAACAGAAGCAAATTTACCAAATAAGTGGATATATTAAATAATATCCACTTAGCAACCAATGGTTCTAAGAAGAAATCACACAGGAAATTAGAAAATATTTGGAGTCTAATGAAAACAAAAGGACAACATTCCAAGCTTTATGGGATGCAGCAAAAGTAGTGGCCTGAATGAAAACAATAGCTATTAACATCTGTGTAACAAAAGAAGAAAGACCTCAAATCAGTCACCAAACTTGACACTCCGAGTACCCAGAAAAAAAAAAAAAGAACAAATTAAACCCAGAAAGTCAGACTTCTAGAAATGCAGGGAAAGAGGACAAAAGTAGCAGCTTGCCCTTTGACCCTCAGCATACAGGACATATTATACACTTGGAATAATGGTATCAGCATAAGGGAATTTTATTGTAGGGTCAAATAATAATAAATAGGCAGCTGTTAGAAACAAAAAAGTTGGTATTTATATGTCATTTATTATGAAAGAAACTCTAAGTTTGAGAATATAGGGTCTAGTTAGATATAGCCTAACTAGACCTTAAAAAAATAAAATAATAGCATTTGCAAGAAGATGGAAGGAACTGGAGAACATTATGTTAAGTGAGATCAGTCAAGCACAGAAAGTGAAGGGACATATGTTTTCTCTAATATGCCCAAGCTAGGGAGTAGTGGTAATACCAGAGGGACTCCAGATGATGGAGGGGAAATCTCAGCAAAGCTTGAACGGAGGGATAGGAGAGGAAGAAGGCTGAGGTTGTTCAATGGAGGAGCTATATACGAATATGTGTAATAACATAAATACAACATGATTAACCTAGTCACTCTCTATTGGGGAGGGAAAGGGAGGGGGAAGGGCATGAAGCACAATGTAAATGTACACCACTTTCAATATGTTCCACTTATAAAAAATAAAAATTAAAAAAAAAAATTCAGCCAGGCATGGTGGCGCATTCTTATAATCCCAGCATTCTGGAGGCTGAGTCAGAAGGACTGTGTTTCACGGACAGCCTCAGCTACTTAGTGAGGCTTTCTGCAACTCAGTGACACCCTGTTTCAAATTAAAGAATATAAATTAGGGCTCGGGGTATAGCTCAGAGGCAGAATGCTTCTGGGTTCCATCCCCAGTACCACACCCCCCCAAAATTCTACACACCATATTTCTATAGTACAGATTTTTGTTGTGAGATTGTAGTTTATTACATAAAGTACCAGTGGAGAAAATATGCATTTCAGAAGTAAGTGGCCATGTTATTCAGCATTAAATTTGTCAGAGCAATAAGCTGCCCCTAAAATACCCTTATTTATGCATTAAAGGATAGACTAGGAGTCTTAAGAGGAAATTACATGGTTGGATTCAAGTAAATTTAAAAAAAATAAGCATAGGAATTGCTTGTCTTTTAGCCTCATGCATTTAAGAAAGTATGATCTTACCCAAATATTTTGAATTAACATAAAAACGACCAGTTGTACACATCTGTGGCATATGGCGAAAACTGAGTAAAATCCAGTCTTACATGTGTAAGGAATGATTACTGTTCAGTTTCTGGGAATAAAGGAGCAATTCTCTGTTATGAATGATACACTGAAGAAGCTAAATGATTATCCTAAATGGGACTTCCAGGAAAATCACAGTGAGTTGTTGTCATGTGTTATAAACTCCCAAGAAGTTTAAAACATACAAAGACATAAAAAAAAGAGATGAGGTTACATAACAAGTAAATAAAACTCAGTTCTTTAAATTTTTCCGTACACAGTCTCTTTCATACACCGCACAACGCCTAGTTAGAAGCCTAACAAACTACTAGCTCTGTTCTCTCCTCCACACCTCATTCAAAACATGAACCAAGCTGAACTCCAGTGTGTTAAATCACATGGTAGTGCTAGCTGGAGATGAGGCACTATATAACACGTACTATGGACGGCACAGAAAATCTAAGATGAGATGGAACTGGAGGGCCAGGCTGGCAGCATTTTGTAGTTTCAAAGTCTAATGAAAAAATTGTCTCAGTAAATAAGTGGACTTTAAAATCATAAAGAAATATTAGTTTAAGCATCATTTTTAAACTGTCAACAATTTCTTAGCAACCAGGCATGGTGGCACACACGTGTAATCTTAATACTTGGGAGGCTGAGTCAGGAGGATAGCAGGGTTTTGACCAGCCTCAGTTATTTATTGAGGCCCTCCACAACTTAGTGAGACCCTGTTTTAAAATAAAGAATTTATTTAAAATTCTGGGGTTATAGCTCAGAGATAGATGGCCCCTGGGTTCAATCCTCAGTTCTGAAAAAAAAAATCAGTTTTTTAGCCAGGCACAGTGCCACATGACTGTAATCTCAATACTTGAGATGCTGAAACAGGAAGATTGCAAGTTTGAGGCTAGTTTAGGTAAGAGGGAGATGCTGAATAAATTAGGGAGACCCTGTTTCAAAATAAAAAGGTCTGGGGGTTTATCTTAGAGGTCGAATTACGTTGGGCTTATTCCCCAAAACCAAAATAAAACAAAGCAAAGCAAAAAAAAAAAAAATTCTTAGCTTCTGCTGTGATGTATTTGTATCCACTCCAAAGTGATTTGTTGAACCCTTCTCCACAATGTAGAAGTATTAGAAGAGGGGCCTTTGAGAGGTAACCATGTCATGAGGGTGAAGCCCATAGGAATGGGACCAATAAGGGGCTCAAGAGATCAGAATCCATCTTTTTATCATGTTAGGACACACAGGGAAAAGACAGGAAGCAAAAAAGAAAAGGCCCTCCCCAGAAGCCAAATCTGCCAGCAGCCTGATCACAGATTTTCTAGCCTCCAGAATTGCGAGAAAGGAATTTCTGTTTATAAATCACCTAATCTATGGGATTTGGTATAATGACCTGAATGAACAAAGACAGCAGCCACCCTTATATGAATGCTTCTTTTTTTTTTTTCTTAATGAGCTGAGAAGTCATTTTTGTAGGTGATCCTTTAAACAAAACCAAAAGGTAGTATGCAAAAATCACCCATGTGGAAATGCAAAAACTCAGAAAAGCATAGATTTAATTAAGTCTAGAGTTAGAATACCATAGGATGAAGACATTGCATTCATTCTTTTATTTGATAAATAGTTATTGAAGGATATTAGTATGTGAGATGATAAAAGCGGTCCACATGCATTTCTTAGATAAGCAGAGATGCTGGTCTTTTCTGCATAGAGAATCTAGGGTGAGTGTGGAACGGGGCTGCAGTGGTGCTTGGTGGTGAGACTCCCAGTATCCTCAGTCCCACAGGACTATCCAAAACGTATTTTATAAGGGTAGGTGAGCCGGATAGGAAAACATCAAGACTTAGCCAAGAGAGGTTTGAAGTGAGATTGTGGGGAAAGGCGCAGAAACCAAAGAGAAAACCAAAAGAGATGACTTTAGTCATTGTTGTGCAAAGGGGGCCTCTTTAAAAAAAATCAGAAAGAACAAGTCTACAATGCAATGAAGATACTGGAATTTCCTATTCCCCAAATATTTATTTTTCTACCTTAATTCCTGACTTATTAAAAATATAGAAGACTTCTTAAAAATTTCCCATTTGTTCTCTTAACCACAATGTGATCTTTTGGAGATAGGCTAGGTATTTAATTTTGTATTCCCAGCTTCTAACTCAGAGTTTTTATAAGCAGTAAGGCCTGTTGATCAAGAACTTGGTGATTTCCAAATTAAATTTGTTATATAAATATCTAGCAGTTAAGTGTATCCTTGAAATATCTGACCATAATACAGTGCCTACATATTACTTCTAGACGAATAATAATATCTACCTGTTGCCATGTATTAGAAATTGCTGGAGAGTCCTTGAGTTTCAGCCTGAGAAATTGTGAATATCATTCTTTGCAGGTGGCTTTTCCTCTTGTACAGTCTACAATGTTGAAACCTGACCCTGCAAATCTGTGCACAGACTGGCTCTGCTGCAAGCAAGGCTAGGGATTAGTGGTGTCTAAGCACTTTCTGCAGCTCAGGATTCAAAGTGCTGCTGAATCCAGTGGACATAGATTTCTGCAACTTATTATACATACAATAGGCATTTTAGAAGCTTCCTCTTTAATATTTTTGATAATAAAAGTATACTTAAAAATCCTACAACTACCAAATACTCTTTTGATAGTAAAGAAAGATTTAATAATAAATCATATTATTACATATCAACCACAGAGGTTTCTCCTAAGAGCATCATGCTTTGATTTGGGATTCTAAATCATATTTTCTTTGATATTTATTCTATCTTATTATATAAAGAAGGTAAACTTTCAGTACCCCTATAAAACACAACCAAACAACTTTATAATAGATTATAAATCTCATTTATCCTAAAAAAAAAATCAGTCCTGGCAGAATAGCCAAAGTAGTTTACTTACTGTTTTGTTTTGTTTTTCTGGCCAGATGATAACATATAGTAATGAAAATGCAAAATCCACTAGAGAAAATTTTTCATGATCAAAGTTAATCTCTGAGTAGATCTGTCCAATATTTAATCCCATATATTCTCCAACTTAACCAAACTCAGAGATATATGATCAATAATTAACACTGAAGAGTCCATCAATGACAAGTCATATTGGACTTTAGAATATTTTTATTTTACTGATATGCCCCATAGAAGAAATGACCACCTATATTTGCTTTAGTAATAACAGAACTTGACACTTGTACAGCATTTTATACATTTTGGCAGCCTATCTATAAAGAAACTCTGAGTCTTTAAGCAGTACTATTATATTGGCATATAGAAAACAGACAAACGTTGTGCAAGTGTGGCATGCATGTCCAATGCCACCAAGCTGAACTAAAGTATAATGAATCTCATCATGACTATTGCTTTCAAGAATCTTAAGGCAACAATTTTTATGCAGAATCAAACATTTTCAGAAATGCTAGCCTATAATAAGGCTTCAATGAAAAAGCTTTCCTTTTCCCTTGTAGCAAATTATAGTGATTTTTCTTCATTGTCTGCTTGAGATATTTTGGTACTGTAAAACTATTATTACAGGCTTCGAAAGACCACCCTCCTGGATGGCACTTGAATTTTTTACTAGGAAGTACTGGGGGAGGTTGGTGAACCTGAGAACTTGAAGGGTGAATATCTGTAGGATTTATATTTTCAAGTATGTTATATCAATGTATCATTTATAAAATTTTAGACATTTAGATGACTTTAAGAGTATATTGGAATTCCCTAAAAGAGGTTTGGACAAAATCAGAGTGCAGTTAGGAGATAGAGAGATACAGAGCAACTGAGAGCAGCAGGCGGCACCAACTGAAAACAGAAGTTATGAGGTCAGGAAGAGGAAACAAATTAGAAAAAAATAAATGAAAGAAGGGAGGACGTCGCAGTCATGCAAAATGAACAAAGAAAGAAGTTATCAAGATGGACCCAGAGCTTGGGAAGGACTCTGGCGAGTCCCTGATGGAAGTTCTCACATCATCTAAAAGAGCAAGGATTAGTCACAAACCATGAAAACTACAAGAACAACAAAATTGAAGAAGCTCATTTGAACAGCCAGAGGGATCAATTCTAGATCCGGAATCTGAAAAACACTTTTAGAAGTTGCTTTCTGAATATCCCCCAGATCTGACTTTTTTTTTTTTAATTCAACCTATTGCTAAATTCTGTATACTTGCACCTGGCATTCAACCAACATAAGGCTGGGCATGTCTTACTCCCAAATGGAAATCAAAGTGAACCGGAGAGTCCTTCGCAAAAAGTTCTGTTGGGCTAGCAGAGTAGACAGAAGGACCAGTATTCAACTTTGATTATGTAGTTTTACGCTCATGTGTGATATAAAGTTTAGATAGTCTCTATAACAGGTCTATCTCTGCTTTAGGGGATCAAATAGAATTGGTCACTTTGAGTCAGTCACAATGCAGGATACTTCAAAAGGGTATGAGTGACTCTGTGAGTTGGTGTTGAAACCTTTTGTACAGATGTACTTACTTCTCTGTTGCCTGTCATTGCACTGGTCTCTTCCATGTTTTAAACAGAGCCAACAATTATGTGAACTCAACTAGAAAGTCAATGTGACTTTTTTCTAAGCACCTTGAAGATGGTCAGTTCAGGACTTTTGCTGCACACCTGAAACTCCAGAAAAGTGCCACAAAATGTACAGTACATGATAGAGTGTGCAAGAGTTACTAGAGTGACTTCCTGCATCCAGAGATGCCTCCCAACAAATTTTTAAAATCTAAATAGCTTTCCTGTTTGTTGTATTTAGAAAATAGCTGATTATTTTGAATTACTATTGCCTAGAGAAGGATCTGAGTGTCTTTTGTTTTTGGTGGTACTGGGGTTCCTGGAAACCCTTCTACCTCCGGGCTACACTGCCAGACACCTATTTTTTATATTCTTATTTGGAAACAGGGTGTCTTAAGCCAGAGAGGCTGGCTTCGAACCCGCGTGATCCTCCTGTCTTCACCTCCCAAGCAAGGGGATTAAAAGTGTGCACCACCACACCCGGCGCTGAGTGTCTTTTTTTTTTTTTTAAGAGAAAAAACAGCAAAGATATTATCCTATGTTGTAGAATAATAACAATGAATGAGAAGCTAGTTGGTGGTAGCTGTGAAAGAGATAAGTCCAATACCCAAGGCCTGCAGAAGAGGAAAATGGGTCAAAAAGATACCAGACTTAACTTCAGACATTCTCCCAGAAATTTCATTGAAAACAGATAAATGTTACATCATGAAGGCTGCATTATACCAAAAGTTCTCTGATTCAGATGACAAATTGTGGTGTGGTAGGAGGCAGTGTGGTGAGCATACATGTCAGTAAGAGCTTTATAGATACTCTACAAAATTGTTCTTTGAAACACCCTAATCAAAAGAAGAAAAGACTTGATATCTGCGTGGAAAGGGAGCTAATGTTTACTAAGGTTTTCATATATGATGTTGCATCTTATCTCAGCAACAGTGTGCAAGATAAGTGATTTGTACTGACTTTCAGAGTCATAAACTAAAAACATAAAAGGTGATGCAATTTACTCAAGATCCAAATTTAGATCTGTCCATTGCGTTATTCAAGATGTGAATTTAGATCCGTCCATTGTGTTAAAGTGAAAAAAAGCAGATGCTACCTTCTCCTGTTTGATGTTGATTTGCAAGAAACTGTGTCTACCTCATTTCTAGTTCAAATAATAGATATAGGCAAAAGACTCAAAATAAGACCTTGGAATGAGTTTCAAGTTCTGCCTTTCAGAGCCTCAAGACCCCTCAAAGTTGCTTCAGAGACCATCTTCTACTACAAAAGTAGGGTTGACCTGATGGAGTTCTGAATCTCTACTTATAAAAAGAAACTGTACCTTGTATTTTTATATAATGGTATATACAATAATATTTTATTTAAGGAGAAGATCCCCACTGCTAAAGAAAGTTTAAAAAATAGATGCAAAAATTCCTTATTGGCAAACCACCTTTATGAAAGTTTTCAATTAATTATTAATCTTTTATAGTGGGAAAAATTATTTTCATTTTTCTTTTCTTTAAATCTATAATTTCCTATGGTGAGTAAAAAGTAAAAGTATATATGTAAATACATAAAATACATATATAAAATATATGCTATACTCTAATTGTCAGTTGATCATAACTTCTTTTTCTACTCAGTAGGGAACAATTCATTATATGTTTAAAAAACTAAAACAAAGCTCTTCACTGGACCCAAAGACCAATTCACAGGCAGCTCTGTGGAATGCAAATGAAATGCTTCAGCTGATGTCACAGTGCTTCCTGGGGGGGAAAAAAGGTAATAGAGGACCAGGACACCCATGCAGATTTCCACAAGTGACAATATTGCTCAAATAACACATCTTGACCTCAGTGGCTTTATCTAAGAGTGGATCAATCACATGAGACAGAAAAACTAAGTTTCATTTTTCTATGTGTGATATGGCAAGATCTTAGGGAGATTTAAGAAACATCTTGGAAGGAAGCTCAATTACTTTCATCCATTAAATCTAAAACATTAATCCAAAAGATTACATTGTAGAAAAATGATCATTCATTGAGTCACTTTCCCACTTTTTTTCTGAACTTTGGTGAAGTATCCTTAATATAAAAATTTTAAAAATATGAATGATTATTTTAAGGTCAACTTTTGCTTTACCAAAAGCTAAACTTACTGACTTTTGAATAACAGAAGAAAAAAAAAGTTGGATAAGATTCTTTTTAATTTTAGAGGTTTTTGTGGGAAGGTCTGGAAATAAAAAATGACAAGTGAATGAGTTGGAAATTACTACAATAATTATACAACTTTGAACTTACCACCATAAATTGTAGATACTTGTTAGAATGCATACTACAGTTTCAACAAAGCAATACTAATGGGCATAATAAATCTTAAACTGGAGCAGTTGAGTATTTAAAACAAGCACTAGACCAACCAAAGAAAATATTTTAAATAAGCAATGCTAAATGAATCAAGCCCTTTTCAGATAACGTGGGTCTCTTGGATCACATGACTTGTGGCATACCAGATGTTTTTTTGTACGTGTTAAAATTCGATTTTTTTTTTATTTTTTATTTTGGTGGTACTGGGGTTCCTGGAAGCCCTTCTACCTCCGGGCTACACTCCCAGACCTATTTTATTTTTGGAAACAGGGTCTCTTAAGCCAGCACGGCTGGCTTCGAACCTGCGCAATCCTCCTGTCTCCGCCTCCCAAGCGCAGGGATTACAAGCGTGCGCCACCACGCCCGGCTAAAATTCTATTTGTAAGTATTAATAATGGAGCAAAAAGTAATAACGAGACAGAACATTAAGGAATGTAATAGAAGTTCTAACACTGCTTGGGCCAATGACATTGGGGAAAAAATTAATGGGAGATTTTAAAGTGGAACAGAAAAAGAAAAAGAAATGATATCTGGATCTTTATCACAAATGTATCTATACAGAAAGAATCACTTATTTTTCTAAAACCTGTTACAGAAGTAAATGTAGAAGTTTTTAAGCATATAATGGCATGATGATTAAGTATTAAAAACAAAAATAAACTTATAGCATATGTTATATATAAATTTACCTATAGATATATGTTATATATAAATTAGGGGGCAAATAAATTAAACCCAATACTTAACATATACAATGTGGTCATTTGCTGCCTTGAAAATCCCTTTTCTTGCGGTCCTTTGCAACTGATCACCATAAGTGAAATAAAACAATTACTTTCAAAATATTAAGGTAGAACAATTAAAACCGAAGTCTGCATTATTTTCCGATACCATTTTTTATTGGTGAAAAGAGAGTATTATTCTCTTTGTCTACATTTCCCTTGTCCAGTCCTCAGCAGTATAATTGAATAGCTACTCTAAACCCCTTAAACCAGTCTCAGCTTCTCCCCCATCAGATACGTGTTTGTGATGAGAAATCTGGCATAGTTCACTGGGGAGGTTTATAGAGTTTGCAGACTCAGATGGCCTCTTTAAAGTGTGTGTGTGTGTGTGTGTGTGTGTGTGTGTGTGTGTGTGTGTGTAGGGGTGTAGGGGTGTAGAGAGGGGTTAGTATGCATGGATAAAATTCATGATGCTGAAAATAAAAAAAAAAAGGAAATGCCTTTGCTAACTCAGTCATCTTTTGCTGACAGTAGCCTAGCCTTAGGGGGGAAAATGCATTTATGTGACTATTTTCTCTATTAACCTTCAAGCTGATTCAAGCATGGCTTTTTCTCTTTCACAATGAGCCACATTTCCCCTCTTTCCCTCTGGAGAACCCTGACAGTCCCCAGAGCTGATGAATCTATGCAAAAATAGCCCTGACGAGCAGCAAGAGGCTCTCCCAGATTTTGCCACATGGGGCCTCAGTTTCAAGGGCCAGGAAAGGGCTACAAATAGTCCGTTTGTACTGTACGCTCTCTCCCTGGGGTGGAGGAAATGTTTGGGGCTCCATTCTCAAGTTTCAATTCTCTCTATATTTCTGTCCATCAATAACTAGAGTCATAGATATATCAAAGTATTTTGGTATTGTCTCTTACGTCTTTTTATTTTTTTTAGGGGGTGGTACTGGGGTTCCTGGAAGCCCTTCTACCTCCGGGCTACACTCCCAGACCTATTTTTACATTTTTATTTGGAAACAGGGTCTCCTAAGCCAGCGCTCATGGCTGGCTTCGAACCTGCGCTATCCTCCTGTCTCTGCTTCCCAAGCGCGGGGATTACAAGCGTGCGCCACCATGCCCAGCATCTCTTAGGTCTTTTTTTTTTTTTTATCTCTAGCTTTATCTAGAAATGGCATAGCCTTGAATGTTATAGCTCTTAATAGATAGAAGTTGGACTAATAAGCGAGTCTCTAAAACACCATAAAGGCATGCAGATAAATTCAGCAAAGTTCAGAAAGGTAAACTTCTGACTCTGGCCCTCTCTGATCAAGTGAACCTGAACCATTTCTCTCTGAAACACACGAGCTAGGAAGAGTCTTGTTTCTTTATGCTCATGGCCCAGTTAATAAGCACACCAAAGCATGGGAGAAGAGGGAGAGTTGTCATAAAGTACTCCCAGGTAACAGTCCCTTTGGATATTGTCAGTTCATGAGATAAAAGTCAGGTAAGATGTGCTCAGTAAGTATTTATTGTTCATGAATTACTCAATTATTATGAATAATGCAAGGATTTCTTTTAAGCTGTTTGTGTATGCTATCGACAGAAGTTCTAAGCCTTCAATACTTGAAAAGTAGCTTTCAGGGGAATAGCCAGGATGTAACTGGTGTTCTGTGGGTAGAAGATGACTACGAAAATTAGTAGAGATTTTTCAGTAGTAACCTCATGTTTAGTGCAATGGTGAAGCTTCTGAGGACCCCAACAAAGCCTAGGCAAGTTGGTTTCCTCTGAAGTTGTACTGTCGCCTGTCACCTGCAAAGCTTTTGTGTAGTGTCTGTGTGTGTGTGTGTGTGTGTGTGTGTGTGTGTGTGTGTGTGAGAGAGAGAGAGAGAGAGAGAGAGAGAGAGAGAGAGAGAGAGAGAGGGAGGGACTGGGTAACGAACCCAGGGACATTATGCATGAGAACCCATTTCAAAGTAAAAAAATAAAAAGGGCTGGAAGTATAGCTCAGAGGTAGAAGGCCCCTGGGTTCAATCCCTAGTAGTATGTATGTTATGTATGTATGCCTGTATGTATGTATGCATGTGTGTGTAAATGAATAGATGAAGTTTAAGTCCCAGAGTCCCTAAATCTTGTAATCTGAAGGTTCTATTTTTTTTCCCTTGGTGGTACTGGGGTTCTTGGAAGCCCTTTTACCTCCGGGCTACACTCCCAGATCTATTTTATACTTTTTATTTGGAAACAGGGTCTCTTAAGCCAGCGTGGCTGGCTTCGAACCTGCGTGATCCTCCTGTCTCCGCCTCCCAAGCGCAGGGATTACAAGCGTGCGCCACCATGCCCTGCTGAAGTTTCTATTTTAAATATCAAGAATTCTGTGAACTTCCATATAATGTAATTAGGGATGCTTTAAATACTCCTTTAATGGAAATTATACAAGATGAAAGACATGAATGAAATCAGTGGTGCTTTTAGTTCTTAGTATCTTAATAATCACAACAGCAATTAATTGTATGTGAAATTAATATTACATAATTGTGTAAAATAGATCATCAACTTTTTGTAAAGAGGCAACATACAATTTTATTGGAAAATGTATCTGTGGACTAACCATGCAATAAATTCCTGGCCCAGTGGATTTTTGTGGTCACTGCTAGGGCCCCATTAATCTAGATTGTGAACCAGCTTGCGTAAGGAAGCTCTCACCAGTGTCTCAGGGGCCATTCATAGACTTCTGGAGAGACCAAGGCAGCCGCCTTTCTGTGCAGCCTCCTTGTGGAGCTCCACGCGAGCACACGAGCACACCACGCAGGCGGTAAGTAGAGCGCACTGTGTGTGGGCATCCGAAGGCATCAGTCAGAGGTTTTTCACCTCATCTCTCATTGACAGTTTGCTGCCATTGCCAAAAACACCACAAAAACCTCTGTCCCTTTACATCAATCCAAATCATTGTGGGATTCAATTTATATTTTGGACAGGTTGATTGGAAACATTCTTGCAATAATAGTTTAAATAGCTAATATATGCTGCTCTATTTTGCCTTATTTTATTTTTGCCATACTAGGGATTGAATCCACAGGAGACTCTACCTCTGTGTTATCCCCCTGCCATATTTTATTATTATTATTTTTTGAAGATTTAAAGAAGTTTATTAAAAAGATAGAAATACAGAAGATAGTTATAGCCCCATGCCACAATGGCATGGTGGGGGTGGTCTGAGCCAATTCACCACCCCAAGATACAGCATGTGGACTGGACTTTTTATACCCATGACCTCCATCTTGTTTATGTAATTCTTACGTAGTAAACGTCCCTGTAAGGTACCTCCCCTCACCCTGTAAGGTACCTCCCCTCACCCTGTAAGGTACCTGAAACAAGGTCTTGCTATGTTAGCATGCACTGGCCTCAAACCTGTGTTCATCCTCTTTCGACCTCCCAGGTATTGGTGTTAGAAGTATGCACCACCATACCTGGCTGCTACTTCATTTTATATAAGATTTTTGAAATGGTTCTAGCCTGTTGATAAGATAATTAAATTTTACTTATATAAGTTGTATACATCATACTAACTTTTACTTATAAATTGTATACCTTATACCAAAATAAATTTAGAAAAGGCAAACTTAAAGTCTATGTCACCTTTCACTCCGGGCGTGGTGGTGCACGCTTATAATTCCCCGCACTTGGAAGGCTGAGACAGGAGGATTGCGCAGGTTCGAAACCAGCCGTGCTGGCTTAAGAGACCCTGTTTCCAAATAAAAATATAAAATAGGTCTGGGAGTGTAGCCCGGAGGTAGAAGGGCTTCCAGGAACCTCAGTACGGAAAAAAATATATATATATCTATGTCACCTTTCTTTTTCTGTGGATTTACAACAATCATACAAAAATTATGAAGCACAAAGGTCATTTTTTCTGTTGATATAATAAAAATATTCATTTATGAAAATGTAGAAGCTTACTGATACATTTGAGAAGTGTCTGATGTCTAAGAGCTGGACATATGCCATTTTATATATTAGTAACCCAAAATCATTAGCTTGCCATCAGAAAATAAATAATAAACTTTCATATTTTAGATTCTATGAATTAGAAGTTTTATATATTGAGTTAGAATTAATAGAAAAATATAGATAATTCAAGAAATTAAGAATGAGATTTATGAGATTATGTAAAATACAGATTTACAAAAAAGTATGTCAAATAAGTGTGAGAAACATAGGCATGAACATAATTACATTAACGTACAGACATTTATTAAACTATTAGTCTCATAAATAAATAATAAGCAGAATTATAATATTTCAATCAATCTGACTTTACTATAGACAATATTTTTGATAATGACTTTATTTAATCATGACCTTGTCTTCAGTTATGAACTTACTTTGAAAAGTTTTTTGGTGAAGATTTCTGACATCCATTTAAAGTCTTTGAGAATTTTAATAATTGTATTAAACACAATTTTACAGGCATCTATTTTTAAAAACTGACCATATTAATGTGTTTTTATGAATTTAAAAGTTATATATAATTCACCATATGTTATATACTAGGTTCAAATGATACTATATTTATCATTTATAGTCTACAGTAACCTTACAAGTATATGTTATTTTGCATTTACATAGTTTTAGTCTGAATTTTAAAAAAATTATATAATAAATAAAACTAAGAATTATCATACAAAAATGACTTTAAATTTCCATGCTTTTTTTCTTCATTCTTAGGTACCTTATATTAACATTATATGAATTCTAATGCTATCTTACACTTGAAATAGTGTAAGATAGCATGCTTGTTTTTTAGGTATGATTGCAAAATATAAGTTATCATGGGAAGGAGGTAGGGAGGGAATGGGGTGGGAACTGGATGAGGGCTCAGTGAGTACTGTGTATATATATGTTTCTATCGCTTCAATAAGATTATATGGACTTCCGGGAAGATGGCGACGGAGGAAAGCGGCACTTACAAGTCCCGCTAACAATCCAACTCTACTACCTCAAAACCAGCGCCTTTCAGAGCCAGAAAACACCACAGCAAAGAAATAAAAACGGTAAATATAAGGGACAGAGAAAAAGGGCTGGAAAAACAAGTCACCGGAAAAAAACCAGCCCGAAGTGCCGCCCCCGCGCGGCGCGGAGCGGCCGGAGCAGCCGGAGCGGCCAGAGCCGCGGTGCGGAACGGCCGGAGCGGCCAGAGTGGCCAGACCCGCGGTACAGAGCAGCTGGAGTCGCGGTTCCGAGCAGCTGAGCAGAGCGGCCAGAGCAGCCGAGCGGAGCGGCCAGAACAGCCGGAGCAGTCAGAGCTGCAGCGCGGATTGGCTGGAGCGGCGGCGCGAAGTGGCCGGAGCCGCGGAGTGGAGCGGCCGGAGCAGCCGGAGCAGAGTGCCCAGAACAGCTGAGCGGAGCTGCCAGAGCAGCCGGAGCAGAGCGGCCAGAACAGCCGGAGCAGCCAGAGCTGCGTCGCGGAACGGCCGGAGCGGCCGGAGTGGCCAGACCCACGGTGTAGAGCAGCCAGAGCCGCGGTTCAGAGCGGCCGGAGCAGCCGGAGCGGCCAGAACCGTGGTGCGGAGCAGCCAGAGCCGCGGCGCAGAGCGGCCGGAGCGGCGCGGCCTACATCTCCCCTAGCAACACCAGGCTCCAGAGAGGAGGGAGACTCAAAACAGAGCTCAAATCCAGAGAGGAGGTACTCTGGCCTCGCGGCCTAGGATGCAGAAGCAGCGTCTTACTGCTGGCGGCAGCGGCGAGTTCACCGGACAGCCCTAGACCAACCCACTCAACCAGCCACCAGTCGCCTGAGAGGAGGGGTGGACAGCGAGCCGAGGTGAGCAGGTGCTGAACAGCCGGGCGGCAGTCAGCAGTTTTGTTGGTGCAGGGAACATCTAAAGCTCCCAAGGGCTGGGCGCAGCACAACTGGCAAGGACTCAGAGCAGAGATCAAAACCAGAGAAGAAATACGCCGCATCACGGCTGAGGGTGTGGCAGTGGTGCCATATTGCCAGTGGCGGCAGCAGCGAATCCACCGAGTTCACTACAGCTCCATCAGCGCACTCAACAACCGTGAGTCAAATTGCGGCCCGTAGAGGAGAAATCCCAGTACTGCACTCCCAGGGACTTGCGCAGATAGTCTCCCTGGGTCGGAGATTTTAGCAGTGCAGCCCAGTGGGGGAGTGGCAGTGGCAGAGATATCATACCATAGTCACAACTCCCCACTGGAGAACGCCCAACTTGGCACCCCCCACGGTCTAAGCAGCCTTGATTGACTCCTTGGGTCTGAGACTTTGTGATACAACACAGTAAAGGAGTAGTGGTGACTGAGATACCATAGACTAGAGATCCAGAGCATCTTAAGTGAACTTGTAGTGACTTAGGGAAGAACCCAGAGAAGGCACAAACTTCCAAAATCATGGGAAAGAGAAATAACAATGGAGCAGTGAATGCCAACAACACCACAACATCAGAATCTGATAACACAGAAACCCAAAGATCTCTAGAAGATCAAATTAGGAAAATAACTTTAGAAATAATAGAGGACTTTCGAAAAGAATTTAGAGAGAGTCAAAAAGAGATAAAGGATGCAATTAATGAAGTAAAGGCCTCAATTCAAAGCATAAACAACAGATTAGACCACATGGAGAATAGAATCTCGCTTCTTGAAGATGATCATTCTAAAAATGAACGCATAGTTTCTAATTTAGAAAAAAAAACCCGACAGCAGGAATCTGACATTGAAGAAATATGGGCCCATTTCAAGAGAGCTAACCTAAGAATAATTGGAATAGAGGAGGGAAAAGAAGGTGAAACCAAAGGGATCAACAATCTCTTCAGGGAAGTAATAGCAGAAAATTTTCCAAACATAGAGCAAGAGGTCGATACACAGGTCCAGGAAACTTATAGAACTCCCTTTAGACAGGATCAGAGAAGAGGATCCCCACGCCACATAATTGTCAAAATGACTAATGTGGAAGCCAAGGAGAGAATCTTAAAGGCAACAAAAACAAAAGGCCATGTGACATATAGAGGCAAACCAATTAGAATCACTCCAGACTTCCCAAACCAAGTTATGAAAGCCAGAAGGGCTTGGAGTAACATATTCCAAACTCTGAAAGAAAACAACTTCCAGCCAAAAATTTCCTACCCAGCAAAACTATCCATCAAATTAGATGGGGAAATAAGAAGCTTCCATGACAAACAGCAACTGAAGGAATTTATGTCTTCAAAACCAGCGCTAGAGAAAATACTCAAGGAGATTAACTGCAAAGAGGAAATGGGTAATTCACGCCAGAACCAAAGAAACAAGAATTCCCATCCAGCAGACAACTAAGCAAAGAAGAATAAACAGTATCTCAAACAGAAATAAGATCTTAACATGTTGGGAATTAAAAATTATCTCTCTATAATCACACTGAATGTAAACGGCCTCAACTCCCCAATAAAAAGACATAAAGTGGCAAAATGGATTAAAAGCCAGAATCCATCCATCTGCTGCTTACAAGAAACACACCTCACAAGTAAAGATAGGAACAAACTCAAGGTAAAGGGCTGGAGCAAGGTAATCCATGCTAATGGTACTCGAAGACAAGCAGGAGTAGCAACTATGATATCAGACAAGTTAGACTTCAAACCCAAACTTATTAGAAGAGACAAAGAAGGTCACATTTTACTGGTAAAAGGAATAGTCCAGCAAGAGGAAATAACAATAATCAACATCTATGCCCCAAACATAGGGGCAGCTACTTTCATAAATCAAACTCTTTGTGACATGAAGCCACACATAAATCCCAACACAATAATACTGGGAGACTTCAACACACCACTCACAATACTAGACCGATCTTCCAGACAAAGGGTCAGTAAAGATGTCTCAGAACTAAAGAACACCATTAACCAAATGGACCTCTTGGACACATATAGAATATTTCACCCAACTACAGCAGAGTTTACATTTTTCTCAGCTGCTCATGGAACCTTCTCTAAAATAGATCACATCCTGGGACACAAAATGAGCACTAGCAAATTTAAAAAATGTTACATACTTCCCTGTGTCATTTCAGACCATAATGGAATGAAACTAGAAATCAACTATAAGAAGACCCAGAGAAACAACATAAACATGTGGAGACTGAACACCACACTTCTGAATGAAGAATGGGTCATAGAAGATGTAAGAGGTGAAATCAAGAAATTTCTAGAAACAAATGAAAATAAAGAAACAACATATCAAAACCTCTGGGACACTTTGAAGGCAGTATTAAGAGGAAAATTTATAGCACTGAGTGCTCACATAAGAAAAACAGAAAATCTTCAAATAAATAGCCTTATGACACACCTCAAAGCCCTTGAAAAGCAGGAACAATTGAACCCCAAAGCCAGCAGAAGACGGGAAATTATTAAAATTAGAGCAGAAATTAATGAAATAGAGAATAAAAAAACAATACAGAGAATCAACAAAACCAAAAGCTGGTTTCTTGAAAAAATTAACAAGATTGATAAACCACTAGCCAACCTAACTAAAAAAAAGAGAGAATCAACCCAAATTATGAAGATAAGGGATGAAAAAGGAGACATTACTACTGACAGCGTAGAAATCCAGAGGATTATCAGAAACTACTTTGAAAAACTATACTCCAACAAAATGGAAAATCTGGAGGAAATCGACAACTTCCTAGATAAATACAACCTTCCTAAACTGAGTCAAGAAGATATAGAACACTTAAACCAACCAATAACAATCAAAGAGATGGAAATAGCAATAAAGAGCTTACCATCAAAGAAAAGCCCAGGACCAGATGGTTTCCCAAGTGAATTCTATAAAACCTTTATAGGAGAACTAATCCCAATACTACTCAAACTATTTCGGGAAATAGAAAAAACCGGGACTCTCCCAAATACATTCTATGAAGCCAACATCACACTAATACCCAAACCGAATAAAGACAGTTCAAGGAAGGAAAACTACAGGCCTATATCTCTGATGAACTTGGATGCAAAACTATTAAACAAAATACTAGCAACACGCATTCAAAACCACATCAAGAAAATCATTCACCATGACCAGGTAGGGTTCATCCCAGGGATGCAAGGCTGGTTCAATATACGAAAAACAATCCATGTAATTCATCATATAAACAGAATCAAAGACAAAAACCACATGATCATCTCAATAGATGCTGAAAAAGCATTTGATAAAATTCAACATCCATTTATGATAAAAACACTGCAGAGAATTGGAATAGAAGGAACATATCTCAACATTATTAAGGCAATCTACAATAAGCCCACTGCCAACATCATATTAAATGGGGAAAAACTTCAAGAATTTCCCCTAAAAACTGGAACGAGACAAGGATGTCCACTATCACCACTTCTCTTCAATATAGTACTAGAGACTCTAGCCAGAGCAATAAGGCAAGAAAAGGAAATCAAAGGAGTACAAATAGGA
This sequence comes from Muscardinus avellanarius, assembly GCF_963383645.1. Classification (NCBI taxonomy): domain Eukaryota; kingdom Metazoa; phylum Chordata; class Mammalia; order Rodentia; family Gliridae; genus Muscardinus; species Muscardinus avellanarius. Next base: position 86,549,718 of record NC_137794.1, read on the forward strand.
AAAGAAGAACTTAAGCTTTCACTATTTGCAGATGACATGATACTATATTTAGAAAACCCAACAAACTCAACCAAAAGGCTTATAGAACTGATCAACAAATTCAGCAAGGTATCTGGATACAAAATCAATCTTAAAAAGTCAGAAGCTTTCCTGTACACCAACCATAAATCCAATGAAAAAGAAATTCAGAAAACACTTCCACTCAGGATCTCCCACAAAAAAATAAAATACCTAGGAATAAACCTGACCAAGGAAGTAAAAGATCTCTACAAAGAAAATTATAAAACACTGAAAAAAGAAATCGAAGAAGATCTTAGAAGATGGAAAGACCTTCCATGTTCATGGATTGGCAGAATTAATATCATTAAAATGGCCATCCTCCCAAAAGTGATCTACAGATTTAATGCAATGCCCATTAAACTACCAAGATCATTCCTCACAGACATAGAAAAATCAGTCCTTAAATTTATCTGGAATAACAAAAAGCCCAGAATAGCCAAGGTAGTTCTCAGCAACAAAAACCACGCAGGAGGAATCACAATACCTGACTTTAAACTATACTACAAAGCCATTGTAATAAAAACAGCATGGTACTGGCAAAAGAACAGATATATAGACCAATGGAGCAGAATAGAAGACCCAGAAACAAGTCCACACACTTTCAGCCAATTGATTTTTGACAAAGGGGCCAAAAACATACACTGGAAAAAAGATAGCCTCTTCAACAAATGGTGTTGGCAAAACTGGTTAACCATATGCAGAAAATTGGATGTTAATCCCACTTTTTCACCCTGTACAAAAGTCAACTCACGATGGATCAAAGACTTGGAAATTAAACCAGAGACCTTGAAGCTCCTTGAAGAGGGCATAGGTCCAACACTACAACACATAGGCACAGACAAACATTTCCTCAACAAGACCCCAAAGGCACAACAAATTAAAAGGAGAATCAATACATGGGATTGCATGAAACTGAAGAGCTTCTGTTCAGCAAAGGAAACTATCAAGAACCTCAATCGAGAGCCAACAGAATGGGAGAAGATTTTTGCCACCTACACCACTGATAGAGGACTAATATCTAGAATATACAGAGAACTCAAGAAACTCAACACTAAGAAAACAAAGCATCCAATAACAAAATGGGCAAATGAACTAAATAGACACTTCACAAAAGAAGAAATTCAAATGGCCAATAAATGCATGAAAAAATGCTCAACATCACTGGCAATCAGAGAGATGCAAATCAAAACCACCCTGAGATATCACCTAACTCCAACTAGAATGGCCATCATTCAAAACACAAACAACAACAGATGCTGGCGAGGATGTGGAGAAGTGGGAACTCTAAGACATTGTTGGTGGGATTGCAAATTAGTGCAACCACTTTGGAAAACAGTATGGAGAATCCTCAGAAGAATGGGAACAAATCTTCCATTTGATCCAGCAATACCACTGTTGGGTATCTACCCAAAAGAAAAGAAACCAAACTACCAAACTAATGCATGTGTATCTATGTTCATAGCTGCACAATTCACCATAGCCAAACTATGGAACCAGCCAAGATGTCCATCAACAGATGAATGGATTACAAAACTGTGGGATATGTACACAATGGAATTTTACTCAGCCATCAAAAAAAACTCAATTACATCATTTTCAGGGAAATGGATGGAACTGGAGGACATTATGCTAAGTGAGATTAGTCAGGCACAAAAAATAAGAAATCAGATGCTTTCCCTAATATGTGAGAGTTAGGGAGAAATGGGTCATAGGAGGAACTCTTGGAAGAGGATCAGTAACTTTTAACTCTGTTTACATTGTCTTTGGATATACAATATTTTTTTTTTATTTTTTAGGGAGTTTATTTACTCTTTTGTTGCCTGTGCCATTGAAATCATATCCAAGAAATCACTTCCAATTTCAATGTTGTGAGGTTTTATGACCCAGATTTTCTTCTAAAAGCTTATAGTATTAAGATTTATATTTAGGTCTTTTATCTATTTTGAGTTAATATTTGTATATGTGTTAGGTAAGGGTCCAATTTTATTCTTTTTCATTTATTATTATTTTTCAACAATATTTAGTTAAAAGACTAGTATTTCCTCCACCAAAAGTTCATGGAAACCTTGTCAAAAATAACTTGACAATGTATGGAAGAATTTATCTCTAGGCTTTTATTTAGCTCCAATGGTTTATATATCTGCCTTTAGAACAGTACTACACTGTTTCAATTATTGTAGCTTTATATGGTTTGAAATCAGAAAACATACATCTTCTAGCTTTGTTCTCCTTTGAGACTGTTTTGGGTATCTAGAGTCCATATTCCATATCAGGATAGATTTTTTCTGAAAAATAAATAAATAAATGTATGATAGTTTCACCTAAAAAAAAAAAAAAAAAGAAAAAATATTCTCTGGTAAGAAAGAAAGCAAAAAGAAATATTGAAATGTTATCTTTAAGTCATCAAAAGTTTGGTACCAGACAAATGAAACTGTTATGTGAGATTATCAATGTTAATATTGTATAAATTGTTATAATACTAGATGTCAACCAGTAAGCCAAGCGTGGGAAGGAGGGATGGGGAGGGAATGGGGTGGGGATCGTGGTAGGGGCTAACTGGGCGAGATGTGCATGTATGTCTACAAAAGTATTTTCTTTATACCACTATGATGTATGAATACATTGCACCAATAAAAAATAAATTAAAAAAAAAAAGAAAAAAAAAAGAAAAGCAAAAAAAAAAAAAAAAGATTATATGATTATAGTGAACCAATAAAAATAAATTGTAAGGTAAATGGCATGTTTAAAATGAATTTGTTGGGATTTCCCTTGTGTACTCAAGAAATATTTGTTGAATTTCTATTACTTTCTAAGCATACTGTGTATAAAAGTATATCTAAGTTGTATGCCCTTATGAAATTTACATGTTTTAGATGAGACAGATATCTCAACAGATGTAAACAACAGCAAGATAAACTCTGACACAAGTATAAAGTGTCAAGGGAGTAATAAAGACAGAACAACTATCAGTGTTAAGAATTCACTTTTATAAATCTGCTTATAGGAGAAATCAGAAAATCATTAAAATAATTTAGGATGTTTCAAAATATTGATTTCAGGGTACCTACTTGAAACATAGAATTTAATCCTAAGTTTCTACATTTACTTTATTGTCCTTTGTAGTTATAGCAAGATAGTTGTTTTTCAGAATGAGTTATTATAAAATGTACATTTGTCAAGGAAAATCATTAATATTCAGTATTTTCGTTGTATTAGCTTTCTGTTGCTGTGAAAAAATTCCCAAGATAAACAACTCAAAAGTTGGTTCATGGTTTCAGTGCATGATGTCTTGGCTCTATTGCCTTTGGACTTGTGGTAGGGCACTGCATCATGGTGAAGAATGTGTGGTGGAAGAAAACTGCTCATCTTTGGCAGCCAGTGAGAAATGAGAGAGGGAGCCTGGATCTAGACTCCTGATAAACCCTTCCAGGCCATGCCCCCAGTGAACTACTTTTTCCAACTAGGCCTCACCTCTTAAAAGTTTCTACCATTTCCCAATTGTGCTACCATCTGGAAACAAAGCTTTCAATATATTAGCTTTTGGAGGATAGTTCATATCTAAATTATACCAATACTGTTTATGAACATGGGATACCACATATTATAAATCATTCAAGTTCAATGATTAAAATCTATAGTTAGAATGTTTTATTTCTCAAAGATTCCAAATAGTTAGTTTTACTCTATGCAAATTGATGGAACACATTCAGAAGAATTCATTCTGACCTGTTTTTAAGAAATTATTTAGCAGTGTTATATCTATGATTGTTATTAGAATTACACCCTTGTTCCTAACTTGGTGCTTTTATTTTTCAGTCAGTTTTAATAGGCAAAGTCAAGATGATGTTTATGGTTTTAGGTTACAGAGAGTTTCTATTCTAAAAAGTCTAATTTATAAAAGTTTTCTTACCATGATAAATGAATCCATTCATTATGAAAATATTTGTTGAGCATCAGCTGCCAGTCACTGTTCTCTGTGCTCCTGATACACTGCTGGACACAGCAGACTAAGATTCATGACCTTGGAGACTGAGATTCTAGTGGGGAGAGACAAAATAAAATGTAGTTTTAAAAATCACATATATAAAGGAAAGTGATGAGGACTATGAAAAAATAATAAGTAGCAAAAAGGGGATTGGAAATGCTGTGGTAAGAAGAACATGGGGGAGAGAGTGGATTGAAATCTTAACAAGAGTGGGCAGGATGAGACCACTAAGGTAAAAAGTGAGAAAAGATTTGAAGGAAAAGAGAGAGTGAACCTAGTAGGCATCTGAAAGCGCAATGGTCCAGGAAAGGGGAGTAGATAGAGCAAACATCCTTCCCCAGCACTTTTTTAAGCCAGCTAGAATGTTCCCAGATGATGAAATTTAGAGTTGACTAAAAATCATATTACCAAGCATCTTTTTCTTCATAGATAAGGAAACTAAGGCAGAAAAAAGGCCATCATTTATCCAGGATTCCACATCTAGTTTATGACAGAGGTAGGTCTAAAATTCAGGACTCACAGCTCCTAGCCCTGTTCTATCTCGAAGATCTTTTCTAATTCTTTTCAGTAACTAAGATTGAACAATTTATTTGTGATGCACATTATGAGTAGTTCCACAAAATATCAGATGCACTTATTTTCCTTGAAGAAATTAAAATCTAGATGTAGACTCAGGGTTTCCTAAAATGAGGGCTAATGTTCACTAGTGAGTAAATACTAATTGTTTAACATGGTTTCATATTGAAAGATGAGAATAATCCTAAACTGTGTGAATGATCATACATGGGGCTTCTGCCATGCTCTTAAGGATACATCAAGTCTATGAGCAATCATAGATCAAGGAGAAATTTCAAATAAAGAGAACTGGGTAAAGCCAACAATTGTCCCTTCAATATATTTCATGTATGAGGGACTCTGGTTTCAGAAGTACTGGATTCAGAAATGCACAGAGCACTGTTCCTGGTTACCAGGAGCTTGCAAGCTCTCAGAGCAGAGTGTGCATGAGGGCAGGTGCAGGGGAAATACTGTTCTGTAAACAGTATGGAGCTTGCTTTAATATGACCTGGTCGTCTGGTCACAAGAGTGGTGAGTTTCAATATGTAAGTCAGAGAGAAGAAAAACATGATTTTAGAGAGAAAGGAATTTATAAAAACTTAGGAATCAGGAAGGAAAGGTTTCAAGGACATACTTGGTTTTATAAAATCAGAGTATAACACAGACTTAGAGGCTGCATTTGCTAAAAACTGATTCTTCACTTGAGCCTACAAATGTCCAATGGCTACATAAAAGCGAGATAAAAATGTGGCATCTCTGCCTCCATTTTGCATCATTCTCTTTTTATCTGGGTGCTCTGGTTTAGGAAAACCAGTTCTGATTAATAAATATCTTATATTGAGCCAAAACGATCCCTCGACAATAACAGTTTTTCTTTATCCTTCCAAGAAGGCCCACCTGACCAATCTTGAGATAATGATTAACCCAGATCACAGACTAAGATTCCTTGACTGTGCATATTTCTGGTCTTCCTTGTCTGTATTATCTGAGACCTCCTGCCATTACTCCCCTTTGTCTTCCATGTACAGCTAGACTGATTAAAGTCCCTTCCCTGCTTTTCATCATCACTTTTCCATTTTGTGTTTTGGGGCAAGTGGCTGACCTGATTTGTAATCTAAGACCTAACACTTCTAAACTTCCCCTACAAGAAGGTCCAAAGGTATAAATTGTACTTGTAAAATCAGACAGTAATAGGTTAGGCACTGGAACTATGAAAATTTAAGGTAAGAATTTTGGTAACCATTGGGAATATGGCAATAGAATTGAAGAGAAATAAAAAAAAATGGATTAGCCTAGGCTGGGCTTTTAAAGTCTACAGATACTGGTCCATGGACTGGGCACATCAGAATCTCTTGGATGTGAGCCGGGCGTGGTGGCGCACGCTTGTAATCCCCGCGCTTGGGAGGCAGAGACAGGAGGATCCCACAGGTTCGAAGCCAGCCGTGTGCGCTGGCTTAGGAGACCCTGTTTCCAAATAAAAATGTAAAAATGGGTCTGGGAGTGTAGCCCAGAGGTAGAAGGGCTTTCAGGAACCCCAGTACCACCAAAAAAAAAAAAAAAATCTCTTGGATGTGGGAATTTTCAGTAATGTAGATTCCTAAGCTTCAGCACTACAGATTTAGACCATGTAGTCAGGTTAGGAACCAAAAATAGAGTTGACATGGGGCATACTGGCATGAAGGGGGCAGTCAGGCTAAAGGGGTGGCAGGAACCAATAGCAAAGCTGTGATGAGATGAAAACAGAGGGTGGTAGCTGCCATTCAGGGCATCACTCCTAATTCATTTGAATGAAATAGAAAAATGTGGGACTTCTCTGAACAATGGCAAGTATGACAGGGTCTCAAAATAGTCACCTTTCAATTAGGTCAAAGCTTCACAAGAAAATTCATATTGATATAAAAATGAATCTACAACATTGAGATTTCTTTCACATAATTGTTCATGCTTTATATTTTTCCTTTACTTAGAAAAAAATCTCTTTTTACAAACTAACGCTGCTTTAAGGATTGCCAAAATGACAATCAAATGTATAAGGATGAATGTCATTATTTCTGTGTTTAGTAAATAAGTGATAAAGAATAAGAAGTATGTTGATTTTCTTTATAAGAAAATTCGGCTGGGTGTGATGGCAGCACTTGTAATCCCAGCACTTGAGAGGTTGATATAGGTGGATCACAAACTTGAGGAGAGCTTAGCAAGGTAGTGAGATTCTCAGCAATCTAGCGAGATCCTGTATAAAATTAAATAAATAAGTCGGGTGTGGTGGTGCACACTTGTAATCCCATCACTTGGGAGGCTGAGACAGGAGTATCGCACAGATTCAAAGCCAGCTTCAGCTACTGAGTGAGGCTCTCAGCAACTTAGTGAGACTCTGTTTTCAAATACAATATAAAATAGGTCTGGGAGTATAGCCTGGAGGTAGTAAAGCCCCTGGGTTCCACCCTCAGTACCACACAAAAAAATTAAATAAATAAACAGGGCTTGGAGTGTAGCTTGAAGATAGAATGTCCCAGAGTTCAATATCAAGTAACACACACACACACACACACACACACACACACACACACACCAGAAAGTTTGGCAGCACCCAGGGTATTGTTAATGAAGCATGGAATGCTTGCTTTACATCGAGAGATTTGCATTAAAGAAGAATGTTTTTCTTTACTCACCAGGTTGAATTATAAAAATTGTATTGGTTAAGGTTCTCCAGAAAAAGAGGATATATATATATATATATATATATATATATATATATATATATATACACACACACAGTGAAAGAGAAGATGAGGATGATCTATAAGGAATTGGCTCACCTGACTATGGAGCCTGAGAAGGTCTGCCATCTGCCTTCTGCAGAATGGAGACCACAGACAGCAGTGATGTGATTCAGCCTGAGTTTAAATGTCACAAGAAGAGATGAGATGTCCCACCCAGCTCAGTACTGATACAAAAGAAAAGAGATAAATTCCTTATTCCTTTCTCCCCTGAATATTCAGGCCCTCAAGAGCCCGCTCACATTGGGGAGGACAATCTACTTCATTTATTTCATAAACTCAAATGTTAATCTTACACACACACACACACACACACACACACACACACACTCACACCAATGTGTAATCTGGTCATGCTGTGACTCAGTCAAGTTGACACATAAAATTAACCATCATAAGTACCCTTAAATGTGAGTACCATCAGATTTCAAAAAGTAAATTACTTTGAGAAGGACCAATCTTAGGCAAAATTGTTGTTGCTGAAACATGGCTATTCAGATAATAGTTGTGTTAAGGTTGAAGCATGCTCAGATGAATAGTCTTATTCCTCTTCACCTTGTTGCTGGGATCACACCTTGCACTCTCTACAGCTGTACTCTACAAACAGTCCCAACTGTAGGTTTGGCATGAGATGAGATATATGCTTGCTGGATTTTGAATTTCCAGTTAGCACTGTCTTTTCTGTAACAACAAAACCTTTAGAGGCACACCTTCATGCCTACCTGTAAATCTCCATTTCCTAGAGTTGCTGCCTAGGGCTCTACTGGTCAAAATTCTCTTGAAAGAAAAAACTACTGAGGAGTATTTGGAGGGTAGCTTGAGTACTCAGTCCAGGAAACTTTCTGGGAGTGCCCTAAATGAGCAGAGAGCTCACACCTTGGAAGAAATACCACTGGTTTCCTGGGTTCTATCCCTGCAGCAGAATGTATGAGAGCAGAGAAATAGTTCAAGGCCTTTTGTTGCAGGCTTAGGAGGTAGGAGAAAAATACAAGTGTAGGAAAGAGCAAGGCCATCTCCAAGGGAACGAACCGTCTGCGCATCGTGATGCTCTAATTAAAGTCTGCGATTGATCCACCGCATTGTATTGCCTCTCTCCCCAGTGCCTCCGAATAATCCATCATGAATCTTGTATCAAATTGTTATAACTCCTTCATTGACACCATGTACATGCCAAATATGTGCCTCGTTTTCTTCTTTTCCTTTGATATTTTTAACACATGTCAATACTTACAGGTAGAATGATTATGGCAAGTATTGCTGAGATACAAGGACTATCTAAATAACCCTTATTTAAATTATACTATTTGTTGGGGGTGACTTGACATGGCACAAAAAGTCTAAGGGATGTGATTTTTCAATCCCTAATTTCAGCAAATGGCATTTTAATTTTGATATTGGCTTTCTTTAAAAATAGTTTTCTTTTTAGGAAGTAGGCTGCTTTTTGTAAAAATCTAGCTTTGGGGGATGTTCAGAATTACTGTTTCGGGTCCAAGCTAAATACAGGGTCATCACTCCATATTGCTCTTAAAAATTTGCCATGGGTAAACCATTGTAAAAAACAAAGAAGCTTGGAATGTAACTAGGGAAAATGTGAGAGTTGCCAGCTAAAATACAGGAATAAAATAAAAGTAAACAACAGACTAAAATAAAAGTAATTTTGTAGTGTGTGTCCCAAATATTGCACAAGACACAACTATATTAAAGGCACATTCACTGTGTATCTGAAATTAAAATTTAGCTGGGCCTCTTGTAATTTTTTTTGGTAGATATAAATAGGAAAAGAGAAATCTATACTGTCTTTTTCTTTCAACTACAACAAAGTTAAGAACTGGCCTAATTTCTGGTTTGGGAGATGAAAAAAATTCTGAACTGAGATTGCTTACAATGTGTCATGATACTTCATACCAACTTTGCCCATGTGGACAGCTTTCCAACAGATTCTGAACTGATACCTACTGATATCATCTGATGGCCTGTATAAAGCCCTTGTTAGTCATCGAGTATGAATGAGTTCCAGCATCTCCCAGCACTGTCTGGAACAAAATCAGCTACTGTCCTCCGAGTTGAAAGGATGCCTTTTTCTTTATTATTACCCAATCTCTTGAAGCCTACAGTCCCTACTTCCTACTCTTTATGACAGCATACAGTACTTTTTGTTTTAGCAGGTGTATAACAATGTATCTGATTACTTATTGCAGATTTACTTTTTAAGACACTAACAGGATGCCTGTGTAATAAGAGTCTGTTTCTGCTTTGACATGAACTAAGGTTTTTTTAAACCATTAAATTGAGAGAGTTTTTGCTGGATGTGTTTTGGTTTATCAGAGATCCTATGCACCAAGTGTACTCTCTTGTTTGCTTGTGTTAACAGAAAAAGTAGCTTAATACTTTGAATGAGGACCCTTGCTTAAGCATGAATAAAAACTATCAGATTTCCACCTACCTGATTAAATAATAAAGTCGTACTTACATTCTATTTTACATTAAGTAGAAACCAATTACTTTATGACATTATTCTTTTAGTTTTTTTAAAAAAGAAACTTCTCCATGAAAATATCAGTGTAACTATGGTAGAAATACTTTATTTCGACAGTGCAGTTTTCATATCATATATATATATATTTTTCCCAATAAAAGAAATGCCTGCAGAAATACAGAATCAAGCTCACCAAGAGCTGTGTGTGTAGGTCAGTATCACTTTGAACTACATTCTGATGTGATAATAAAATGCACCAATACAAATATAAAAATAAGGTAAAATAAAAGAAATAGTATATGAATAGGACAATCGTGACATCTGTCTCCAGAAACAGAGCACAAGGTCTGCTTAAAGGCTCTCTCTATATAATCAGACAATAACATGGCAGTAACCACCTCCAAATCTCTCTAGTATGTACACACAATAAAATTTTTAGTTTTATTAGATATTGTAAAGAGCAAGAAAATGTATTGTACACACTAATATTTTCATAAAAGCTGATGAGTACATAGCTTTTAGAATGACACACAAGCATAATATAGGATTGAGTGCATTTTGCAATCACAAATACACATTTTTGAAAGTATTTACTTTAGCCATCCTCTATACTCTCCCAAGTTAACAACAAAATCACTTGCTTTTGGAAAAAAAATATATATATATATTTGTTGCTCTCTATGAAACACAACAAATGCTCAGAAGCTGTTTTCCAAAAACATAATGTCCATCAAACATTTTAGATAGGAAAATGATAGGAGGAGCGTCTGTGCCTATAAAATCCGTCACTTTTCTTCTAGAGAACCTTATTAAGTTTTTGAAACTCCTTGTATACCCTCCAAGATTCTCATGTGTATTCTGAATTTAAATTTTGTCTCTCCTTTCTTTATAGTTTTAGCACATATGTAAGCATCTTGCCAAAAATTGCTTAGGGCTTTACATATTCATCTCCTTTTTCTTTTGGTACAATTCGAGTGGTTTTCCAGGGCATGTAGCTATAACCAGTGCTGGCAAGACCCCTGTGACCACGATTCCTGTGTACAAATCAATGCATTTATCCAGGAGTGGAATGCTCCCAGAGCACACACATTTTTAACTCTTAGAAAATGCCAAATTGTTTTCAAGGTTTTTGCAGTTAGGCTTCCACCAGCAGATTACAGGAGCTTCATGCTTCTCATTAGCCCCTGACATCATTGGACATTTTAAATTGTTTGCCATTGAGATGGGTATGAAAGGCCATCTCAACTCAATTTTTCAATTACTAACAAGGTAAGTCCCTATCCCTATGTTTATTCATCTTATAAGTTTCTTGTCTTATAAATTGTTTATTCAAATATTTTCTTTTTCTCTGCTTGGTTATTTGCGAGTTTAAAAAATAAATTGTAGCTGGACGTGAAAAGCATCTGATTTTTAAGATTGCTTTTGGGTCCAGGCACTTTGCTGAATTTGTTGATCAGTTCTATATGCCTTTTGGTTGAGTTTGTTGGGTCTTCTTAGTATCATGCCATCTGCAAATAGTAAAAGTTTTTCTGCTTTTTCTATTTATATTCCTTTGATTTCCTTTTCTTGCCTTATTGCTTATGGCTACAGTCTCAAGTACTATATTGAAGAGAAATGGTGATAATGGATACCTTGTCTTTTTCCTGATTTTAGAGGAAATTCTCAAAGTTTTTCCCCACTTAATATAATATTGGCTGTGGGCCTATTGTAGACTGTGTTTATGATGTTGTGGTATGTTTCTTCTATTCTGATTCTCTGCAGTGCTTTTAGCATAAATAGATGTTGCATTTTATCAAATGCTTTTTCAGCATCTATTGAAATGATCATGTTTTACTAATTCTATGCATTTAATTGTATTAAAAGTATTTTATTAGCCAGCATGTGGCGCACGCTTGTAATCTCCGTGCTTGAGAGGCTGAGACGGGAGGATTGTGCAGGTTCAAAGCCAGCCTCAGCTGGCATGAGACCCTGTTTCCAAATAAAATATAAAATAGGTCTGGTAGTGTAGCCCAGAGGTAGAAGGCCCCTGGGTTCCATCCCCAGTACCACAAAAAAAATAAAAAAATAAATAAAAAGTATTTCATTCTAACTTCATCAAAGTTTTTTTTTAACCCCAAATGAATGTAAATGCTATTTAATGATTTTTCAGATTTTGTTAAAACAATTACATAGGGTTTTCCTTTTGACTTTCTATTCTGAAGTATTTTAGACATGGATCTCTAAATTTAAACTGTTCTATTTTTGTAATAAACCCTTTGAAAATCCTACACTGTCACTCCTATGCTTCAGTCTCTCCTCTACTCATTCTTTGTTTTGACTTGAAAATGATAGTTACAACTTACTCTCTGCTTGGTGTTTTGCATGCTCTATTTCATTAAGATAGTTGTGTCTAATGTGTAGAGAAGTTGTGAGAATTATCACAACTTACTGCCATTGAACCTCTTCTCTATAGCTTAGACACAACTATCTTAATGTTTTAGAATTAAGAAAAGAGGTTCAATGGCAATAAGAAGCTCCTCACATCTAACAGATGGTAACCAGGGCGTCTGTTGCTGAAATACCTGTTTACTCTGTGACACTCACTGCCAAGTCTACCATGAGGGAGATCAGAGGACATCAAATTGTTTTTCTTTTCTCCCTCTTTTCCTTCCTCCCTCCCTTTCTTCCTCCTCCTTTCTTTCTTTCCTTTCTTCTTTCTTTTTTTTAACAAATGGATTATAGATTTATTTCACAATTACAAAATCTATATGAAGGTACAGCAGAAAGTAACGTCACAGTAATTCTATCACCAAAAGATAAACACAGATCATATATATATATATATATATATATATATATATATATATATACACATGTATAGATTGTATAGGCCTCTGTCTGTATAGATATCTATATATCTCAGAATGTTAATCATATTTTGTGTATGTACACCTTTATGCATGAGCTTGAGCACATCTGAGAAGGATAAACACCAAATAGCTTGATGTTTAGGTGCATAAGCCATGGAATCAGCCTGGATCCATGTCCTGGTTTTGCCACTTAAACTATGACCTTTGGAGAGTCATTTACCTTCTTTGCCTCCCTAAAAGTATGGTTATGAGGATTAAATGAGATCATACATAGAAATGTTGTACCTGTCATATAGCAACTATTCAATAAATGTCAACTATTTTGTTGCTTTTATTAACACACATACATGTTTATTATAAATTAAGACCATAATTACAAATTTTTTTAATCTTTTTAGTTTGGCATAATTTTAGATTTATGCAAACGTAGCATGTTCATACTATCTTTTCATGAGACAGGAAGGTACAAGATGTAGATCCTCCTACAGGAAAAGGTCACTCTAAACCCATAGAGGGAACAGAAAGTGAGTGTAGATGAAGGGCAGCTTTTTTGCTGAGATGAGGATGAGGACAGCATTATTATTGACTGTGTTTTGAACCTTGATGTTGTTAATAAGTTTTCGCAATGTTTTTATACTAATTGGCAATCTTTTATCTTTACTTTGCTGTAGTAGGTCTTTATTAAAATTCTTCATTTAGTGTACAAATGGAAATGGGTTTCCATTCAGCATTTTTTTCTTCTGTGCTCAGAGGGGTTTCTTCCTATCTCTATATTAGAACCTGTCTTCCATTCCCCAGAAGTGGCTGCTTGCTGACTGAGTGACCTTGACTTTCTCTACAGATGTCTTCTGGCAAGAAGGGAGAGCTTCAGGAGCGTATACAGCGGGGAGGAGAAGCTCACAGAGCTGCTTGTGCAGGTGAACCCCGGTGCCTGAGGACGTGTGGCCTCAGGAGCAGTATACAGCGGGGAGGAGAAGCTCACAGAGCTGCTTGTGCAGGTGAACCCCGGTGCCTGAGGACGTGTGGCCTCTGTGCCAGTGTACTTGACCTCACTCCCTCTGTCCTTTTGTGGGGTGGTGCACACCTGTAATCCTAGTGATTTGGGAAGTTGATGCAGGAGGATCATAAGTTTGAGGTCAGCCTGGGCAACTTAGCAAGACCCTGTCTCAAAATGGAACATAAAAAGGGTTGGGGATATAGCTTAGTTCTAAAGTGACTCTGGGTTCAATCACCAGTACTAAAAAGAAAAAACAACAAAAGCTTACCTGCAGAAAGCTTATTGTTGAATAAGACCATTGAGATTTAGAAATTTTCTCTTTCCCAAAGAGAATATATAGGAGAGCGTGCATACTACTATTAAAGGCATCTTCAGTTTGTAAAAAAGTAAAATGTTACTTATGATTCTGGGCTTTGTTAAGACCTCATGAAAAAGGTCAATTACTAAGGAAAATAATCTTTATCATTTCAGATTTTCTGTGTGTATATGTGGCCCTGAGGATGGAACCCAAAGGCATTCTACTTCTGAGCTACACCCCAGCCCTATTTTTTATTTTTTATTTTGAAACTATTTTTTATTTTGAAACAGGGTCTCACTGATTTGCAAAGGGCCTTAATAAGTAGCTGAGGCTGGCCGTGAATCCAGATCTTCCTGTCTCAGCCTCCCAAATGCTGGGATTATAAGCGTGCACCACCACACCTGGCTCCTTTCAGATTTTTAATGGTAGGACAGATTATGTTAGATAAGAAGAAAACAAGATAGGGACAGATAGTCAAAGTACACAACCTGAGATGAGTAGTAGTCTTATTTATACTTCAGATCAACTGTAGAATGGTCAGTAACTTCTTACATTTCTAATAAAAACAATTGGTATGTTTTGGGTTTTTTGTTGTTGTTGTTGTTTTTGCCATGATAGGGATCCAACGCATGGCTCTGTGAATGGTAGGCAAATGCTGTGCCAGCGCCACATTCCCAGCTCTAATCACATTTATCATTACTACGACTACGACGACTACGACTACTACTATAATTATTTATTGTTTGTTATACTGAGGATTGAACCCAGGGCTTTGCACATTCTAGGAAAACACTATACCATTGGAACTACATCCCCAACACTTTTTAGTTTTTATTTTAGACAAGGTCTCATGATGTTACCAAAGCAGGCCTCAAACTTTGGGTCCTTTTGCTTTAGCCTTCTGAGTCATTGGAACTATAGGTGAACAACACTGCATCCAGCTAGATCCCAGGTCTTGCAAATGCTATGCAAGTGCGCTCTATTCCTGGGGGACATGTCCTAGTCCATATTTATTTATTTGCTTATTATTTTTAAATTTTTTATTGGTACATTGTAGTCATTTATTTTAATGAAGTACAAGATGGTAGAGGCATACATGCACACATCACCCAATTAGCCCTTACCCATTTCCCACCCATTCCTTCCCCATCCCTTCTTCTTATGTTTGGCTTAGTGATTGACTTTGATATGTTTGTTAATGTACATCATAAACATTATTTATTTACAAAAAAAATTTCCTTAAGATCTGGGTTCACAACCAGCCTTAGCTACTTAGTGAGGTCCTTTGCAAATCAATGAGACTCTGTTTCAAAATAAAGAATAGCAAGTAGTGCTGGGAGTGTAGCTCAGAAGTAGAATGTCCCTAGGTTTCATCCCCACCCACCCCCCATACCGCAAAAAAAAAAAAAAAATCTTGGAGTGGGGTATAGTGGTACATGTTTGTAATCTCAGTGTTTGGGAGGCTGAGACAGGGGGATTGCACAGGTTCAAAACCAGCCTCAGCTGAGGGTCTCAGCAACTTAGTGAGACCCTGTTTCCAAATAAATAAAATATAAAATAGGTCTGGGAGTATAGCCTGGAGGTAGAAAGCCCCTGGGTTCCACCCCCAGTACCACAAAAAAAAAAGAAAAAAAAAGAATAAAAAATAGGGTTGGAGCATAGCTCTGAGGTAGAATGTCTCTGGGGTTGCATCTCCAGTTCTTTCTCTCTCTCTTTCTTTCTTTCTTCTCCTTCTTTTCTCTCTTTTTCAGTACTAGGGACCAAATCCAGGTGCTTTCTACCTCTGTGCTACACCTACATCCCTATTTTATGAAACAGGGTCTCACTAAGTTGCTGAGGGCCTCACTAAGTTGCTAAGGCTGACTGCAAACCTGTGATCTCCTGTCTCAGCCTCCCAAGTACTGGGATTACAGGTGTGCACCTCCACACCAGGATGTTATATTTATTTTGAAGATTATTTTAGGCAAGAAATGAGATTGTAAGCTTCAGTGTTCTTATTTACTAATGGCCAGATTTTTGATCATCCTGACTGTGCTGAGTGCCCCTCATTAATGCCTCACACAGGAATAGCCACAGATAGAATTGTGAAACTGACTGAGTCTTTGACAATAGCTTGGATACTTTAGCACCTTGCAGAGACTAGATCATTCTCTTTGCAGACACCTAATGGAAGGCCCCATCATTTTTTTTCTTAGCTCCTTTCTTCATCCTGCATCCTCACTTGCCTTCTTTCTCTTGCTTCTGCACCATTTCTGTTTCCAGACTCAACTTTCCCTGGTCATATAAGAATTTTTTTTTTGTATCAGGGCTTAAGCCCAGGAACTTTCTTCCTGGGAGTTACACCCCCATCCCTTTTTTATATTTTTATTTTTTATTTTGAAATGGTCTTCCTAAATTGCTGAGGAGCTCACTAAGTTACTGAGGCTGGTCTTGAACCTGTGATTCTCCTGTCTCAGCCTCTCAAGTACTGGGATTATAGGTATGTGCCATCACACCTGGCTGGGATTGTTTATTCTTATAAGGTATCAAGTACTAATGCAGGAAGTTTGAATACTATTGGCACTTTTTCTCTAATTCTAAAAGTTCCATCATCAAAATTACCTTACTATGACACATTTCTGTTTTCTAATTCTAAATTCTAATTCTAAATTCTAAAATATTGGCACTTTTTCTCTAATTCTAAAAGTTCCATCATCAAAATTACCTTACTATGACACATTTCTGTTTTCTAATTCTAAATTCCAAGAGTTCTGTAAAACTAGAAGTTGTGTTTTTTTTTTACTCTAGGCCCTCAAACTTTAGTAACTTTGAAAAGATTGTAATAATTAAATAATTATATATATATAGTGTGTGTGTGTGTGTGTGTGTGTGTGTGTGTGTGTGTGTGTGTGTGTTTTAATGGTGATTGGACCCAGGGGCATTCTATCTCCAAGTTACAGCCCCAGTACTATTTTATTTAGTTTTTATTTTAAAACAGGGTGTCACTAAGCTGTGGGGAGCCTTGATAAGTTGCTGACGCTCCCCCTGTCTCAGCCTGCCAAATACTGGTACTACAGGAGTGCACCACAATGTCCAGTTGTAATTTTTATATTTAATTTATTTACTTGTTTAAATACTTTTATTGGTACATTATAGTCTCATATCATAATATAATTCACAGAGATAGGGACATACATGCACACAGCACTTGGTGGCTTTACCTCAGCTCCCTGCCCTCTCCCCTGTTCCCCATACATGATAGTGAGATTGGCGCAGGTATTCTCACATCTGTACATAAAGTCTGTGGAAGTGCTTTCTTCACTAACTCTCCCTCTCCCTTCCCCCAGCCAGCTGCTGGAACACCTCCCTGGCTCCACTGGGGTTTCTCCATCCTCTAGAGTTGCTCTTGTGTCTTGAATACTCCCTACCTTCCTCATATGTGAGAAAACATATAACCCTTCACTTTCTGTGACTGGTTAATCTCCATTAATATTTTTTCAAGTAAATAGAGAGTTAGCTAAATATCAAACTTACTGTAAAGATGTTAAATTTATTGAAGACAGGGGCATACTTATTACCTCAATTATATACCAAGTATGAAAGTCATTCTATGTTCTTGTAAGATATTTGTGTGATTACGGGAGAATGAGTGAAAATGCTTTTTAACCATCATCTTAAACCTTTTTGAAAGGCAAAATCACACACAGGAATTGATTCATAATTATCTAAATTCCCTCAGGACCTACCTGTGCTAGAAAAGCGCTCTACCATTGACTGAGCCATACCCACATCCAGAAGACATCTTGGAATGCAACAATTTGATTCTCAACTTCTCAACCTTCATAGTAGATTGTATATTGCTGGCATTGAACTGCTAAGATGACTGATTCTTATATTATAGAGGGTAAGGACCCAAAAGGGTTAGCTGACAGTTGAAGAGTTTAAATACAGACTCAATTCTAGAAAAGAAAAAAGCCATATTTCATTTTAATATACCAGGAGCCCTGTCTCTATTGCCTTTACATTCTAAAATCATGCAAGTATGAGAGTATGTGGGTTTATGATCCACTTCTCTGGAGACAGGATTTTCTTGGACCCTAATTTATGTCAGAACAGGGATCCTTCTCATTACCAGGAAGATATTTCATTTGATTTTTCTTTGAACAGATTTCTACTAATTTTTTCACTAATGTCAAGAAAAGCTAAGCAAATAGGACAAAGGAAGGTAATCGGCAACATATAAAGGACATTGAAAGAGTTCCATGTGTAGAATATGGGATTAGAATTGTGGTATTCTGAAAAGCTCTCCAATTGGAGTGTGGCAAGCAGCAGTGGCATCCATGAGCAGAGTTCAATAAAAGTTGCATAGCAAGCAATGGCAAGTCCAAAGCTTTCTTTCAAAGCCCTGGTTTGATTGCAACTATTCTTTAAAAAAGATAGATGTGTAAAAGTAGATGCATAAAACTCAACTGTTGCCTTCTAGAAATTAATGAATTAATTAAACTTACAAGTGCATCTTTACATATCTGCAGGTAAATAACTGCCTGCTTAACCTATTACTGAAATCAGTAATAGCTCATGATGAGGTACAGGGGTATAGTGATAATATGAATGCTGGTCATTTAATTACTAATATTTTTACCAAAAGCAAATCACAAATGTATTTTATGATTTTAGTGACTTCTTAAAAAATTAAGGCAGATTAGCATTTTGCACAATCATGTGTACCATCTGGGTTTTTTATTTTTCTATTTTTGGTACTTGGAACTCATCCCGGGGGCATTCTACTCCAAGCTACTTCCCCAGCCCTTTTTATTTTATTTTTTTAATTTTCAAACAAGGTTTTACTAAATAGCTGAGGGTCTCACCAAACTGGTGAGCCTTGCTGTAAACCTATCATCCTGTTGTCTCTGCCTCTAAGTGCTGATATGACAGACGGGCACCACTGCACCTAGCTACATATATCATTTTATAAAGGTCTTAAGAGTTTGAGGTCTGGCATGATGGTACACGAGGCTGAGACAGGAGGATTAAAGGTTTCAGGGGCTCCTCAGCAACATTGTGAAATTCTCAACAACCTAACAAGACCCTGTTTCAAACAAAAATAAAAAGGGCTAGAGGTGTAGCTCAGAGGTGGAACGCCTTAGGTTTAATTCCCAGTAACACACACACACACACACACACACACACACACACACACAGAATTTGAGTCATGTAAAACAGCATATACTCCCTATTAATATATATTTTTGGTTACTTTACAGAAAATACCCCTTGTCAAAAAGTGAAGATAACTAATTTAGTAACCATGAATATATTTATGTCTTCTACAATTTAAAACTCTTATATTTAAAAAAACACCCACGCCGGGCATGGTGGCGCACGCTTGTAATCCCCGCGCTTGAGACAGGAGGATCGCGCAGGTTCGAAGCCAGCCGTGCTGGCATAAGAGACCCTGTTTCAAAAATATAAAATAGGTCTGGGAGTGTAGCCTGGAGGAAGAAGGGCTTCCAGGAACCCCAGTACCACCAAAAAAAAAAAAAAACAAACAACAACAACAACAAAAAAACCCATGTTCTTAAACTGCAAAGGAACATAAAGATTCCGGGCCCCAAACAAAATAGAACATACTGCCAAAGCAGAAATGATTGCAAGATGGGGCATATAACTGGCTTCTACTAATCCAGCAATTCCTGACCATTAGTGAGAAGTGTGTGAATACTTTAGCCTCCCTGAGTCTCCCTGACCAGAGGAAGCTGGAGTTAGATTATCAAGGTCTCTTTAGCCCTTTCCTACTTCCAAATTATGTAACCTGCTGAATGTCCTGCAGTAGTGCAGAAACTAATTTGTTCCATGACAATAAATATCATTAGACACTTATTTCTACAAGTATAAGCTGATTAACTGAAATTAATTTATGTCTAATATCCTTTAAACTGCTGGAATTCTATATTGATTATGAATACTTGGAAGTGAATTTCAGGGTACATTATGCATTGCCATGAGTCAATAGGGGGAGCTCTCACATTGCTTTTTTTATATCTCTTACCAATAACAATTTGTGTTACCTTAATTGCAAAGATTAGATGGATTATTTCATCACAGTCAGGCATTTGTGAACCGGTGGCATCTCATGACCCACCAGAGCAAAAGTAAGGCAGCCACTTAATGTTTTTAACAGCAGGGCATTGGAATCATGCTCCAGAACAGACATTAGTCGGCTTCAGTACTCTCAGAAGTGATTTTGTTTTCTTTATTTTATCTAGACTTAGATGAAGTTAAGGTCTACATTTGGTTTGTATTCCAACCTATAAGAGTTAAAAGCAGCAGGAAAGGTTTATGGAGATAAAAGAGTTAAAAAAAAAAAAACACTTCATTGAGTCTACACTTGTGGGGGCTGAATTCCCTTCCCAAGCACAACCTGACATGTGTACTTAAATTATTATTATTCAATTATATATTCCATGGGGCTGGCATCTTTGTTCTTTTTTCCCTTCAGTATGTTGTACATAATTTACAGCCCTAGCTCACAGAGTATAAAGGAAAGTTCACTATTGAATCTTTAGAAAATTTGCTTTCTCTAATCTAAACAGATTTTCTTTATGTTAATTAGCATGAGACATGGGTTAGCAACTGCTAGCTTTTGAATGAAACTCGTGCATTAATGTTCTGGTAAAATGAAAATGAGACACAATTTTAATAGACATTTCTTCAATAAAGTTGTGGTTTATACTTAGAATGAGATTTTATTGCTTACTGTGATTTATACCTACTTTATCTAAAGGTTCGTGGTAGCCAACAAATAACTGCTCATATTTTTTGGTCATTTTTCCCTGAAAACACAACTATATTTTAAAATATGGAAAAGTAATTTATAAGGGAAATGAAAAAAGCTTACATGGAAGATTACATAAAATACATCTGTCTTTTCAAGCCATCGAGATATATAAACAAGTCGTTAAAACCTTAAAAAGCCAAGAGGAAGGACAAAAGATTCTTTTATTGCAATGAACTTTTGAAAATATGCCTTTTTAATTTTAAAAAAGTAAGACTTTACTTCACATCTACATAGAGATCTTTATTAAATATGTGTGTATGGGTACATTTTAAAAAATAGTATCACTGGAAGTTCCTTCTTCAGAGGGATAGGGTGAAAACACAAGAAAAATAAACATGTTTGGCAGCCAGGAAGCTTTTTTTCAATGAAAGTAGACTCTTTTGTTTTTGACTGCAAAAGTTTTTCTTTTTATGTCAAGTGAAATTTTAAGATCACCTATGAGTTTGGAACCAAATCCTTTACTGCCAAATCTGATTCCAATCCTTAAAATCTGTTTTTGTAATACTGCCAGCAGTGCACTAACTTTAAATAGGTAGCCAGACATATTGGCAAAAATATACGTGGTTAATCAAATAAAACTATGTAGCAGTTTGGGAACGATCAATCAACTTTCAGAATCTTTTAAGGATGAAGCCGCTGTGAAGACATGGGGACTTGCAGTGAAACAGCGCAATCAAACTGCAGCAGCAGCTGCTTTGGAATTCATCTTCTCCATTGTTTTGAAGTTTTTAAAGACCTGCCTCTTTAACTATGAATTTTATAAGCCTTTGAAGGAAAATCTGGCAACCTACAACTCTAACAAAGGTGAAGACTGTAATACAGTTGGAAGCGAAGTGCACTCTCCTTACCACCAACTCCAACACAATTCTTTAACTCTTATCTTTGCCTTGAATAGCAGGGAAAATGCCTTACTTTATTTCACCAAAAAGGAGAATAAGTGTGAAGAGACTGAACACTTTCGGATGTGTTTTGTAACTTGATTACATTTCTTTTCAAACAAAAGGCAGCATGGTTTCCAAACAAATCCTGATGCCCAAACGTTTACATTTCATTCTCTACCAACTACATTCTGTTATATGTGAGAACTCTCACTGTCCTTTAAATACACGCCAATACCAAATCCACTAGACTTCTTTCTGCTCATTCGAAATTTTTGTTGTTGTTTTTAAATCAGGATCCAAAGTAGCATTTTAAATTTGAATTGTTTATTAAATTATTCTTGCTCTATAGTTAGTTAGTCTACTTTATTATTTTTCATTTTTAGGCATTCTTTTTCGTTGTAATCACAAGCATAATTAATATGTAATTTGAAGACTTGGAATATGAGTGAATAATTTGGCTTCTTCAAAACAAAATGTTATGGTCAAATAATAAAACTCTACTTCTGAATACTTGAAAAAAATATTTCCCCTCCTTTTTAGTGTCTGAGGTCAATTTTGTTGAATTTCAGTAGTGACTAATAACATTAGCTCCTAACAAATTACATTTCTGTATAAGGCTTCTGTGTGTGTGTGTGTGTGTGTGTGTGTGTGTGTGTGTGTGTGTGTGTAATAGGTTTCCTGAGCATTCTGAGTTTTTATTTTCTTCTTTTTTTTAATGTTTTATCAAACATTTCCAGATTTGTCTATAGATGAAAATCTAAGGATTACTTCTGAAGTGGAGATGAGCATGTATTTAGAAAACACAAGGCTTAAAGCGGTATAATTTGTTTATGAGCAATGTTTATGTAAGCATGGCAGTGTTGACCATCATGCTGATTTCATAGCTAGAGAAATAAAACTCTTGGTAAAATACTTATTTTATAGTTTAAGTATAAATATGCCTGTATGTTGAATATGCTTTTGTTTTCTGTAATAAGAGCATCAACTATAAACAACTGAGTCTCATAAAGAAAGTAAAAAATAAAAATAAAAATACTAAGCAACTGGCTCACACCCCTGCTCCCCATCTGTGGGTTATCCTAACTCCATGGTAATCTCTAAGGCCCAATAGAGAAGATGTCTGCTCGAATGTAAAGGTAACAACTTTCCTCTCAACCTGCCTTGTCTTCCAATCCTGTCTAGGCCAGGTTACCATATTCTGCGTACTTCCATTTCCTTACCAATGTCTTTATTATTTCCCTTGCAAATTTTACTTGTGAATTTAATGCATAGCTCTTTGTCTGAGTAGCTTGCAGTCTTCTTTGTCATCTTTACATCCTCAGTGTTGCATATCATGCCTGCCTCAAAGTCAGTGATTGAAATAAGACACATACTTTTCGCCTGAAGGCCTACCAACTCATGGGATCAGACACTGATGAAGGCAGGATAGGTTTGACTAGTGAAAAGCAAGCATGCATACCATGAGAGAAGGGCTGATGAGGGAATGATAATGTGATCATTCGGGGATAACACATTTGGATTCAGGCAGGAAACCTTCATGAGTTGTGCAGCTCTGAAAAAAAAAAGAAAAAAAGAATAGAGGCCTGGTCTGCAGGGAGTCATCAATGCTCAGCTTCTATTAGTTTGTTTTAGTAGAAGGGAACTTAGGTAAAGTGTTTGTGGCTAGAGCTTAGAACTTTTCAAGTAATTAAGAAATTTGTGTTTTTTATTTTTTGTATAATTTTATTGGGGCATTGTAATGACACATTTTTAAAAATATACATAAAATATTGTAGTGTTTTAAATAAAAGCTTGGTGTTTTTAAAAACACCCAGGGAGCCCAGAAAACACATGGTAGAGCCACAGGTGGGATGTGGGCCATCCATGTGGCCTCTAATGAAAGTAGATGCCTTAAACTTTTTCCTTGATTTCACACAAGCAAAGAAAATAGCCGAATTCCTACTAAATGGAACGCTATCTTTATATGTGGTGTTTTGTTTATACTTCTGTATGTTTAACTTTATGCTTGAGTCTGCATTTAAGTGTATGCTTCATATGTATACTTTTATTTACAAGTCTGTTTAGATTTAGGTGGGTAGACTTGGCAGATTTGGGCTCAGAATAAGGAAACTGAAGACCAGCTTGCATGCGAATGGCAATGGGCGAGTACAATTGTAAAAATGCCGACCTTATTGCTTGGGTTTGGATCCAAGTTTTCAGGCAGCTTGTTTTTCTGACCTTTAAAACCACCTTTGAATCTCTGATAAACACAGAACTAAGCTGAGAAGAAAAGGTATTTACCACACCACCTTCGGATAACTGTAGAGCTGCTCAAGTATTTTCGCAGTGACCGGAGGGGATGGAATGCTGGGAACCTAACAGCGCTGGAAACAAAGCAGACTGGTTTTATCTCGACTTTTTATATCCAACTGAAGCACACTTCACCTGTGAATAGTGATTATTAAGTTCCTTTCAAGGCAGTGGGGCCCGTGATTCATGAATGCTGCAGGTGTGAACTCCTAGGAGCCTTTTCTCTGAGTGAAAGAACGTTAATCATTATTCATGGGTGAGATAGTCCATTTATTCCACAGCAGAGAAAGAATTCCTTTTTTTATCTTCTTACAACATGAGACCTTCAATTTTATAAGCTCCACAACAATAAAAGATTCCCTTTTAGAATTATGTTTATTATGGGTTATTTTCATCTCACACCTTTTTTTTTAAATACTGGAATTTCTTTGAGTAACTAAAATGTCAGTAATAATGTGTGGTTGGAAATAGTAATTACTTAATTATTCAATAAAATTTCCACAGATATTTGATTATTCTAGGCTAAAATTATTAATGTCTATGAACACAGAATAAATTCCATCAAAATAAATACAGGAAAGTCGTTGCATGGAACTTGTTTGTACCAAATGTTGGTTGAAGTAATGCTGACATCTAGAAATATTTTGGTTTTATAGAGATTTTAATTTGCTATGAAAATTAGTTGAGAGTGGACATTCATAGAACATTGTGTTAGTTAGCCAATATTCTTATTTCATACTTCATATATTGAACCCATTTTCATTTCTTTCATATATTAAAACAATATTGAAAATATGTATTTCTCTGCCTATCAGTCTTTTCTTCCTTTGTTTCCCAGCCACAAACTACACATGGTATAAATTCTTCCAGTTCAATTGATATTGAGGACAATTCAGATATTTTGAAACTATAAAAGCATTTAAAATTTGCCTTTAACACTTTTTATCATAACAAATCTAAGCAAAAACGAAAGCAAAACTTCATTTTTTAACCAGATTATATTCAAAGTACACACTCTGAAACCAAAAAAGATGAATTCTTCCATACTGAGGTGTAGGTTATATATCTGATTTAATAAAAAAAATTCATATCAACGACAAATAGTTGGGCAAAACTATGAAATGTATTAGGAGAGAAACTGAATATTGAATTAACAAATGAAATAATGAAATGGCTGTCTAATTCAATTTAAATTGTCAGAGTATCAATGTAGCAAAATCAAAACTTAAAGTCAGGATGAACTCCATATTTAAATCTCATCAGTTTTACTTTGAAACCAAAATGAAGCTACAATCCTAAACCCGGGCAGAGAAAAGAGAGTGAGGTTATGATTTATGCTCATTCTAAAAGAGATAACAAAATTAATTTTTATTCTAGAGATTTTATCTTGTATCAAATAAATAAGAAGTCCATCTAGATTTGCTTTGATTTTCTTTTAATTTTATTTGAAAAAAATTGCCCAAATACAACTGAGATGCTTTTGAAAATTTGGACAAGTTAGTGAGATTATCAGTTTTGAGAAGGCGACAGAATTAGCCATCACAATCCCAAAACAGTGTACATTTTTCATCCATTGAAAAGTCTGAGTCTCACATTATTTTCCTATCACAGGGGAAATGTCCTTTCTTATTCTGTGAATCATTCGAGTGAAGAATTACAGATAGTCCATGTCCATTCACAAAACCTAAAGCCAGAGACAACTTATAAATAATAAACCATCCGCCAATCACTTAGAAATGTATTCCTACTCACTTTTGCCCATTAAAATTTGCACAGAATTGAACCGCCTCCTCCAGAAGCAAAACTCCATTAGACCCTGAAGACCCACACACTCCTAGGGCTGTAAAGTCAGTCTACAGCTTCAAAGATCATATTAGCCGCCCTCTGACTGTATCTCCCATGGCTTCTTGCTGCCATTTTTGGATTGGAGTGGATTCTTCCCTAGTGGTGTGGAGAAGCTTCTGCATTCCCCCTCTGGTGACATGACACATCTTTACTGCCTCTCCCTCCCTTACTCTCTTTGGCCCAGTGAGCAGAGCCTATTTTTAGATCCTGCCTATTCTTCTGAGTGTCTCAAGCTTGGTCCTCAGAGAGGACCATGGCGCAGGTCAGAGAGCTGTCACGTTCCACCATGCGTCTTTTCCTCTCGCTGAGAAATCCACTTCCTGTCAAAAAGCAAATTCTAGAAAAAAAAAAAAAAAGGCATTACATTATTACATCTTTCTAAGCCTCCCTGTCCTGGATTGTTAAATTTAAACACTCGGTCTGTATTTCTCCGGACTCTTAGGAGGAATGATGCGGAACTGCTTCTCCAACAACTTTCTCAAAGTGAAGTAGAAATTGCTCTCAAATGCTAGTTATAAATGTGTAATCTGAACTCCAGCCACTCCACAGGGCTGCAGAAGAATTTACGATGTGCTAAATATTTCCTTTGTTCTTCCCAGTGGTAGCCTGCTGTAGCAATTAGAATGCAACTGGCTCCACATGTAAACTGCTGGAGTTTGCTAAAGAATTGTTGATAACTCTTCAACAGGCTCAGTGAACAGGATTTTCGTAGCGTGCAGAATTCAAATTTTTTAATTTCCTTTCAAGGCCCTATTTTCTGAAACATTTTCTAAACTTTGCTTCCTCCTTCCCTGATGCCTTTCCATTGCCCCCTTTCAAGGAGGAGGAGAGGTCAAAATGACTGCTGGAGGGCTGTGGAAGTCCCAGTCCTCAGATGCCTGCACCCACCATCCTTTTTAAAGCCGCATAAAGGTCCTTTGTGTTGCTATCAAAAACACCTCTGACCTCCCCTTTCTTATTTTCATAGTAACTGACAGCCTAGTCCCATCTTTCATAAAAAGGCAAAAAATCTGCCAATACCATCTCCTTCAGAAGCCAGACACAATTAATCATCGGCAGGAGGCAGTATGGCTTCAATTAGCTACAGTGTGTGTGTGTGTGTGTGTGTGTGTGTGTGTGTGTGTGTGTGTTAGCCTCATTTGGTGCTGGGTACTGCTGTCCTAAATATTTTACACATATTACTTATTTATTTTTATTTACTTATTTTTTGGTGGTATGGGGATTAGACCCAGGGGCATCCTATCTCTGATACACCTTCAGCCTTATTTTCATTTTTATTTTGAAACAGGGTATCACTAAGCTGTGCAGGTCCTCACTAAATTGTTGAGGCTGGCCTCAAACCTGTAATCCACCTGTCTCAACCTCCCAAATACTGGGATTAAAGACATGTGCCACTATGCCCAGAAATACATAATAATTCCAGGAGGATGGTACTATTGTTATCCTCATTTAGAATTCAAGACATTGAAGCACAGAGAAGTTAGGGAGCTTACCCAATCACCTGTCCAGTGAGTAGCAGAGCTGAAAATGGTTCTGAAAGGAAGGATTTGTATTAAGAGAACAAATGTCTCTGAGAAACCTCTCAGCAGAGTGGTGAAGGGCTAATTATAGACAGCAGCATGTGCTGTGTTATCCCAGAGAAGGTACGCACCTCTGGACCTCAAGATTCATCATCTATAAAACGGGATGATAGTAGTACCCAATTTACAGGGATTTGTGAAGATTTAATCAGTAAAATATTTATTACACACTCAGAACAGTATAGGCATATGGTAAGCACTATGTAAATGTTAATTTCTACAATCCACACTTTTTCTCTCCTTTCCTTTTTTTAGGAAGGGCGGTTGTTACTGGGGATAGAACCCAAGGGAATTTTACCTCTGAGCTACACTCCCAGCCCTATTTTTTTTTTTTAATTTAGAAACAGGGTCTGGCTAGGTTGTTGAGGGTTCTCACTAAGTTGATGAAACTGGCTTAAAACTTGTGATCCTCCTGCCTCAGCCTCCTTTTTAGTACTGGGATTACTGGTGTGTACCACCACACTCAGTTTGTAATCCACGCTAATTCTTCAAAGAATAAGTCTGTAAGCATTTGGAAAATTAACGGCATCCCTGTCTCTCTAGATGCTTTACTTTTTTTAATTTTTAAAAAAATTTTTGGTACTGTGGTGGAACCCAGAGGCATTCTACTTCCAAGCTATACCCCCAGCCCTATTTTTTATTCTTTATTTTGAAACAGAGTTTCACTGAGTTGCAAAGGGTCCTTACTAAGTATCTGAGGCTGTCTGCAAACTGCCATCCTCCTGTCTAAGCCTCCCGAATGCTGGGATTATAAGCATGCACCACCACGCTTTATTCTAGTCTCTTTATTTAATAGACATCCCACGCTAAGCTATTTTAAGAAATCAGAGGTGAATTAGACACTGTATCCAACTTGAAGCACACCACAATTTCATGGAGAAGAAAGTACACATGCAAATCACAAGATAGTATAATACGTGCTATAATACATGTATGTTAGGTATTTTCTATAAGGTAAGGTTATGACAGAGGTATCATAAATTCCTTCCTTATTTCCTTCTTTCTTTCTTTTTATTTTTTGTGATTCTGGGGATAGAACCCAGTACCTTCTACCTTCAGGCTGTACTCCTAGTCCTATCTTTTTATTTTATTTTTTTTATTTTATTATTTGGAAACAGGGTCTAAGTTGCTGAGAGCCTCACTAAGTTGCTCGGGCTAGCTTTGAACCTGTGATCCTCCTGTCTCAGCCTCACAAGTACTGGGATTACAAGTGTGTGCTGCCACATCCAGTTGGGTACTACTTTAAAACAGGGGAAAGCTTCTAAAACATGGGCATAATCAGTGTACTCTGCATGTGAGTATGACACTTGAAGAGCCAATATTTGGAGGAAAAGGAAGAATTAGCTGAAAGTGGGATAGAGAAATTGCAGGAGCAGCATTTGCACCAGGAGACAGAGGGAGGGTGTGTGTGGTCTGAAATGGCTTGGTTACAGAGCATGTATACCTTGTGATATCCACAGCAGGGAGGTCGGTTGTGGCTGGAGACATTCAGAGACTGATCCTCATGCTGTGACCAGATATTCTGCCTAAAGGAGACTTCTGATCAAGCACCTTTTCCATCCCAGTGCTGTGTTCCATGCCTATAATCCCAACTACTCAAAAAGCTGAGGCAAGAAAATCACAAGTTCAAGGCCAGTCCAGGAAATTTGTCATGACCCTGTCTCAAAAAAAAAAAAAAAAAAAAATTAAAAGGACTGGGAATGTATTTTAATGGCAAATAGTTTCTCAGATGAATCCCCAGTACTATCAAGGAAAATTATGAAGACCTTTCTCCATTAAAAAGCCTCAGCATTTTTCACTCTGAGGGGCTGAATTGTGTCCCCATCAAAAATTCTTATATTGAAGTTGCAAACCCAAATTTCAGAATGTGACCTTTGGAAATAGCGCCATAGTAGATAGAATTAGTCAAGTTAGGATAAAGTCACACACACTGGACTAGCATGGGGTCCCAATCTGACTGATGTCCCTGTAAACAGCAAATTTAGGGACACAGACACAGAGGAGGAATGCCATGTAACAATAAAGACAGGCTGAGATGAGGCATCTCTGAACCTGAGTATTCATGGTGACCAGCAACTCCCCAGAAGTGAGTACAGAGACTTGGGCTGGCCCTCACGTATAGCCTTCTCAACACCTAGATTTGGGGTTTCTAGTTCCCAGAAGCATCAGGCAATGCATTTCTGTTAGTCACTTCATTTGTAGGACTTTGTACCAGCAGCCCTTGCAGATTAATGCACTCATCAGTATGACATTCAGACTACATTTTTATTTTTTTCTAAGCCTAGAAAAAGAAAATAAAATCTTCCAAAGGGAGAAGTAGTGAGAGGAATGGGAAATTGTTGTGGAGGTTCCTTTTGACATTCCTCCTTCCCCTTGAATGAGAAGCATATCACTACTCTGAGAGCACACTCCTCGTGCCCCAATTTTTGCCTTTATTCCTAATCATACCTTACATCTTGAATATAATTTCTGGTCTTCGTAATTACCACTCAGATGTTGATGCACCTTCAATTCCACAAACCATCTCTCTGCTATTGGCTCTTATATTTTCTTTTTGTGGTGCTTTATATCCTCAGCCTTGTAACAAACAAATCAGTAAACCTACTTGCCTTTGACTTCTGAAAATAACAGGAAATCTTTTAGAGGAGGAAAGTAGGTACATAATAGGAATTGTGATGGTGTTTTACATACGGTAAGTGAACAATATTTGCATATTCAGTGCACTTTATATTGAAAATATAATTAGCATAATTAGTGATGCATTAAATTGATTTAGACCTGCATTTTTTTAGAATCTGTGTTATTCCACTTAACATTCTTCTTCATCTACTGAGAGTCTGTTCTTTTAATATCATAACAGATGCTTTAATATTCATCGGTACTACTTCCGGGAATATGGCGATGGAGAAAAGCGGGGCTTATGAGCCCCGCTAACAACCAATCTCTATTACCACAAAATCAGCACCTTTCATAGCCAGAAAACACCATCAGCAGAGAAACAAAAAAATGTAATTACAAGGGACAGAGAAAGAGAGGGCTGGAAAAACGAGACACCAGAAAGAAACCAGACCGTAATGCTGCAGCCGAAGCCGCGGCGTGAAGTGGCGGGTGCCATTTTTCCTTGCAGCACCAGGCTCCAGAGAGGAGGGGAACTCAGAACGGAGCTCAGAGCCAGAGAGGAGATACGCCGGCCTCACGGCTGAGGATGCGGCAGCAGCGCCTTATTGCCGGTGGCAGTGGTGAGTTCACTGGACGGCACCAGACCAACGCACTCAACAGCCCACCAGGCTCCAGAGAGGAGCGGCGGACAGCGAGCCGAGGTGAGCCTCTGCGCATCAGCTGGGAGGAATTCGGCAGATTTCTCGGTGCAGGGAGCATCTAAAGCTCCCAGAGGCTGGGCTCAGCACACTCTGCAGGGACTCAGAGCAGAGCTCAAAAACAGAAAAGAAATACACCAGCCTCACGGCCGAGGGCGTGGCAGCAGTGCCATATTGCCACCGGCGACAGCAGAAGCAAATTCACTGAGTCAACTACAGCTCCATCTGAGCACTCAACAACAGTGAGTCAAATTGTGGCCCCTAGAGGAAAAATCCCAGTACTGTACTCCCAGGGACTTGACCCAGTAGAGGAGTGGAGGTGGCAGAGATATCATACCATAGGAGAACACCCAACCTGGCACCCCCCACCCCCATAGTCTAAAGGAGCCTCGATTGACTCCCTGGGTCTGAGACTCTGCAATACAACCCAGTAAAGGAGTAGTGGGGACTGAGATACTACAGACTCGAGATCCAGAACACCTTAAGTGAAGTCATAGTGACCCAAGGGAAGAACCCAGAGAAGGCACAATCTTCCAAAATCATGGGAAAGAGGAATAACAATGGAGCATTGAATGCTCACAACCCCACACCATCATAACCTGATAAAACAGAAATCCAGAGATTTCTAGAAGATCAAATCAGGAAAATAACTGTAGAAATAATAGAGGTGTTTCAAAAAGAATTCAGAGAGAGCCAAAAAGAGATAAAGGATGCAATTAATGAAGTAAAGTCCTCAATTCAAAGTACAAACAACCAATTAGACCACATGGAGAATAGAATCTTGCTCTTAGAAGATGATCATTCAAAAAATGAACGCATAGTTTCTAATTTAGAAAAAAAATCTGACAGCAGGAATCTGACATTGAAGAAATATGGGCCCATTTTAAGAGAGCTAACCTAAGAATAATTGGAATAGAGGAGGGAAAAGAAGGTGAAACCAAAGGGATCAACATTCTCTTCAAGGAAGTAATAGCAGAAAAATTTCCAAACATAGAGCAAGAGGTTGATACACAGGTCCAGGAAACTTATAGAACTCCCTTTAGACAGGATCAGAGAAGAGGATCCCCACGCCACATAATTGTCAAAATGACTAATGTGGAAGCCAAGCAGAGAATCTTAAAGGCAACAAAAACAAAGGGCCAAGTGACATTCAGAGGCAAACCAATTAGAATCACTTCAGACTTCCCAAACCAAGTCATGAGAGCCAGAAGGGCTTGGAGTAACATATTCCAAACTCTGAAAGAAAACAACTTCCAGCCAAAAATTTCCTACCCAGCAAAACTTTCTATCAAATTAGATGGGGAAATAAAAAGCTTCCACGACAAACAGAAACAAGGAATTTATGTCTTCAAAACTAGTGCTAGAGAAAATACTCAAAGAGATTAACTACAGAGAAGAAATAGGTAACACACATCAGAACAAGAGAAACAAGATTTTCCATCCAACAGACAACTAAGATTAGTTATCTGTGGAGATTCATTATTTATGTTAGTCTTTTACCTATCTCTAAATTGTATTGTTTGATTTTATTGTTGCTAATTTTTAGGATTTCTAGTTGGAATATTAATATACCTTCAGATATAGCATTTGGAAATATTTTTCCCATTCTATCAGTAACTTTTAACTCTGTTTACATTGTCTTTGGATATACGATTTTTTTTTTTTTAAGGAGTTTGTTTACCCTTTTGTTGCCTGTGCCATTGAAATCATATCCAAGAAATCACTGCCAATTTCAATGTTGTGAGGTTTTATGACCTAGATTTTCTTCTAAAAGTTTATAGTATTAAGATTTATATTTAGGTCTTTTATATATTTTGAGTTAATATTTGTATATGGTGTTAGATAAGGCTCCTATTTTATTCTTTTTCATGTAATTATTATTTTTCAACAATATTTAGTTAAAAGATTAGTATTTCCTCCACTAAATGTTCGTGGAAACCTTGTCAAAAATAACTTGGCAATATATGGAAGAATTTATCTCTAGGCTTTTATTTAACTCCAATGGTTTACATATCTGCCTTTAGAACAGTACTACACTATTTCAATTATTGTATCTTTATATGGTTTGAAATCAGAAAATATACATCTTCTAGCTTTGTTCTTCTTCGAGATTGTTTTGGGTATCTAGAGTCCATATTCCATATCAGGATAGATTTTTTTTAAAAAAATAAATACATAAATGTATGATAGTTTCACCTAAAAAAAGAAAAAAATATTCTCTGGTAAGAAAGAAAGCAAAAAGAAATATTGAAATGTTATTGTTAAGTCATCAAAAGCTTGGTATCAGACAAATGAAACTATTATGTGAGATTATCATCGTTAATATTGGATAAATTGCTATAATACTAGATGTCAACCACTAAGCCAAGCATGGGAAGGAGGGATGGGGAGGGAATAGGATGGGGATTGGGTAGGGGCTAACTGGGCGATGTGTGCATGTATGTCTACAAAAGTATTATCTTTATACCATTATGATATGAATACAGTGCTCCAATAAAAAAAATATTCATCGGTACTAATTTTGTCATATTTATCAGGTCTGGATCTATTTCTATTGGTTGGTCTTTCTCCTCATTATGAATTATTTTATCCTTTTCCTGTTTAGTAACATTTGTTAGGATGACAAACATTAAAACTTTTATATTTTGATGTGCTGGATTTTATTTCTTTAAATAATTTACTCCTTCTGCAAAGTGTCAAGGGCTACAGGTCTAATTCTAGACATACAAATCCAGGAACTGTGTTCCTGTAGTTTAACAGCTGTGGGAGTGGTAAGACTCAGAATTTTGGGGCATCAGTGTCACTTTATATTTTTCCTGTGAGTCTAAAAGAAGAAGTATCTTTATAAATTATAATGTAGGATATAAGGGGGAGCAAAGTCAGGGGATAGCTGGCTAAATTATGTGAGTAGTTTCTTAAATGGCTTTATGAATGTGACTCTTCTTTTACCTCAGAATAGCACACTTGTTTTTGGTTTTACTTTCCTGCTGGGTATTCAAGACCAAGCAGTTATCCCAGAATTGGGCAAACATAAATTATAAAAATTTTTTTGCGGTTAAGGTCAGTTAAGGCTTCTCAAAATTACTCCTAGGGAATCTGTGAGGCTTTTCTTTTTACCAGTTGTATCATCTACCAGGATAGGTCATGGTCTTGCCGACCATTTTCTTCTCTTGAAGCATAGGGGACATTTTATATCCAGTGATTTCTCTCTTTTGCTTAGTATGTGCTTGTTGCTCCTAGTCTCTGGGGCCTTCATTATCTCTTTGTTTTAGGGGTCAGATGATTCACTGGAGTTGCAGGAACTTAGCAAGGTCTTCCCCTGGGTCCTATTTGACCTTGGAGGGCTAGGGCCAAAATATTGGCTGTTTTCTTCTTAGCCCTGTTATTTCATGATTGATTTCCAAGTCTCAGTTATTGATTAGCCAAACAATTATTTTCACCAATCCTTTTTAATGATTAGAAGTCAATTATAGCCCATTTTTCATGTAATGGCTATCAAAACATTATTTAGGTTATTCTGTTAAAGTTGTATATCTGAGTACAATTGTAAAGATACACAAGAAAAATATAAAACAAAACAAGAAAAATATAAAAAAAATTGTGAACAAAATGAAACTATTGTATAATAGTTCTGATAATATTTGTTGACATAAACAAATCTCCACTTACATTTGGCTTTATATGTACATATATATGTGCATCATATATATATATACATTTTATATATGTATATTTATAATTACCCAATATTTAATCAACACGATATGACTTGGAATGCCAACTCTCCTATCACCTCTGATTATCTTTTCTTAAAGATGTTCATAATACAATTTAGGAATACACAGATATAAACCTTAAAAAGGCTCTGATGAAGCCAAGGAGAACTCTGAAGATGCTGTTAAGACCTGTGATCACTATTTCTGTGACCCGTTAAAAGTATTAAAAGTACTATTCAAGAAAAACAAGGGAACTGAATTACGATAAGTTCTTATTTTTGTGCTTTTCCTTACAATGACACTATGTCTATTCAAGCCAAGAATTATCTACTTATTTGCCTCCTAATTTTTGTGTATGTTATATGGCATATAGAGGTCTTTAATAAATATATGCAAAAAACATTAAAAATGCAGCTGAGAGCATTTCACTAATAAATGATGACAAAGGCCACCTTATAAAATCAAATGGCCCTTGATATATTAACTGCAGCACAAGAAGGAACCTGTGCAATTGTTAAAGCAGAATGTTATATTTATATCCCTGATGATTCTAAAGAAATATCTTTTATACTAAAAGACCTTCACTCTCAAAGTAATAACTATCAGATTGTGCCTGAAGCTTCAATGACTTAATAACCTTCTAATTCTCTGAAACATCTTGGCAAAGTAATATTCTCATCTTGGCATCAGATTATGCTTCCGTTTTTGAGGTACCATTGTCAGGGGCTACTATCTTGCCATATTTATTCCTTTTCCAGAACAACAAAGGATGATGGTTCTATAATCAGCAAACCCTGACCTCCCTATGTCTCCTTTAGACCAGGCAGGACAAGACTTTCGGTCCGTAGGTAGGCAAGGCCTTTGCTTCTTGACAGCATTGAAGAAGCTATAGAACTTGATGGACTTTCAATCTTCACCAATCAGTAAGAATAAGGGACCAAAGTCTAGGGGATGCAGGGAATAAGGTAGGATGCGAGAGATAAAATATTAGGTAGAAAGACAAATTGAGAAGGAAAGGGAAAATATATTTTTAAAATCTAAAAACTTCATAATCTCTAACTTTACCCCACAAGGTGTGTTCTGTTTTAGGCAGAAACCTCAATAGGACTACACCCTTAACCTAACTCTACCCTAAGAGATCTGTTCTCTATTAGGCAGAAGCTCCAATGAGCACACATCCTAAATGACAATGGCCCCTCTTTTCACTTGAGATTCCTGAGATGCTTAGTAAACAAAGGATACATAGGAGGACAAGGTCAGACACTACCCAGACCAGCACCCACGGATGTTTGTTGGGAACCTGAGGATTAAGAAGTCTGAGACTCTACCCTTGCTATTTGACCATACTCACCCTCTCATGGGGTTTCTTAAAAGAACTGTAAGAGCCACTAGAAGTCTCTCTCTCCCTTTCTCTCATCTTGCTTTCTCTCTTGAGATTGCCCATGTTCACCTTTGAACATGTATCCCTTGTTACTCTTTGGGGAAACTGTCCCGGGTACCCCTGTTAGGGTTCCAGACACAATTTCCCTCAAAACACAAAAAGGTAAAAGGAGCGGGTTCTTGTCCTGAGTTAAGGATAAATATGCAATAGCCCGGACTCTTGTTGAATATTTAAAGAAGTTTATTAAAAAATTGAAATACAGAAGACAGTTACAGCCTCATGTACCCAAGGGTAACATGAGGGGGTGGTTCAAACGAATTCAGCAAGGTACAAAACATGGAACAGACTATTTATACACATGACCTCCATCTTGTTCACATATTTCTGACATAGTAAAAGTCCCTGTAAGGTACCTCCCCTTAATTTCCTGCCAAGGTGTACTTTCCCGCCTAGGTCTCTTTTCACAAAGGTCATGGTCGAAGGTCGACCCCCTCCTCCCATCCTACCTAGATTCTTTAGAATAAGGACCAGGAAGTCCTAGTTCCCCTCTCCTATAGACTTGCTAATTATCTTTAGCTAGGTTAATTTACATTGGAATACTTGCCTGTTTTTATTTTATTTTATTTTATTTTATTTTATTTTATTTTATTTTTGGCAGAAACCAAGTCCTTTCACCAATTTTTGAAATAAAATAATCAGAGCTTTCTCAAATTTTCCTAGACTATTCCCAATACTGGTATATCCCTCACTTGCCTTAATGAACCTCTGTCTTTGACTCTGAAAAAAAATAATTTTAGTCCTTGTTCTTGTACACAGATAAAAGTTTTAGAAACCAGTTTTAAAATTTTTCTTTAAGACTTTTATAGTGGGTCCAGAATAGGTTTTAATCTAGAGATAAAGTATTTTCACTATTAATGTAATACTTTCTGAGCTGTGCCTGAGCTTTGGGGACATTTTTCTGTATATTTCTTTTCAGTGTTTTTTCCCCCTATTCTGGATTCAGGTATTTTCCTCTAATATATGTATGACATTCAGCCAAAGACTTAATGAGCACCTCTGAAATTTCTGGAATTTTCTTTTTATCCTAGTCCCTCTGCTATGATTCTGTCACTTAAATGTCAGCTTCTGTGGCTGACCCAAGCTACCAGCTCCATCTCTTCAACTCAATAGGACCTCTAAGCTCTCTCAGGTTATTTCCCCCATACAGAGTCCTAGAACCTCTCTCTCTCTCTTTCTCTCTCTCTCTCTCTCTCTCTCTCTCTCTCTCTCTCTCTTTCTCTCTCTCTCTCTCTCGTGGATAATTGCAACTCACCTCATTTGTTTCTCTTTTCTCAAGAATCAGTGACCTGTGCAGCCTATCGTCTAGTGTTCAAAAGTCATTGTTCTATAGATTTTGCCTTATTTTCAAGTTATTTAAGGTAGAAGTGTGAGTTCAGTTTCAGTTACTCTACTCAGGCCTACAAAATAACTACAATATTGTATAGCCTGTCACCACCTTATCATGGTTAAATGTGACAATTTTTCAACTTTAAGATGACATGAAAGTAATACACATTCAGTAGAAACACACCTTACAGTACTTTGAAGTTCGAATTTTTATTTTTTTCCCAAGGTAACAATATGTAGTTTGCTGGGCAGTAACAGCAAACTGCAGCTACCAGTCTCAGTGCACTACGTTGCTAAGCTATAATGTTTGGTAAGATAGGTATAGTAAATGAATTTTTGACATGATATTTTTAATTTACAATGAATTTATTGCGATGTAACCCCAATATAAGTGAAGGAGTATCTGTTTTGTAAAAATCAATGAGAAAGTTCTGTGAAGAAGTGAAGTGTCTCTTTTGAGTAAATATCTGGCATTATTTACTATTTTTAATCTTTCATGTTTTATGTTTATATATATTTTAGGAGAGGACTATTTAAAATAAAATTGTAGTGGTAAAGGATGATGGTGCATGCCTATAATCCCAGTACTTGGGAGGCTGAGACAGAAGAATCACAGGTTTGAAGCCAGACTCAGCAAGTAAGCAAGGCCCTCAGCAACTTAGATCCTGTCCAGAAACACAAAATAAATTAATAAATAAAATAGGGATGGGGATGTAGCTCAGAGATAGAATGCCCTTCGGTTCAGTTTATAGTACAAAAATAAATAAATAAATAATAAATATATAAAATTTGGGTGAAATCTCTAAAGAATAAATATAGGGCTTTGGAGTCATGTAAATTTACAGTTCAAACCTAACTTCACCGATTTTAAATGTATAGAATACGGCTATTTAATACCTCTAAGCCTCTCCTTTTCAGTTTCAATACAGAATTAAGAACGATAACTCCAGCCCAGCGTGGTGGATCACGCTTGTAATCCCAGCATTCGGGAGGGTGAGACCAGAGGATCACGGTTCATGGCCAGCCTCAGCTACTACTTAGTGAGGCCTTCTGCAACTTAGTGAGACCCTTAGTGTAGCTTGGAGGTCATATACCCCTGGGTTCCATCCCCAGACCCGCAAAAAAAAAAAAAAAAAAAAAAAACCTCCAAATAGTTATTGAGGAGATTAAACATCCATGACTTCTCTGAAGATTTTATTGTGGCCCCTTATTCTGAGATCCATGCAAGACTACATGTAAAGTAAGACTACATGTCAAGAGCTACATGTAAAGTTAGTGGGAGCCATCTCATAATAGGCACCAAATAAATTTCTTTACGTTCCTCCTTCCCCTCCAAACAACAAAAAATGTGTTGCATTGAAAGTGCAAGAAATTTAAAGTTCCGGTCTCAGCCAAGCTCCCAAATTTCAGGAGATTTTCCCAGGCACTCTTGTGTGCAAATGGATAGGTGCATTAACCTAGTACAACTAGGTCACTGCTCTATGTCTTAAATATGAGAGTCCAAAAGTGCAATGATGAATTAGTCCATTTTTCATTTTGACAGGCTTTCTTCCTATTCTTTCTAAACTTGTCTTCCAGGCACCTAGCATATGATCTTGCTTAAAGTAGAGCTGATGTTTCTCATAACCTTCATTCTGTTTGGCTAGCTTCTACCATTGCCATATCCTTCTCTGGACTTCTCCAATGATTCACCTGTGATCCTTGTGTGATATACCACTATTTCTCAAATATGCACTCAAATCTGCTTTTAAATTTCCCATTAATACCACTTGGTCAAACTTCACAAACCTTTATTACTCAAAGTCTGAATCCTTTCACCATGGCCACACTATTATTCTTGAGCTACAAAGACTTACACGTACTCCTATACTGTTTTCTTATTTAAATTCTCAGGTCACCCATTCCTGATAGTCATTACTTATATGAAGCCTCACTCATAGGAAAGTCTGTCTTGCATAAAGTAGTTTTGGGTGAAAAGAAAAGAACACAGGATTTTTTTTTTTTTTTTGGCCCCATATCCAAATTTTAATCTATGTTCAGCACATATAGCCTGGGTTAATTTTTTTTTTAACTCTTTGGGGCTTTATTTGCTCATCTGTAAAATGAAGACAAGAATACATAATACGGAGCTCATACAGGGCTTGAAAAATTAAAATAAGATTATTTCTGAAGTTCTTTTTTTTTTTTTTTTTTTTTGGTGGTACTGGGGTTCCTGGAAGCCCTTCTACCTCCGGGCTACACTCCCAGACCCATTTTTACATTTTTATTTGGAAACAGGGTCTCCTAAGCCAGCACTCACGGCTGGCTTCGAACCTGCGCTATCCTCCTGTCTCTGCCTCCCAAGCGCGGGGATTACAAGCGTGCGCCACCACGCCCGGCTATTTCTGAAGTTCTTAGGAGAGGTTTGAACTGTAAATGTACATTTGCTTCTGTACGGAATATTTCCAAATGCCAAAACTTCAAGCTTGGATATTCCTTTGTTTCCAGGATTTTCTTTCCTGTTTTTCTTAACAGGAACTATCCCTCTTGAACAAAGTTGTTCAGGGGCTAGTACACCTCGAAATGCTGTTATTCACACATCTCAGTTAATATTTGGCTGCATGTAAAAGTATTTCAAGCTTAAACAGTATAGACATGAATTCATTTGTAGTAGAAAAAGACTGGAAACAGTGCATGCTTCTGAGCTGGTGAGTTCAGCAGGTTCCCTCCATATCACTTTTCCTTTCAGAACAGTATTTGTTTCATCCTAAAATAGCTCCCCTGGTGTCAGAAATTGGGATTGTATGCCTCTTCTTGTCCAACTGGAAAAAGGAATTCTTTCTTGTACATTTGTTAGCCTTGGGCTACTTATGTCTTCTCATTTGGGTATCCAGAACTAGTTCATAAGCCCTTTTTTTAATCAAAAAAGTATTGGTAAGAGAAGATTTGGTAATTCATTTCCAGGTTGGCCCATTCCTTGAGCTTCAGGAAACTTCTTATATTGCTGCTGTGCAGTGGAGAAAGGGTGGGAGGGATTTGGGAGATAGTCTTAATGTTTACTCCCAATCTGCACAAAGACAAGGATTTTTTTTTTGTATGTTTTTACTAGGAGCTAAATTGTTGCTTCTGTAGCCATAATTGACATGTATAAAAATCCAAGAAAATTTCAAGAAATATGAGTAAATATTGAGTATTATCACTGGATAATTCCATATTTTATGGAATTACATTGTGTCACAATCAAATCTAAAAAAGAATTATTGAATGAATGCCCCATAAAAACCCTCTAATTGCATGCTTCTGACATTTTCACTCACGAGGCTCACGTTCTTCCCCATGCCTAACTCTCATCCTTCTCATCATATATTAAGAACCCTTAACTTGATCAAGGGTCATGAATATTTTACATGCTTCACTTTTATGCATTTCCAAACTTGGAATAATTTTTCTTCTTTAGAAAGTTTCCCTAAAGGTTTCCAAGATCAAGCATTTTTAGCTCTGGTCACTGAATCTCTGCAAAACCTCCACATATAACACATTTCCTTTATCTTTGAGAATATCCATAGATTTTTTTATTTTTTCACATTTTTTTGTGGTATTGGGGATGTAACCCAGGGGCGTTCTACCTCTGAGCTACACCCCCAGCCCCCCCTTTTTTATTCTTTATTTTGAAACAGGGTTTCACTAAGTTGTGGAGGGCCTCACTAAGTGGCTGAGGCTATCCAAGAATCTGGATCCTCCTGTCTTAGCCTCCCAAGTACTGGGATCACAAGCATGTGCCACCATGCCTGGCTTATCTTTTCCTTTCAATCAATAATAAACCTTGAAGAATTACATCTATTCTAGCCAATGTATACTTAATGCGAGATACTATGTATAGGCACTGGGAGAATGTTAATTTTTAGGTGGTACAGATATTATTGAGGTAAAATAGATATTATTAAAAAGCCACATGGTATTATTTTATGGAAAATTCAAACTCTAAGATATAAAAGATATATGTGAGTAATTTACTTAGCCTTTATATTTTAATATCCCATTCTGTAAAATACTTATTTGGATTTTACCAAGTATCACAAATGATTCTGATGAGAATTGCATAAGTGGATTTTGGGTGAATGAGTAACATTCAACCAACTTCTTAATCATTTCTTTAGTACTAGCATAAAGAGTCTCAATGTTCAGTGCTAAATAAAGGTGTTAATAAAAGCTCCTAATTCCATGAATACTGCTAGGTGGAATCACTAGAGTATGAAAAAAACATTTTTAAAAGGGCAGGAATGGATAAGTGGGGGGAAGGGAAGAGAGAGATGGTATCAGATGAAAGGTCTCAAATGCTCATTCAAAGGAGCTTAGATTTTTTTTTTTTTTTTTTGGTGGTATTGGGGATGGAACCCTTCTGCCTCTGGGCTACACTCCCAGACCTTTTTATATTTTATTTGGAAACAGGGTCTCTTAAACCAGCTGAGGCTGACTTCG
Organism: Muscardinus avellanarius; assembly: GCF_963383645.1. Classification (NCBI taxonomy): domain Eukaryota; kingdom Metazoa; phylum Chordata; class Mammalia; order Rodentia; family Gliridae; genus Muscardinus; species Muscardinus avellanarius. The sequence goes on from NC_137794.1 coordinate 86,591,385, forward strand.
AACCTGCGTGATCCTCCTGTCTCAGCCTCCCAAGCACAGGGATTACAAGCGTGTGCCAGAACGCCTGGCTGAGCTTAGATTTTTTGAAGTCCATGGGGTATATTGTAAGGTGTTCTAGTAAGAAATAAAATGACATGATTTGTGTTGTGGGAAGCTAACTTTGTATGCATGTGATGGACTGACCAGAAGGGAAAGCTGAAGACCAGGAAACACAGGATTAAAAAAAAAAAATACAAGTGGTTTTCTCATGACACAGAGGCAGGTGAGGCCCCTGAAGTGTAAATTCATTTGTTTTGTGATTCAACATAAACAGATACTGTGAGAAATTGCCTGGGGTTTCCACTTAGAGTGAAAATGATTCATCTCATATGTGAAATATGCTATGTAAAAGTTCAAAACACAAAGGCAACTCAGCAAAAGTTTTTTTCATCACTTATTACAATAATGAAAATGTCAGCTTGAAATTAATAATTTAAAAGAAGCATCAAATATTTTACATTAACAATACCAGTATGTTGCAAGAATGACTGAAACATATATTTAAAGGCAGAAATTAAGTTGGAGTAGATAGTCAGTCCTCCAGAGGGGGAAGTCAAGGCTCAGATGTGCAGAAAGCTCTGGTGGTCTACACTTAGCATGGAGGAAACAGGTCATTTAAGGTGGCCAGGGAAGCAGGCTTTCCCTTAAAATGAAGATGTCCCTGCCGTTGCCACCTATCTCTGTTGACATTTCTCTTTTTATCATCTTTCCAAGGATTTTACTAAATGCACAAAATGCTGGATGGTAAAATTGGACTTGTTCTTTCCTTTGGAGAGGGACCAAGGAATGAAGAAACTTGATTCGGTGCCCAGAAAGAAGTCAACCTGAAGAGCCAAGAGTTATCAGGAAGACAGAGACTATTAAATGGAAAATGAGTTATTTTTTTTTCTGTCCTCTTCAATACTAAAGAACATCTTTTCAACTCTGTATAACTCAAGCTGGTGTTGGCGGTTCCCTAATCCTCTTTTAAGAGCCTTCTTTCAACTCATGCATCCCTCCTAATTTAGCCTTTCCCCAGCCCCAGCCTCCCTCACATGCCCAAATCTCCTTCTACCGTAACACTGATAGAAACTGTAGATTTTTTTAAAGATGAATTGAGGAGAGAATTTTATCATAAACCATCATTTGAAAAATTGGTCTTTGACATTTCTCCAACATCTTTATCTACTGAGCTGCCTTTGTAGGCTCCTCTTTTCCTTTCTCTATTGTAGCAAGTCATTCTCTCTTCTATCTTCTCCACCTTTTTCCCTTCCCTTCTCTCCTCTCTTCTTTCCACCCTTCCCCTTCTCCTCTTACCATCAAGCAGAGCAGTTCTATCTAAGCCCCATATCCTATATCCAGTCATTCATGGTTCTCATCAAAAAGTCCTAAATGGTAAAGGAGAAGAGACATTTTTCTCTTATTATATCTGCATAACTCTGTTGGTTTACCCATGTTTTTTTTTTCTTCATTTTTTTCTCCCAATGGAAAAAAAATTGGAAACAGCAAAGTAGGAAAGGTCATGTTTTCATCATTCTATCTGTCACTAATTAATGGACAAAGAGAAGGCCCATGATTTTTTTCTTATGTCTTTTGCAGTGGACTTACTCCATCCTGGCCACTGTGTTAGGACACTTGAATCTCTGTACTCAAAATGTGTCCTGCATACATATAGCTCACATTTTAAACATGGATATATTTCAATTGAATGTTCCATAGGGAAGTCCTTAGGCGACTTTTCCCCATGATCCTAGCAATAGTCATATCAATTCATTGCCTTTAAAAATTGTTGAAAAGATGACAAATTAGGAAAATTTCCCCCAAGGTTGAACTGCTCTTTGGGCTCCACTAGCCATGGTTCACACTATGTCTGAATTGTGGAGAGAGAGAAAGCACTGAATCCATACCAGAGATGGAATGAGCACTCACCTATCAAGCCACAGAAGATAATGTATTGAAGTCATGGTCCCCAAAGCAAGAAGGTTTAGATGTGTGGCATGGGTGTAGGAGGTAGGTCACTGGGGATGTGACCTTGAAGACTATATCTGCCCATGGCCACTTCCTGTCTGTCTGTCTCTCTCTGCTTCAGCTGCCATCAGCTGAGCAGCTTCTCTCTGCCATACTGAGCCACCACATTTCTGCTATGGAACCAGTCAACCAGGGACTGAACATTTGAAACCATGATCCAAAATAAACATTTCCTCCCCTAAGTTGTACTCATCAGGTATTTCAGTCACAGGGACAAAACAGTGGGCCACAACAGGAGGGTAGGTAATTACTTCAATGCAACTATGGAATTGCAAATTGGAGTTGGAAATAATGAAGTATCAGGGGCAGCTACATACTTTGTGGGACTCAGTGAGAATTAAAAATATGGGACTTCTTGTTAAAAGAACAGAAAATAATTATTAAAGTTATAAAAACACAAAGTGTTTTCCCTTTTCCTGTGGTCTTTATAAAATTATCACTGTGTTTATTTGTAAATTTGTGGTATTCTAAGTAAAGGTAAAATTTTAAAATATTAACATGAATTTTGCCATTAGTGTTATATGGTGCAGTGCCCATTTTAAGTGCAAATATAAAAAAACTTAATGCATATATAGCCTCACCAAAATTATAAAATTTGTTTTTTTATCATTTTTTATATTTTTCTACATTTTTACTGGTGCATTATAGTCTCACATCGTAATATAGTTTATGGTGGTATTGACACACATTAACACAGCAATTGGTGAGTTCTACCCCGGCTTCCTCCTCATTTCCTCCTTATCCATACAAAACATTGAGGTTGGCATTGGTATTCTTACATACTTACATAATGTCACTGAAAGTGTTTCCTTCATTAATTCTCCTTCTTCCTCCCCAAACCACCTCCCTTGAGTTTCTTCCTGGAATTTCTTCTCCATTAGCTAAAATCCCTCTGGTATCTCAATTACTCCCTCACTTTCAATATTAAAGAAAACATATGACCCTTCACTTTCTGTGACTGGTTAATCTCATATAACAAAGTTATTCAGGTCCATTCATTTTTCTGCAAATGACATAATTTTGTTCCTCTTTATTGTTGAGTAGAATTCCATTGTGTGTATATCCCATAATTTTGTAATCCATTCATCTCTTGATAGACATCTGGGTAGGTTCCATAATCTGACTATCAGGAATTGTGCTGCTATAAACATGGTTATGCATGTATTACTATAATATTCTGATGTCAGATTCTTTGGAAAGGGACTCTACCAGAGGTGGTATAGCTGGATTATCTGGTGGATCTATTCCTAATTTTCTGAGGAATTTCCACACTGATCCCGATAGCAACTGCACTAATTTGCAATTCCATCAATAGTGTAAAAGGGTTTATATTTCCCCACATCCTCACCAGCACTTATTGTTGTTTGACTTCTTGATGACTGCAATTCTTATTGGGTTAGATGGAATCTCAGTGTGGCTTTGATTTGCATCTCTTTGATTATTAATGATGTGAAACATTTCTTTTCATATATGTATTGACCATTCATATTTTTTCTTTTGAGAAGTGTTTATTCAACTCTCTATTTCTTTGATTAGGTAATTAGGAATTTTAGTGTTTCATAGTTTGTACATGTCCGTGCATTTTATTCTTACCAGAATAGTGGAATCATAGCACAAATGAACACACACACATACACACACACACACACACACACACACACACACACAGTAGCATTATTTTTATTTTACTTGTGGATATGCACACATTCTTATCAAAATTCTCCACTTTCACCTTACCAGGGAGCAAAGGACTGAAAGAACCCAAGGGTTGCTGTTTCTTTTCTTTTTCATATATGGCATCATTTTTGGCACGGAGCTTGGCTGGTATAGGGAAGAAACACAAGTAAGACAGTACTTGAGTGGGCTCATTTGGTCATTGTGTTTTCTTAGCTCTTTCTGTGTTAACAATGAGTTCTGATTCTAAGGGAAAGTGTGGCCCCCTGGAGCTGACAGTCCCCTAGCTTACTGAGGTGTAGACACAACATACTTACAGTCTTTGGATTCTCACTAAATCCCCATGTGTTTGGAGTCCCCTGAAGTGCTCACTCACACAGCAGCAAGGAGCAGCCGACACATACACTGAACACATCTCTCCTCTCAAATGCCTGCTTAATGGTCTCACAAGGTGAGTTTGAGACATAAATTCACCAATACAATGATAAGAATTTCAGGACAGTGATAGCAGAACACTCAGCCAGGAGTGAGGCCCTTCAGGGTGTGGTGCTGTGCAACCACCATCCCTGTGCCATGGCCAGGCTGCCTTCTCCCTCCCACCCCTGCCTCCCTCTTAGCCTCACTGGTGTTGAGCACCCACGGGGCCCTGTCCACAGAATTGGCAGAATAATCTTATCTTGTCTTTTCCTCCTCATCACAATGGATGGTTCTTCACTTTTTTATTGTTTTTGCTCCTCACCCCCAAACTCCTGAACCCCTGAACTCCCTGACAGCCTTTCTACTCCATCTCTGCCTACAAAAATGGGTTATGGTGATTTCAGGGAATCTCCACTCCCCTTGACCTTCTTCAGGAGGGGTTTGAGTAGCAAGGCTAGTATGTTGAAGACCATATTTTGATGGTTTTGTAGTGTGTTGTATTTGGAATCACTTCTACCAATATAGGTAGTAATGAGGAACCACAGAAGATTTAAAATAGAAAAAATGTATTTAAAAAGTAGGAGATATTTCATTTTAGGAAAATCCTTTTGGCATACAGCATGGTCTTAAATTGGAAGAATCTGGAATAAATCATGAAGACTATTTCAAACTAAGCCATTGTTACAGCCTTCTATAGAACGACAGGGTTTCCTGATAGTATTGAATAAAACTATGATTTCCTGATTTTACTTATGTGATAGAAGAATTAAGACTTATTTAGTGGTCATCTTCAGGACTTGAGGGAAATATTTCCTCACAAGAATTGGCAGATTGCAGCAAGGAGAAAGCAGGTGACAGAGGAAGCTCTTCTGAGGGTTTTGAGAGAAGGGGACGCCTGAACCAATAGGCCTGGTCTTCTCAAGGCCAGCTGTGGCTGTGGCCCTTTGTGAGGCTGTACTAACTTAGGAGTGGTGCTGGAAATCCCCTGGGAGGTAAATTCTGCACGTCTAGTCCATCTCTGCTGCACTTCCAGAATGGCCACTTTTAAAGTGTGTTCACACTCTTCAGCGGCTCAATCTGGAGACCGGACGAAGTAGAAAGAGAAAGCCTTGACGTTCCCTTCAAGATCTGTACATATCTGTAGCTTCTTAGGAGTTCAGTTTCTGAATTAATCAAATTCTTTGTTCCATTCTGTTAGAAGGAAAAAAATCCTAAAGTGAGCAGAAGCTTTGCCATGTAAATTCTGACTTAATCTACTTAGGTTTTGTTTTTGTTTTTAGCTTATTTTGGAGTTTTTGTTTCTTGAGAGTTGTTTTTTTATTTTTAGTTTTGGTTTTGATTTTAGTTTTTTGTTTGTTTTTTCTTATCTTCATATAACAATTCAGGGAATTCAGGGGGATTTCTTGGGATAGTTACCCATATTTGGCTTGTAAAATTGCTTCTTATTTGAATTAAAACCACATGTGGAAGTCTGAGGGTACTGTTGAGCGCTTGTACCATACGTTCAGATTTGAAGAAAGTTTAGGTAGTTTGTCTTAAATAACAATGTCAGGATAAATGGAAACAAAACTGTGAATGCTTATGTTTTCTCTTATGTCAATCGTTCTTACTTATTGTTAGTTTAGTGCAAAACAGCTGGAGAAATATCATATGCCTGCTACCTACTTGGAAATTCTCCTTTGCAAATTCCAAGATAATATTTTTAAATTAATAAACACAAAAAAGCAAACTCTAAAAAGTGTTATTTTCTAGCCTTATTTATAAATTTAAAATGAATCTCAGGTCTCTCTTCAAACTGAGTAACCTAAAAACACTAAAAAATGTATTAAAGAGTTAAATGTATTCAGACACAGAATGTTCTTTCCTCCAGATGTCGATATTCTCAAATCAAGAAGCAAAATTAAAAATTCAGCAAAGTGAAAATTTATTATTACTATCATCAACTTCATGGAATAAAAAAATGAAATGTATGTATTTTTTGTAAGAGTTTTCCTAAACCGTACCCCAAAGATACTCCAGGTCCAGATTGGTATTAGAGATTAGATCGTTTATATGATTATTCCAGGCAATTCTTTTCAAGTGTCTCAAAATCCCTTCAAACTTGCTTTATGAAATAATTTGAATATATTAATTCTAGTAAAGTCTTAAGTAACTTACATAGTTTATTTGACAAGCAATGCCAACAATCAGACAGAAGTAGAGTGGAGCAAGGCACTTTTACTATCTAGGCAACCGTAACTCAGGACCCCAGACCGATTATTTTTACGATTTGCTAAATGATTCTGAAAATTTCTTATTTTCATGATCCGCACAGCCTCGAGCGAAGTTTCTTACTGATCTTAAGGACTGCTGAGCGGACAGGCATTCACTGTCTCGATCTCTACAAGAATCCTGGTATCTAATTGACAAGAACGACTGCATTTCATTCTCTCTCTCGCTCTCACTTTCACTCTCTTTAATGAAGCAGCTGCCCTCTCGACTTGATCCCATATGGTCCTGTTTGAGAGACGAAGGGGAAAAAATTAAAATCAGCTCTCACTAATTAAAGGAAAATTGTACGTAAACAATTGAAAGGTCTTTTCATACTTACGCCTGACATTTCTACGGAGGCCTTAATTGCCTGCCGGGCCCAAAGGGTTACGTGCTTTTTTTAAGCACCATGTGCTCCTGGCCAAGCACTAGCTGGGACACTCTGTGAGGAGTCTTAGATCACCAGCAGCCCTTGCTATTTTAGTCTGTGTCGCTGCTTGAAGCTGTCATTAATTTGGATGATTCCAAAATCATAATTATGACAGTTCTGATATTTGATGAGATTAACTAGACTTGGTCTTCCCAAGAAAGTCATAGTGTATTTAGCAGAAGGGCAAAAAAGCATAAAAAACACTATACAGTGACAAGGAATATCTCACATAGAAGCAGACCGCAGAAGTCTTGTAGGACTTAACTTATTCTTGTAAGTAATTTGTGGGTTATGGTGTGCTTAGTAAATTAACTGTGCTCTGCACTGAACTGTATTTTCTATCAGAAGTATGTTGTATTTGTCTTTGTTTTTGATCTAAAAGTTCATTCACAGACAACATTTTTAGACAAAGCCAATTTTAACTCATTCTTTTGTGTAAAAAGATATGTATGCCCACAGAACACATAACTTAATTTTCATTCTTAGACTAAATCGCCATGATAAAAACAACGAAGTAAAATATTTAGATTTCTTTCTCTTGCTCCTGACATTTTTTTCTTTTTCAATTCAGCTTTATGTGTAAGGACAAAATTTTCTAACAAGTGTTCTCATACTTCAAACTAGAAAAAAAATGGATATATGTGCAAAAGTGGAAAGGTTTAAGGAATTAATACTGAATACCTAAAAAGTTCACTTAGCTTCTTTTTTTGAGATATTGGGTCATTCCAATTTATGGATGTTGAAAAGGAAAAGAATATTTTGTGTGCACAAACAATGATCTTCACAGCATTAACAAATTCTTACAAATTCTTACAAAATATCTTTCTAAAAATTAATCAAAAATTGTATTTTAACATATTTCTCTATCAAGCTGATCATAGGCTTTATAATCAATTATTTCTTAGAAAAACATTTATATTAATTAGCTATAGGTGCATAATGATAAAAATAAAGTGCAACTTAGAATCAGAAAATTTGTATTTAAATGTTGACTGCAATCTGTATTGGAAATTTGACCTTTGATTAATTATTTTTGCTGAGCTCCAGGTTCTTAATCTATAAAATCAAGATAATAATAAAAATCATCATCTCTACGGAGTTGTAATGAGGGGTAAGAACATAAGTATTAAAGTCCAGGTTTACAGTTCATAAACACAATCAAGGATGAGCATTCTATACAAGTTGGGAAAGATAATCAGATAAACTCAGGTGGGGCTAGGGAGAATAAACTAATTAGATTTTACATCCCTTCTGGCTTTTTATCATTAATTTCTTCATGCTTATTTTAGAAAACATGATAAGCAATAATATTACTTTACCATGCAGTTTATAAGTAAACAGTAGTGGCGATTAAGTAACAAGGGCCAAACTGAAGGACTGTTCTGTGTCCACCTTGGCTAACATGGTACATACAGCCAGACAGGAGTCCATGGAGTCTCCATGATCGCTCCAGTCGTCTCATCTATGAGATGGGAGCGATTTGGTTGGAAAGTTGATCACACACAAACAGAGCTCTGACTGTCCTAAACCACAGTCAGCAAGTTGCCCAAAGTGATCAGGACCTGTGCATTATAGGCATCTCATAGCTACATTGAAAGTGGGGCGGGAGCTAAAATGTTGGGGATTTAAGTTTGTAGTTGGCTTTTGATTCTCACTGCTCAAGCCTTGTTATTTTTTTAGTATTACGTTAATGATATCAGTTATGGTATATTTTGGTTTTGTGGTATGTACTATAAACGATGTCTTCCATATTCTTAAGTAAAAATAAAAAGTACACCCTATCATTAAAAGTATATTAGGTAAAATTCTCTTTTTAAGAGAGTACAACCATACTTCTCAATTCAATTTTATATTTTATACATGTTCCATTTTTATTTCTTCCGAATCCACTGCGTTGTATGCTTTTTCTCAAGCATACCTACAATAAAGCCATCTGTTGTCCAAGGGTCATTCCTACATGAATCATGCTCTGTCAGAATTTTGAGGTTATAAATGTTCAGCTAATTGAGCAGTCTGACTAGCTGAATACTTGTAAGTGCTTTATAATATCTTTCAACACTTCAAAACCCTGGTCCATTTAAACTCCAGAATCCCAGAGCAAATGGGACAGCTTAGACACATGGATTTTGCTGATAAAACCGAAAACATGTTTATGAATTTTCCTCAGAATTTGGGATAAAGTGAATGTAGCTAAGCTTTTAAAATTTTATATTTGAGCTCTGTCTATACTATGCCAAAGCAAGGGGTTGGGAAGGAAAGAAAGAGAGAGAAAGAAAGAAGAAGAAGAAGAAAGAAAGAAAGAAAGAAAGAAAGAAAGAAAGAAAGAAAGAAAAGATAAAAGGAGAGAGCGAGAGGAAGGAAGAAAGAAAGAAAGAAAGAAAGAAAGAAAGAAAGAAAAGAAAGATGAAAGGAGAGAGCGAGAGAAAGGAAGAAAGAAAGAAAGAAAGAAAGAAAGAAAGAAAGAAAGAAAGAAGAAAGTTACTAATCAGCCAATCATTTTGACTCCTCTGTATTAAAGAGTTAACCCATTTTGTTTTTTCTTGCCAACTTGATTGAAGTTTTGGCACCATGGATAGTTACAGTTTCTCAAACAGAAGTCCATCTCTGTTCTTCCTTCTCCATCCAGTTGTTTTCCTTTTTTTTTTTTTTAAGATTTGATACATGGAAAATGAATGCTTAAATAAATAAACACTTTTATAATTTATATGACAGCTCACAGCACCCACGCTGTATTCTTTCCTAAGATCTCTGTGTATTCCTGAGGGACTTATATTTCCATGGTCTCTTCTGGCTTCAAGTGTCATATTTCCCAGGCATCCAAATCTTGTTCCTTTATTGGTTCCATCCTTGCTGCTCCACATTAACTCAAATATGGAACTCAGCCCTTTTCCTTGATTTTCTCAAAAAGAAAATCTATTAACAGAATCTATTTTTCATTGTAGCTAACTTTACTGCAATTTCAGTGAGACTAAGGTAGTTTACAGGGTAGTTACACAATTTTGAATCAAATTTCTCTAATTAAAAGTATATCAAAGCTGAGTGTGGTGGTGCATGCCTGTAATCCCAGTATTTGGGACACTGAGACCAGAGGATCACAGGTTTGCAGCCACCCTCAGCTACTTAGTGAGGCTCTCCACAACTTAGGGAGAACCTGCTTCAAAATAAAGAATAAAAAATGGGCTGGGGGTGTAGCTTGAAAGTAGAATAGCCCTGGGTTCAATCCTCAGTATCAAAAAAAGTGTACTGGAGCCTAGCTATATCTCATGGACTCATGGACTAGACTCTGTCTTATCCTTTACAAGGTAAATCTACTTTCTTTCTCTTATAGAACCCAAACACAACTCTGAGTTGCCAAGGCACATGTAAGGAGCTCACTAAATGCACTTCTAAATATCTACTTTAGATCATATGCATTTATGTTCTTTACGAATTTCTTTAAGGAGAAAAAAGGGGTTAGAAAAGTTCAACTTCACTCTTAAGATTCATACCACAGCACGTGTGCGCGCATGTACACACACACACACACACACACACACACACACACTCCACACTTTCCGCATTTCCACATTCATAGCCCATAGAAAGTAGATGTTTAAAAGTGAGCCTGGCATGGTGGTCCACACCTGTAATCTCAGTACTTGGGACACTGAGAGAGGAGGGTAGCAATTTTGAGTTGTGTGTGATAACTTAGTGAGACCTCGATTTGAAATAAAAAATTTAAAAAGGGCTTGTGTGTAATAGCTTAGTGGTAGAATGCTTCTGGGTTCAATCCCCAGTACAACAAAAAATAATGCTTAAAAGTGTGCATTTGTAACTGATGGCTAGTATTTCAGCGGAAGCTTTTAACTTCTCCTCCAAGCTGGCCCTAGCCTATACCTCTATATATCATGCCACGCTTGCTGTCTTTCTGTTCCTTCAAGGGAACAGAAAGCTCCTTCTCACTGTCTGACCTCTGCACATTACCCTCTCTGTGCCTCTTAGTTGATTGATTTATTCGCATGATGACTGCTTAAGTCCAAATTCTTCTATGTTAGGAATAAGCATTCAGTCCCTAGCAATGTCTTCAGTCTCTCAGCTACTTCACTCAGTAGTCTTTATAAGCATCAGTTCTATGTCTTTAAAAAAAAATTATCACACACTGAGGTTATCTTTAGTTTTTATTTTAAATGTTGCCAACACTGTTCTGGAGAATAAACAACACTTTTTATACACTTCTGAATCTCTAGGATCCAGAAATATGGGTGCTACTCAGTAAGTGCTTATAATACATTATTTTTTTGTAGTAGTCAAAATTGAACCCAGGGCCATTCTACACCTGAGCTACACCATCAGCCCTTTTTATTTTTTATTTTTTGTTTTGAAACAGGTTCTTTCTTAGATTGTTGAGAGTCTCCCTACATTGCAGAGGCTGTCCTTGAACTTGTGATCCTCATGCCTCAGCCTCTCAATCTTAGGTGTATGCCACCATGTCCAGCTTAATACATTTTTTTTTAAAATAAAAAAGTAGCCGGGTGTGGTGGCACATGCTTCTAATCCCAGCATTAGGGAGGATGAGACCTGACGATTGAGGTTTTTGGACATCCCTTAGTGAGGCAACTTAGTGACACCCTGTTTCAAAAAAAAAAAAGAATAAAAAATAGGGAAAGGGGTATAGCTCGAGGGTCAAATGTCCCTGGGTTTCATCCCCAGATCTTCAAAATAAACAAACAAATAAATAAATAAATAAATATCAATTGGTAAGGGATGAAAATTATAAAATTTGCTGGGTATCTTTAAAAAAATACAAATTAATGATAACATTTAAAAGACATACTATCTGCTGGGCATGGTGGCTCATACTTGTAATCCCAGCATTTGGAAGGCTGAGACAAGAGGATTGCGGCTTGCAGACACCCTCAGCTACTTAGTGAGGCCCTTTGCAACTCAATGAGACCCTATTTCAAACTAAAGAATAAAATATAGGGCTGGGTTAATATAGCTCAGAGGTAGAATACCCCTAGGTTCCATCCCCGGTACCGAAAAAAAAAAAAAAAAAAGACATACTGTCCTGTGATCATTATGATTATAATTGTTATTATAACCAGGACTTCCTGATGTTGGCTTGATGGCAGATCACTATTTGCTATATTCATATTTAGCATGCAAATACAGAGAAGAAATAGTGTTATCTTGGAAATTAAAGCAGCCTAAAGATTAGTATCATGGAATTCTAACTCAATCCTTTCATTTAACAATCATGGGAACTAAGACACAGAAAAGCTATCTTGCACAATATTAGTAGAAAATTTAAGTCTAGAATCAAGTTTATTGAATCTCAAGGGACTAACTTTTCCCCTAAGTTATGTCCCCAATCCTGACCTAAGAGTAATCAGTTACTACATGTTTACATTTATGGAACAAGCAGGTAAAATTAGATGATTATCTCAGTGAGCATAGTTTAATAACAGTTTCTTTCCTTCCCCTCTGGTTATGTTACTCTGTGACCCGACTGGGGGGCAATCTCCTTAAATTCTCCCACTATCAGGCTCCTACTCATAAAACCTTGGGTTCCTAAGGGCTCTAAATGTTTATTACTTAGGGGGCATTGGTAGCATCTGATTGGCTGCTGATAACATTTAGCACAACATAATGAATTCCGAATCTACAGAAGGAGATGAAAAGATGTGGCTGACCGTTTGCATGCACCCCTCTGGAGCACTTGTTGAGCACTAAAGAACAAAGCATATCCAATAAGATATAGTGCAATAAGGTTGATGACAGTCCAACCAATGTTAAAGCTGTGCTCCATATAGGCCAGAGTTAAAATTAAGTCTCCCTAGAATAACATTAGGGCTTGTTAGTATTTAATATATTTAATGTAGAATTAAATTGCCTTGTTCATTATGAGAAAAAAGTTTCCCCTGTGTTTTTGCTCTTCTCTATATTGTATTAGCATTTTGCCCTTAAATGAAGCAGTATACCTGTAAACACAAGTATTACTTGTAAACAGATTAGAAATCAATCTTATCCTCTGTTGTAAAAGACTTTGCAAGAATCTAATTTAGCTGGGCATGGTGGCGCATGCTTGTAATCCCTGCACTTGGGAGGCAGAGACAGGAGGATCATGCAGATTCAAAGCCAGCTGCGTGCGCTGGCTTAGGAGACCCTGTTTCCAAATAAAAATGTAAAAATAGGCCTGGGAGTGTAGCCCAGAGGTAGAAGGGCTTCCAGGAACCCCAGTACCACCAAAAAAAAAAAAAAAGAATCTAATTTAGTCTACCTTAGATTATTATTAAATTTATTTTGTTACCTTACAAAAAGTTATGAAAGCTATCAGTATAGTGAAAATCAGCCTTTTTAGAAAGAAAGTGGAATAAAGTAAAGCCTCTAAGTCATTATATAATTAAAAATTTCAACTTTCTTATGTTTTATACTTTTTGCATTTTCAAAAAGTTTTTTTTAATTATAAATGTGTTTTCCTTGTGCCTACAGAGGACTTTCCTAACAACTGGTTATACAAGTGAGAAAAGGAAAAGGATAATACTTACTCAGAACACAAATATAATGCCACACCCTGTACTCAAGGATACTCTGCAGAGCTTAGAGCACTGGCTTCATCTTAGTCCAACCATTGCAAAACAACAGAGAAGTGTAGATCAGAAGTAACAGGGATATTGGGTTAATAAATCTCAATTACATTTTAGATGAAAACAGAACAATAAATTTACTATGCTTACATGATATAATAAGTATTATCAGAAATCTATGGACTCCCCTGAAATAATCATCAGGGTCCATAGACCCTTATTGTTTTAATCAAAATTTTAAACATGTATTTTTGGGGAATTCAAGATATAATCTATATTTTTGTTACATTTATAAATGTATGACCCCCAAAATATAACTTTGGAAATATAACTTTTTATTATATTTATAAATGTAGGACCTAACTGTATGTGACCCCAAAAGGGCTAAAAAGAACCTACCATTTTGTTAACAGGATATCAGAGAATAACCATTATAAAGACAGGATACAGTTAACATTAAGTTAGTGTATCTCCTCTTCCCATCTTCAATTGTATTTGAAATTTTTATTTTCAGACTTGGAAAGAATATCAAATTCAGATCTGAATATTTGAAGGGAAATAGTAAGTCATTTTGCTGGATCAGAAAGGTATTCAAAAAGATATCTTCACAAAAGAAGAGATATAAAAGGCCAGTAGATACATAAAAAATGTTGAACATCCTTAGCCACCAGGGAGATGCAAATCAAAACTACATTGCGAGACATTCCATCTAACCCCAATCAGAGTGGCAAGCATAAAGAAGTCAAATAACAACAAATGCTGGTGAGGATGTAGGGAAAGAGGAACTCTTTTACACTGTTGGTGGGAGTGAAAACTTGTTCAGCCGCAATGGAGATCAGTGTGGAGATTCCTTAGAAAACTGGGAAGAGATCCACCAGATGATCCAGCTATACCACTTCTGGGTATCTTTTCAAAGGGGTTGAAATCAGAGAACTACAGTAATATATGCATACCCATGTTCATAGCAGCACAATTCATAATAGTCAAAATATGGGACCAACCTAGGTCTCCATCAACAGATGAATGGATTGCAAAATTATGGGAAATACACACAATGGAATTCTACTCAGCTATAAAGAAGAATAAAATCATGTCATTCACAAGAAGATGGAAAGACCTGGAGAACATTATGTTAAGTGAGATTAGCCAAGCATAGAAAGAGAAGGGACATATGATTTCTCTAATATGCTCAAGTTAGGGGGTATTAGGGATACCAGAAGGACTCCAGATAATGGAGGAGAAATCTCAGCAAAGCCAGAAAGGAGGGGTAGAGGAAGTAGAAGGCTGAGGTTGATTAATGGAAAAGCTACATTTGAATATGTGTATACATGTGAATATACATAGTTAACCTGGACACTGAGTATTAGGAAGGAGGGAAAACAGGAAGCAGGAGCGGGAGGGCACCAAGTATTGTATGAATATATCCCAATGTCAACATAATCCACATTATGATGTGAGACTATAATGCACTAATAAAATTTTAAAAAACAAAAAGACATCATACAGTGAATTCTGAAAGATCAATATGTACATTTAGGGAATGATGTAGAGTCAAAATGGGAAGAAGAGAGGAGCTGACTGAGAAACACACTAGTAAGAGTAACCATAAAGTTAGATTTCAGGTAGATAAGTGAACTCTTCTCTCAAGACTATTGAAGTTTTTAAAATTATCTTTTCAAGAAATCTGCATTAGAAAAGGAAAACATGGAGCCAGGATGAGGTTCTACATGAAGGATGGGGAATGGACGGCATGCTTTGGGGTTTGTTTCCCAATTTTCTTCCAACTTTTATTTTACTTTAATATTTATTTTTTATCTGAGGTTTGAATCAAGGGGCATCCTACCTCTAACCTAAACCTGTGCCCAATTTTTAAAATTTTATTTTATTTTTAAATTTTGAAACAGGGTCTTGCCAAGTTGCTAAGGATCTCACTAAGTTTCTGAGGCTGGCCTTGAATTTACAAGCCTTCTATCTCAGTCTCTCAATACTGGGATAATAGGTATGCACCACTATGCCCAGCTTTCTCTCAACATTTATTGTTCAAGAGCTAATCTTTAATTCCCATCTACAAAAGACTTGTCACAATTTATAAATAAGTCAATAAGGGTAGACTGCTTTAATAAATCATTTTTCTTTTTTTTTTTTTTCCAAGTAAGGAATCAACCCTTTGAGGGCAAGAAGACATGGAGAGCCAATGTGTTCTCCCAAGGGAGAAAATGGTGACAGTACTTTTTTTTCAAGACAGCTACAACCACCTTTACATTACCAAATAATTCCAGGGGAGAATAGGAACTTACTAAAAACATATCACAAAGAATCCAGCAGCTCTACTTGGGGGCGCATACCCTACAGAGTGGAAAACAGGAATCATGACAGTTCCACCCACATTCATGACATCATCATTCATAATAAATAGCCAAAGGGTAGACGAAACCCAAACACCCATTGATGACTAAACAGATAAACAGAAAGTGGTATATAGAGACAGTGTAATATTATGTGGCCCCCACACACAAGGCGATTCTGACACATGCAATGGCATGAGTGAACCTTGGAGGCTCTGTGCTCAGCGCGCATCAGTTTAGGCTGATGGGAAAAGTTCTAAAGATGAATGGTGATGGTGGTTGCATGGCCATGTACTTTAAGATTAGGAATAGCAATCTGTTTCAGCTGAGGAGTAAAAGTGTGTTTATTAAATACATTCACATTGTCATGCAACCACCAGTACCACCCATCCCCAGAAGGGTTTCATCAGCTCTGACGGCTGCACACTTAGCTCCTGGCCCTCCAGGTCCATCCATGCTGCT
This sequence comes from Muscardinus avellanarius, assembly GCF_963383645.1. NCBI lineage: Eukaryota > Metazoa > Chordata > Mammalia > Rodentia > Gliridae > Muscardinus > Muscardinus avellanarius. The sequence continues at coordinate 86,607,575 of NC_137794.1, forward strand.
GCATATATTGTCAGGATGCCATTGAGTGATGGTCTTAAAAGTACTTAAATGACAAGTTTTACATCAAGTATGTCCTATAACTGTATATTTAATGATATATGCAATGTTATTTATGTATAGTTTAGGTAATATATATAACACATATAGAAATATTATACAATATATAACATACATAATGTATATATAACATATTTTATATATAATATACACCACATATCATATTCACAAACATAAAACATATTATAAATAAGTACAATGTGTATTACATAAAATATATGTAATATATTTTATAAAGAGAACAAAGTATAATATAGTATCTGTTATATAAAAATGTATTACATAATAATGTAATATAAGTTATAAAGTGAACAGAGTATAAATTATTTTATATTTCTATTATTCAGCTAAAGCAAATTTCTATTTTTAGCCTTTCTTTCTTTCTTTCTTTCTTTCTTTCTTTCTTTCTTTCTTCTTTCTTCTTTCTTTCTTTCTGTCTTTCTTTCTTTCTTTTTTATTTATTTATGTATATTTTTTGCTGTACTAGGGACTGAACCCAGGGGCATTCTACCTTTGAGCTATACCCTCAGCCCTGTTTTTTATTTTTTATTTTGAAATTGGGTCTCACTAAGTTACAGAGGGCCTTACTAAGTAGCTGAACGTGGCCTTGAACCCTCAATCTTCCTTTCTCAGCCTCCCAAGTAATGGGATTACAAGCGTGAGCCATCATGCCTGGCTTCTGTTTCTAGTCTTTAATTGCATATACGTAACTAAAATCTATTCTGAATAAGGCTGGATTAACACTTATACATTTGTATAATATAATTGTGAATAGATTTACATAAGTGTAATCAACATAAGTATTTTGTCTTAAATTCCTATATGTTATATAGCATGATTTACATGTGCCTAGAATATGATATGGTTAACATTAAATATCTTTTGGTTATTTGTTGAGTATAGTCAACTTAGAATTTCATTAACCAAATTGAAAATGTTGTTTGACAAAGTTGATGACTAGTGGCTTAAGTGTAAGAAAATATGAGAACTCTTAACTAGTGAGAAGGCCAGTAAGATGTATTATCAACATGTTAAAATGGTGGTATTTTCACAGAGAACACAGTTTAATAGACGGCTAACAATTTGACAAATATCATTTTTAAAAAAATTAAATGCACTGGAATGTCTCTATAATGTTTTCCAGGGATCTGGGATCTTTTTTTTTTTTTTCCAGTGATACATGATCCTCTTTGGGCTTGGAGCCAGCCATTTAAAAAATGAACACTAGCTGCAGGAAAATGTTAAATGGAGGCATATTGTGATGAATTTCACTGTCCAGTATTTATTTTAAAGGGTTTAACCTAATATACAATGCAGAGAAACTTTGCTTTCTCATGCATAATGAATTAAAAACTGTAGTCCCTTAGAAAACATTACCAAGGGGTTGCAGTGAGTAACAAATCCACATGTACTTACTGGCAGAATTTTTTTCAGAACAGTTTATTTTTTTTATAGATGTCCTGAATGGATATTTTAAACTTAAATGGATTTCATTTCTTCTCAAATAAAGCATCTTTAGAAGAGAAATTTTAAGGGAACAGATGAAATTTCACTGCATGCATGTGGTCACACCTTGTCAGAATTTAGGGACTAAATTTCACTCTGATCCTGATACTTGCACACATTTGAAGTGACATTATTTGGCAAAAGAACAAGTATCTAGTTTGAGTTAGTGGTGCTCATGGTGATGACTAACCACGTACTACAAGGTTAAAACAATTTTTAAAATCACTTGCTAATGTGATAAGACCAGGCTCATGTTATTCCTAACCTCATTTTCAATTGGCCTTTTTGTTCAGCCAATAGGTGCATAAATGTTTGCAGTTGACAGATGTATTCATTACCCAAGTGAAAAGGACACTTGGGTGAGATATTAACTGGAAAAGGTAGACTCACACCTTAACAAACTCAATCTCTTATTTTAAAATCGCGTAGAGATTTTAGTGTAACTACCTTATTTGACTTTAAGAATTCCCTCTATGTGAGTGGACTAATGGAATCAGTCTTGTAAAAATATATCCATGGAATAATTCTAAATAATTCTAGAAAATTTATACCTTTATTAAGAATAAAATTATCTTGGCACCAATATTTCTTCTGCCTCTTATTCCTCTTCTATTGGCCCATCACAAAACAGAAAAATCTTTCAAGCTAAACATATTTTTTAAATGCTTAGACTTAACTTTTTTTTATTATTCTCTCTGTACAGTAGTGTCCCCAATAGTTAATGAATCTCTTGGGTGGGGAACTTAGTAGGTTTTCCACATTTCCATTTTGATTTTCCCTATACTTTTATGAGTTGACTTTGTTGATGACTTTCAATAATTATTAAGACAGCTTCAGTTTTGTTTACTTTGTGTTTAATTGATATTTTTGAAAATTAAAGCTTGTCATGGTGTGGTTTGCTGTTATTCTGCAATATATTCAATTGGATCTTCTTTCTTCATCTATTCTTCCTCCCAATCTCCCTTCCTCTTTCTGACCCTTTGAAGACAGAAACTAGAATCTTCATCCAACTGTCTTCCTCGCAGAAGTTATTTTCTTCTAGAGTAAGGCTTCCGGGAAACTTACCCTCATGTGCAGTGTCTAGACCATGGACAAAGAAGGGATGGAACATGCACACCTCTGTAAGCATACTTACTCCACACATTTCAGTAGCTTCCTCAACACTGGGCAATAGTACCCCAAGTTTCACCTCTTCAGTGCCTCTGAAATCACCTACACAGAATTATTATATTCTGTTTGGGGTTCCTTTTTCATATACTTGGGCTCAGAAAAATGCCAAGAAAAAAGTAAGACTCATCTCATATTTCACATTTTCTTAAAAATGAAAGTTCTTTACCAGTTGTTTTGCCGATAGCCTTGAAAGTCCCCGTCACAAATTGCATCCATGTTTAGAATGACTAGCAGTGAGAAGGCAATTGGCAGTTAATGAATCATGATTAGAATTAAGAATTTTATAGAGCTTTTAAAATTCTCAAATTGTAATTTATGAATCATAAAATTCACCCTTTTAAAGTTTCTGATTCAGCAACTTTTAGTATTTTCACAAAGTTTTGCAACCACTATCCCAACCTTAATTCAAAGCATTTTCAGCACTCCTCAAATAAACCAACACAGCAACAATCACTGTTCTCTCAGCCTCTGGAAACCACTAACATACTTTTTGTCTCTGAATCTACCTATTTAGACGTTTTTTTTGTGTGTGTGTGTGTGTGTGTGTGTGTGTGTGTGTGTGGTGTTAGGGATTGAATCAAGAGGCGTTCTACATCAAGCTACACCCCTAGCCCTGTTTTTTATTCTTTATTTTGCAAAAGAGTCTCACTAAGTGGCTGAGGCAGGATGCAAACCTGCGATTCTCCTGTCTCTACTTCCAAAGTGCTCAGATTATAAGTGTGGCCACCATGCCCAGCTAGACATTTCATGTAAATGGAGCTATACAAGATGCAGTCTTTTGGAAGTGGCTTCCTTCAGTATATCACAATGATTTCAAGGTAGATCCACGACATATCATGTACTGCTTCTTCATTTTCTTTTATAGTGAAATAATATTTAATTGTGTAAATGTACCACATTATTTATCTATTGAGCAATTGATGGACAATTGTGATGTTTTTAACTTTTTGATTAGTAAAAATAATGCTGCTATCAGCATTTATGTATTAGTTTGGATAGGCATACATTTTCATTTCTCCTGGATATACCTTATACTGGTGCTGCTGGATCAAATGGCAATACTATGCTTAAATTTTTGAGAAATTATCTAGTTGTTTTCCAGAAGCACACCATATTACATGCATACTTCGGCGTATGAGGGTTCTATTTTTTCTGTATTTTCAGTTATGATTAACTGATTTTTTTTTATTAAAGACATCATAGTAGTTGTATAGTAATACTTCATTAAAGGTTTGATTACACTTCCCTGATGGCTAATTATGTTAAACATCTTTTTTGTGTGATTTGATTTGTATATTCTTTGGAGAATTATCTGCACAGTTCATTTGCACATTTTGATTGAGTTATTTTTATGTTGTTGTAATATTTATATATCTTGGATACAAGTGCTTTATCTGATATCTTATTTGCAAACGTTTTCTACCATTCCATAGGTAGTCTTTTTGCTTTCTTGATAGTGTCCTTTTAAACTTAAAAGTTTTAATTTTGATGACTTCTTGTTAATCTTTTGCTGTTGCTGCTGCTGCTCATGCTTTGATATCAAATACAGGTTCAGTATCCCTAATCTGAAAATTCAAATCCCCAAATGCTCCAAATCTAAAATGCTTCTAGTGTTGACATGACACCGTAAGTGGAAATCTCAAAACTTGACCTCATAAAGAGGATTTCAGTCAAAATACAGGTGTATTAACATATAGCATAAAATTAGTTTCAGACTATGTGTGTAAGGTATACATTAAACATAGTGAATGTTGTATTTAGACTTGGGTCTCATCTTCAAGATATTTCAATGTGAATATGAAATATTCCCAAATTCAAAGAAACCCTAAATCTGAAACACTTCTAATAAATATTATGGATAAGCAATATTCAGTGTAAGAAACTGCTGAGGTTTGGACATGGAATACCTCCTTAGAAAATCTCACATATTGGCAACCCAGGAACATTCAAAGCTGAAATAACTGAACCATGAAGGCTTTAGATAATCAGTTGATTCAATCATTTGATGGATTATTATTTTGGATTACAGGGAGATAATGGTAGGCAAGTGGCCTGTGGCTGGAGGAACAGTTCATTGCAGGGTAGTGGCCTTGAGGACTATATCTGTCCCTGTCTGTTTCTTGTGTCTCTTCTTCCTGGCTGACATCAGCAAGTGTACTCCCCATAGCCTGCAGCCATGATATCTCTGCCTTGGAGCCAGCGAACCATTGACTGAACCTATGAAACTGTGAGTCAAATAAACATTTCCTCCTCTAAATTGTTCTTGTAAGGTATTTTGATCCCAACAATGAAAAGCTCACTAATACAGAAATCATTGACAAATTTATTGTTACAAACATTTATAGTTTGATTTCTCTCGTTGCTTCTCTTACACTTAGATCTTTCATGCACTTTGAGTTAATTTTTTGAATATGGTGTGAGTTGACTGTACAACTTCATTCTTTTGCATGGGACATCCAATTGTCTCAGTATCGTTTGTTGAAATGTCTTGGCATCCTTGTTGAAAATCAACTACCATAAGTGTATTTATTTATATACTGCAATTTTTTTCCCACTGGTCCTTATGTCTGTGATTATATCAATACCATAGTGTCTTGATTACAATAGCTTTGTAAGTTTTTTATATCAGAAAGTGTAAGTCCTTCAACTCTGTTTTTTTTTTCCTTCAAAGACTGTGAAGTGGTGGCATTTCCATATGAATGTTAGCATCAGCTTGTCAATTTATTTTTTATTGTTTTTTAATTATTTGCGGTTCTGTGGATGGAACCTAGGAGCATTCTATCTCCGAGCTATACTCCCAGACCTATTTTTTATTCTTTATTTTGAAACAGAGTCCCACTGAGTTGCAAAGGTCCTCACTAAATAGTAGCTGAGGCTGTCTGTGAACCCTTATCCTCCTGTCTCAGCCTCCCAAATGCTGGGATTACAAGCATGCACCACCACCTCCAGCTGTCAGTTTATTTTTTAAAACCTTAATTTTTTGCCAGGCATGGTGGCGCACGCTTGTAATCCCCGCACTTGGGAGGTGGAGACAGGAGGATCACGCAGGTTCCAAGCCAGCTGTGCTGGCTTAAGGGACCCTGTTTCCAAATGAAAAGTATAAAATAGGTCTGGGAGTGTAGCCCAGAGGTAGAAGGGCTTCCAGGAACCCCAGTACCACCAAAAACAAACAAACAAACAAACAAACAAAAAAAAAACCTTAAGTTTTGTTTTGTTTTGTTTTGGTGGTACTTGGGATAGAACCCAAGGGCTTTCGCTTTCTACCTCTGGGCTGTACTCCCAGACCTATTTTATATTTTATTTGTAAACAAGGTCTCACGAAGTTTCTGAGAGCCTCACTAAGTAGCTGAGGCTGGCTTCGAACCTGTCTCAGCCTCCCAAGCATGGGGATTATAGGCATGGGCCACCATGCCCGGCTCTAAAACCTTAAATTTCAGCCGGGTGTGGTGGCACATGCTTGTAATCCCAGTGCTTGGGAGGCAGAGACAGGAGGATTGCGCAGGTTCGAAGTTAGCCGTGCTGGCTTAAGAGAACCTGTTTCCAAATAAAAAGTATAAAATAGGTCTGGGAGTGTATCCCAGAGGTAGAAGGGCTTCCAGGAACCCCAGTACCACCAAAAAAAATTTTTTTTAAATTAAAAAAAAATAATACCTTATGTTTTATAAGGAAAAGGTATGATTTTCATGTTGGATCTGTGAATACATTTGGAGGACAGTTTGGGGAGTATTACTATCTTAATATTTAGTTAATTGATGAATTTGGATGGTTTTATATTTATTTCGTTCTCTATTCCTTTCAGAAATGTTTTGTAGTTCTCAGAGAATACACTTTGTGTTTCTTTTGTTTAATTATTCCTATTTTTTTTTATTGGAGCACTATAGTCTCACATCACAATGTAGATCATGTTGACAGTGACATATATTCACACAGTACTTGGTGCCCACCTCACCACCCTCTCTCACCACTGCCCCCTTCTCCCTCCTAACCAATACTGAGTGTCCATGTTAACTCTGTTATATTCACATATTCGCATGTAGCTTTTTCATTAATTAACTTCAGCCTTCTTCCTCCCCGACCCCTCCTTTCTGGCTTTGCTGAGGTTTAACCTCCATTATCTGGAGTCCCTCTGGTATCCCTAATACTCCCTAACTTGAGCATATTAGAGAAAACATATGTCCCTTCTCTTTCTGTGCTTGGCTAATCTCACTTAACATAATGCTCTCCAGGTCTTTCCATCTTCTTGCAAATAACATGATTTTATTCTTCTTTATTGCTGAGTAGAATTCCATTGTGTGTATTTCCCATAATTTTGCAATCCATTCATCTGTTGATGGAGACCTAAGTTGGTTCCTTCATGTCTTCTGCAAACAAGGATAATTTTAATTCCTCATTTCCTTTTTGAATTCGTTTGATATCCTTTTGTCTTTTTGCTGTGGCAAGAATGTTGAGGACTATATTGAAAAGGAGAGGTAATAGTGGGTATCCTTTTCTTGTTCTTGATTTTAGGGGAAATTCTTGCAGTTCTTCCCCAATCAATATGATGTTAGCTTTGGGTTTATTGTATCCTGCCTTAGTGATGTTGAGATATATTCCTTCTATTCCAATTTTCTGCAGTGTTTTTAAAATAAAGTGGTGTTGGATGTTGTCAAATATTTTCAGCATTTATTTATAAGATCGTGTGGTTTTTGTTCTCAGTTCTATTTATGTGGTGAATAATATGTGTTGATTTGCACAGGTTGAACCAGCCTTGCTTTTCAGGGATAAAACCAACTTGGTTGTGGTTTACAATTTTCTCAATGTGGTTTTGAATGCATATAGTTAGTATTTTGTTTTAGAATTTTTGCATCTATGTTCATCAAAGATATTGTTCTATAATTTTCTTTTTTGCGGTATCTTTATTTGGTTTTGGTATTATGTGATACTGGCCTCATAGAAGTTTGAAAGAATTCCATCTCTTTTGATTTCCCTGAACACGTTGTGGAGTATTGGGATTAGGAGTATTGGAATTAGTTCTTCTCTAAAAGTTTTGTAGAATTAAGCTGAAAACCTGTCTGGGCCTGGGATTTTCTTTGATGGCAAAATTTTTTTATTGCTATTTCTGTTTCTTTGCTTGCTATTGGTTGGTTTAGACTTGCTATGTCCTCGTGGTTCAATTTAGTCAGGTTATATGTGCTTAGAAATCTCTTGATTTCTTCTGTATTTTCCAGTTTATTGGAGTATAAATTTTCAAAATAGCTTCTGATAATCCTTTAAATTTTCCCACTGTCTGTGGTGATGTCTCCTTTTTCATTTCTGATTTTAATGATTTGAGCTGATTCTCTCTTTCTTTTGGCTAGGTTGGCCAGGGGCTTGTCAATCTTATTAATCTTTTCAAAGAAAAAGATTGTTGATGCTTTGTATTGTTTTCTTTATCATCTACTTTATTTATTTCTGCTCTGATTTTAATTATTTATTTATGCCTTCTTCTGGCTTTGGGATTAGACTGTTGCTATTTTTCTAGGCCATTGAGATGTGTCATTAAGTTGTTTACTTGAAAACTCTCTGTTTTTCTTATGTGGGCACTCAGTGCTATAAAATTTCCTCTTAACACTGCCTTCAAAGCGTCTCATAGATTTTAGTGTGTTGTGTCTCTATTTTCATTTTATTCCAGAAATTTCTTTATTTCTCCCCTTATTTCTGATCTTACCCACTCATCATTCAATAGTGTATCATTTGGTTTGAAAAGATTCAGGGAATTATATTACATCATTTGAATTTGTTGGTGCTTGTTTTGTGGCCCAGGATGTGCTCTATTTTGGAGAAGGTTCTATGGGCTGCTGAGAAGAATGTTCTGCTGTTCCTGGTTGAAATATTTGTATATGTCTATTAGGGTTTGTTTTACAAATGTGGGTACACCCACATTTGGGGCATAAACATTTACTATCATTATATCTTCTTGTTGAATTATTCCTTTCAATAAAAGAAATTGCCCTGCTCTGTCTCTTCTGATGTGTTTTAGTTTAAAGCCTGTTTTATTGGATATCAGCGTTGCTATCCCTGCTTGTTTTTGGTCATCACTAGCATGATATATAGTTTTCCATCCTTTCAGTTTTAGTCTATGCATATCTTTGGCTGTAAGGTGCATTTCTTGTGAGCAGCATATATTTTGGTTATGTTTTTTATCCACATTGCTAGTCTATGCCTTTTAATTGGTGAGTCAAGTCCTTTGACATTCAGTGTTATTATTGAGATATGATTTTTTTGGTTCCTGTATTTTTCTGTTCTATATTCTGTTTGACATAATGTTATTTCTTTTTTGCTTAGTTGCCCCACTGATCAAATTGATCTCTTTTTCTGATTCTGAAATTTGTTGCTTTTTTTCTTTATGATTAATTTTTTTAAGTATTTTCTCTAGTGCTGGCTTATATTCATGAATTTTTTTGAGATTTTACTTATCTTGAAACATTTTTATTTCTCCATAAATTTTGAATAATAACCTTTGGATATAGCAGTTTGGGTTGAAAGCTGTTTTCTTTCAGGGCCTAAATTACTTCATACCAGTCTCTTCTGGAATTCATGACTTGGGTTGTAAAATCTGGATTGATTTTTATTGTTTTGCCCCTGAATGTCACCCGTTCTTTTGTTCTTACTGCTTCTAAGATTCTTTCCTTAGCCTCTGTGTTGGTCATTTTGATTATTACATAGTGTGGGGAGGTCTTTCTTTGATCTTGTCTTAACAGTATTCTGTATGTCTCTTTCCATGTTTGGAAAATTCTCTGAAATTATTTCTCTGAAGAGATTATGGATACCTTTTGTCTATGCCTTTATCCCTTCTTCAATGCCTTTTATCCATATGTTTCATATTATCCCATAGTCGTTGGATGTTTAGGGTATATTGTTGTAATGTCTTCTGTACACTGTTGACTGTGCTTTTAGTTTTGAATGAACTATCTTCTAACAGTGATATTCTCTTTTCATTTCATCTAATCTTCCAGAATTTCTTTCTATTGCTGTCTTCATTTCATTTTTTTACTAATTTTATTTCAGTCCTCTTTCTGATTCTTTCTTAACATCTAAATTTCCTTTTTTATTTTCTGTACACTTTCTTTGAGGCCTTTCATCATATTAAAAATCAGGATTCACAATTCTTGCATTTCTTGCAGGTCAGTATTCATGATTTCTTTTATTTCCTCACTGTCCTCATTCACATATTTTCAGAATTCTCAGGTTTGTGCTACTGTTGTCTTGGCATCTTTCTTTCTATGTGTGAGTCTGTAGATAACCTGCCTGATCCAATCTTAGTTGTAGAGATTTAGAGGTGTCAGCATGGGTAAGTAGTGTTTTTTTTTTCATTGGTGAGGGTTAGGTGAGGAGGAGCTGGAGTAATGGGTACAGGCATAGGGTAAAGTAGAGGATATGATAAGTTGAATAAGAATTTAAGTATAATATGGTAGTGTCTGGTTGAGAATGAGAGATGGTGATGTAGTAGGATTCTTGTAGTTAATATAGAGTATTTAGATATGCAAATATGGAATAGCCTGGGTATAAAACAAGGAGATATAGTAAGGGAAAAAATGTTTTTAGAGGACTATAGATAGGAGAGAGGGAGGAAGCTTGTAAAAGGAGTTGGGGGGAGAGTAAATAATGATGCATATAAAAACAAAACAAGCAAAAATAAACTAACAAATGTAAGAATAAGTCAAAGGGAAAACACCAATCAGAAAAAAAACCCAGTTCTGCTAATTTACATATACAGGGCCCGTATATTGTCTGTTCACTGTAGTAGATTCTGGAGCATGTTCCAATATCTCTCATTTGTTCCATAACCTATTGTCAACTTTTGGACCCACTTTATGAGTGTTTGAGCCCCTCTCCCACCTCTGACCACTTTGTGTTCAGGTGTCAGGTTGGTGGTTGTCACAGTAAATTAGCTCCATGTAGGTGTAGGGTTCTGCATTTTCCAGTCCTGGGGGTCATGCTTCCTGGCCATGGGCTTTGCACTCTCTGGCCCTGGGCTCTGTGCCTTATGTCTCTGAGCTTTGTACTCTCTACCCTGGGCTCTACATGCTCTCCACCCTGGCTCTGCAATCTCCAACCTGGGCTCCATGTTCTTTGACACTGTGCTCTGCAGTGGCCTTCAGTTCTGCACTTTCCGATCCTGGGTTCTGTGCTTTCAGGCCTTTGGCTCTGCACCTTCTGGCCCTGGACTCTGTGCCTTCTGGCTCTGGGCCTGCACCTCCCTACCCACACCTACAGAGGGTGTCCAGTATCATGTTAGAGCAAACACTTGTTACCCTGTGCTGGTACTGTGCCCTGGGCACTATGGGCCTTTCCTGTGTTTGTAGGTTCTTACCCAACCATCTCAGGGATGGGCCACCAGATTTTAGGCTGCCGGGTCCCTGTGGCTGCTCAGGGCAGTCGTTTGCCAAGTAGCGCAATGCAGTTACCTTGCTGTCCTGCGGGCCAGGTCTCTGGAAGGCACAGTGTGCTGCTGCAGGTGCCAGCTTCTGGTTAGAGCATGGGCTTTTGGATCTTTTTCTCCATCCCTGAAGCATGGTGCTAGTCGCTTAATGATGTTGGAGTTCTGCCACTGCTTTCTACACTTCAAGTCCTTTGTTTACTTGCTGGAATTTCTTGGGGTTGCAGAGCTGTAGTCGTGGTTTGGGCCGGTGGCATGAAATGGAGCCAGCCACCACACTAGTTCAATCTTGCGCTCAGGCTCTTTGCTGTGAATCTCGTGATCTGAGTTTCAGATATTCTTCTGCTGTTGTTCCATTTTTTGAATTTAGTTCATAAGTATCTTCATTGCTTTGTCTTTTGTGTCAAGAAGCTGCCTTCTTGGTAGTTGATTTTTGCTTATTACAGCTAATGAGATGTGCTGCATCCCACAGTCGCCATTTTCTTCCTCCTCACTCACCTAGATATTTTTAAATGCAATTTAACTAACACTGTTTTCCTTCATTTTCACTGTTACTGTGTAGAAATATAGTTGGTTGTGTATATTTGTCTTGTATCTAACAATTTTGCCCAAATTGATTAGTAGTTCTAATAGTTTTTAGTAGTGTTTTTTTAGATTTTCTGTATATAAGTTTACATCATCTTCAAATAGAAAGGGATTTATTACTTTCTTTCTAATTTTGATGCTTATTTCCTTCCCTAATTCCCCTGGCTAGAACTTTTAGTACTGTATTGCATAGCAACAGCATCTTTAGGTCTTTTGCCAGCAACCCCTACAAATCTACTTACTATACTATATTTAATCAATGAATAATGAATTTATTCAAAAAATATTGAGTGTACAAGATAAACAAGACACTGTTTTATGAGTATATTCTCTTTTATGTGACAGTCCTCTTTATAAAATACAAATCTAATGATGACATTCTTCTAAACGAAACCCTTTAGAATAGTGCTTCACTATTTAATTAAAAAGAGAACTAATTTCTTAACAGTCTACCTGGCATACTCATGTCCATTTCTATCTTTCCTTGCTCAAGAATAAATCTTTAACTTTTCTGGCCCATCTCCTTTGAACTCTATTATTATATAGCCAAACAGAATTTATTTTGATTTTTTCCAAAGTACAATAAATCCTTATTATTTGCAGACTTTACATTTGCAAATTTGCCTATTTAATAATATTTATTTGCAACTCCAATGTCAATGCTGATGCTTCTTTCAAAGCTGTTCACCAACATGCAACATTTCAGCACAGAGAAAAACACATATTGCACAGAATGCATGTTCTCAGCCAAGGGTGAGCAAGGTGATGCTCTGCCTGCTAATTTTTCCTCTTATACTATGAAGAGTTGTTTCTTTCACAGTCAAATTATTGTGGCTTTTTATTTTTATTTTTGTATTTTTATGGGTTTCTTTTATTGGTGATATTGCTATTTAAAGAGGCCCTCAAGTGGAGTGCTGAAATGCCAGTTAATGTTCCTAAGAGCAGTGAGTCTGTAATGCACCTATTGAGAAAATACATGTGTTAGGCTTCACTTAGGTGTGGTTTATAGCGCTTCTGGCTGTGAGCTCAATGTGAATGAATCTACATATTACATAAGGTGTTTCTGAGAGATGCTTAGACATAATTCTATTTCTATTTCTAGGTACTTTCTTAAGTCTCAGGCCCATAGTTTATTTCTAGGTAAGAGGGACACGACTCCTATTTTCACTAATAGACACCCTTTGAACAAATACCTTAGCTTAGAGTTGACACTTACTATTCAAATCATACATTATGACACTTTTTTTTTATCTTAAATTGAAGTTGAGAGAAATCTAGTTCCAAGTCAAAGTTCTGCTGAGTTAGCATCAAATGTCAAACTCCAAGTGGAAGCACAATTGTAGAGAGCTGGAACCCATGAGTATTGAATGGAATAAACACCCTTGCCTTAGCAGTAATGTCTCTTCGCCATGGATGCTACTCTGGTAATGTTATCCGACAAGAGTGGTTAGAAGCACAGCCTCATTGAAAGGCACCCAGAGAAATGAGCTAGCCCACAGTATCGCAACCAGCCCAAGGAATTTTCCCATCAGTGTCCTTCCTAAAAAAAGGCAAGTAGGGATGCACAGACTAAGGATAATGACAAATCACTAATACCGCCCATGGTATTTTCCATTTTTCTGAAAGGTTTTACGTAGTCACAGGCCTACTGTAAGTTCCTAGGTTGGCAACCACCCCTTAATCTGATTTGTCAAATGGTTAGCCCATCCATCTTCTTGGAAGGGTGCTGCAGAAATGCTGATTAGTGATAAATGTTGGTTCATTCCTGATTCAATTTAAGCCCAGTCTATAAACCTCTGTGTTTTCAAATGGTTTCATACATTTCACAGCAAATAATTATCTTTGGTTTGGGTTTTTATCTGTTTGTTTTTTCCCCCCAGATGGCATCAGCCAACAGAGGTGAGTGAGTCATCTTTGAGCATTGTTTAACAACCTGTCCCCAGAGTTGTAGGAACCTAGAATTGAGTCTCTGCTGGGCTTGCCTCCTGCTTAGCAAAGTGGACTTGACTAAGTAACTTGACCTCCTTAAGCCTTGTTTTCTTCATCAGTAAAATGTGCTAACAGTAATATTACCTTTTAGAGTCTTTGCCAGAATTAAAGAAGATGATCCCTTTACTAGTTGTATAAGCACACAATAAGGTTGGTTAATATTGCTATGTAAAAATTAATGTCTATATATTTTATTTTATTATCTTTTTCTTTTTTGTGTGATACTAGGGGTTGAGCTCAGGGGCATTCTACCTCCTAGCCACACACATAGCCATTATTTATTTATTTACTTACTTACTTATTTATTTATTTTCTTTTAAAACAGGATTTTGCTTTGATCCTCCTGTCTTAGCCTCCCAAGGGGTGGGATTACAGTCATGTGCTACTATATCTGGCTGTATATACCTTTAATATAAGACATTTATCTGTGGTGTTTTGCTAAAATGTTGGTAGCAACTCTTTTTTACCTACTGGTTCTTTAGCCATTGAGCTACTTAGAATCAGAAATTAGGAAAGGTAGCTTTCAATAATAAGTTAAGAGAAATCAATAAATTGACCAGTAGTTACCCTGACTTATAAGTGAACAGACATAAGAAGAAAATTGCCTTACACAATTTCCCGAGTAATATACATATACATATAATGATTTATATTCAGATAAAAGAATCAGAAGCAACATTTTTCAAAACTTCCCAAGATGTAAACAGAGCCAACAACATACTCTAAATACATCAGGTGTTAAGCAAATCTAATTTTCCTTCTACTCATGTCTCCTTTCCCTTCACTTTGCTTTCCTGAGATCCCAGGCTTTCCCGCTGATGGTCTCCCTTCCTGGTATCTATTGATCTTCCTGTGATACTTCTGCCAGGCCTGTCCTTCCAGGCCACTCAGACACAACTTCTCTATCTCATATCAAGCATCTTCATTGTGTGACACATCTTTTTATTTTTCTTTTTCTTTTCCTTTTTCTTTGGTACTGGGAATTGAACCCAGGGCATTATACTTCAGCTATAACCCTAGCCTTATTTTATTTTATTTTTTGAAACAGGATCTCAGTAAGTTGCTGAAGCACTAGCTAAGTTGCTGAGGTTGGCCTCAAACCTGTGATCATCCTATGTCATGGTGTGACATATTCTTAAGGGGTGGTCCACTTTGATAAAAAAAAAAAAAGTTCCACTAAGTTAGCTTGAATGGTTAATGAACCACTTTTCCAAAGATAAATCCATGTGAATGAATGAATCTTGATTTATGATTTTAGTATTATTTCATTTTAGTGTTTTGGGTAAAAATCTTTTTATTCTTAGAACAAAAAATAATTATTAGTCCAGATTTTCTTAATTCTTCTTTTAATGGTCAGCTTTCTGGGAATAAAAGCATTCTAAGGAAATACCAGCTATCAAAACAATGGATTGTTTTTTAACTCAAAGGGAATCACACTTAATAGTGAGATGTTAGAAATCCTTCAGAGGGCTGTGGGTGAGACATTTTGGGAGAATGCATCTTCTTAACAGATCAAAAGCATCATCTTATCAACAACTATACAGTTCCGTGGCAATCCATGTCCTTATTAAACACACACGCCGCATAGTTTACATAGGTTTTATTGGACTGTCTCAATACTTTCTTCCCCCCTACATGTTATTACGTCTACTAATAGGAATCACATCTTGCCTTCCCCTATCACTTGAAAGTTGTTACCAAATACCATTTGAATAACAGCCATATTCACACACACATGAAAAGCTGAACCTGAAAAGTAATTACCCTGGATTAGCACAGGTCCTCTGATGCTAAATTAGCAGCCAGATCCATGCACGCACTTGCTCACTGACCCTCGGTTACACTTCACAGAAAATCTGAAGCAATCTGAGTAGAGCCGTCCTTATGCTATTGGTTTAATTTACTTACCATTTATAGACCTGGCCTCAGTTGGGAAACAGATTTATTTAGTCACTAAGAAATTCATCCAACCTGGGTACATATTAGGTAACAATTAAATGCTTATTCATTGGCTGATAAGCAAGTGACTTTAGAGAGAGGGGTATGTGGGGTGACAGAATTAATACTAATGCTGAAGCAGGCCTTAAAGAGGAATCACTGAACCAGATCTCTTCTTCTGCACACTAAGAGACTGGCACGGAAAGGTTGGGTGGACACAGATCCTAAGAAATGCAGCGTTTGCACACTGGGCTTCTTCCATTGTGATCTCTGGTCCATGCAGCCAAGGGAAAACAAACAGTAGGAGTAAAAATATAGTACTGAAGCTCTAAAGTGTTGTTACAAATCACTAGGAAGTGCATAGCAATAGACACACTTTAAAATACAATAAGGGTTCAAACTCTAGGGCTAGATATTCTCCACTCTCACAGTTTCCACGTTTGTGTTTTACCTTTGTAGCTCTAATTCTAAAAGGAATAGTAAGTCCCTTTGTTTTATCGCTGGCTCCCAGCTGGATAGTGAGATAAATCTAAGTATGTCATCACCAGCCCAGAGTCACATGTGAACTGTCCAGAATGAGCTTTTTTCCATGATCCAAATAAGTGATAATATAGAGAATGATGAGACTGAGAAAACTGAGAGACTATAGTGTGAAGTGATTAGGCTGGTGTTAATACAAGCTGACTCATGCTGAAGTCAGAGTTAAACAAGGGCTGGGAAACTTGGGAGCGTGGTGGAAATAACTTGAATAAAACACTCAACTCCACCAATTTATGCACAACGTACCAGTTCTTCTCTTGCTTTTATTTATTTGTTTTTCTTCTTTGTAAAGTAGCCATTTTTTGCTGATGCCAGTATACAGCACTTAGTTTATCCTTGCTGGCTGTGGTCTGCTCTCTGATTTGCGCTTCATGGACTTTCATACTATGTTACTCTTGATTCTAATTCAAGAGTGTTAACATTATACTATAAACCACTGTTCAATTAAAACAGGGTTTCTGCAAGCCTTTCAGTGGAAAGCAAAATTGAAACATTCTAATCAACAACTCGTCTTATTGTCCTCTTATACCCTTTAGAGAATAAATGAGTCAGTCACTAACCCACTCTGTGTGTAAACCAGACTGGTCCTGCTCCTGGTAGGGGTACTCACATTTTTCAGTGAACACAATAGGATGGAATACAGCCAGGCACAGATGGTACCCCCAAAGCCTGAGCTCCGTGCTGCACCTAGCCCACACACCACTGGCTCTGGCCTGTACATGTTACTGAAACAAAATGGAATGAGTTAAAATAGGCTGCATTCCAGCGAGAGCAACCCAAAGCCTGGAAATGATGGGCTTGGGAAAAAATGTTTTCTTGGTTTATTTGATTAACACTTTGCCACTGAGGAGAATTTTCCTTTGGGGTTTCTTATTCTGGAGAGTTTTTAAAATGTCATTTGGCTTAAGTGATACTTTACTTAACTATATCTTAAAGAGAAATCTGCCACTCACTAACATTTTTATGTTCAGTCCAATTGACTTTGGAGTAATCCAAAATGCTTATTCCCAAGTGACAACTACCAGTATCCAGCTGTGATGGCCACTCGATATTTGACACTAACAATTAAGGGGACCCAATGCCAGCATTCTGAAGACTAAAGGGCTTTGCAGTACCCGTCAAAGTGGCTCAGAACCAGTGTGTACCGTTATTGCTTCTATAAGTATGCTGGGATGATTAATTTCTTGACACACATTTAGTGTCGCAAAAATAATAATTTTCAAAGCCTAAAGGTCATTCTTTGCCAAACGAGCACATTAAAACAATATTTTCATAAAAAACCTGAAAGTATCATTAAGATTTTGAATTTTTTGTCTGTATTTTATAATCATACTAGCTGCTTCTTTCACTATATGTGTGGTATCAGTAAGAAATCTCACTTAAATTTAAAACATATATTAAAATAATAATAAAAAAACTAATCTTGTGGTCTTTAATAATGGTCATTCTACAAACACACATACACATATACGCCCTTCTCCAACATGACACAGAACCTCTTCCCTTCCCCATGATACACTGCCATCTAGACTGAGGTATATTGGAGCAATTTTCTTGTTTCAAGATGTAGGACACTCAAACTTTGTGCAACCATGAATGCCCCAAACTCCAAGACAAGTGGATCTAAAGAAACATGAGAAAGAATCAAAAGTCTTAAGCTCTAAATTTAAGTTTGGATTACATTATTTATGTAATAAACATTTGTAATAAACTTTGTACCAGGATCTGAGCTGGTACCAAAAGACTACAGGTTATAGATGCCATCACAGGAGTTCTTATGGATGTGGACATCCTTAGTAAGAATGTAACTAGAATCATCATAGAACTCCTTTATCCAGCCCTACTGTCAGCCTCCTCTTTTTCCTATTAGTCCCTCCTTCTCCTCCTCCTCCTTCTCCTCCTCCTCCTTCTCCTCCTCCTCCTCCTCTTCCTCCTCCTCCTCCTCTTCCTCCTCCTCTTCCTCCTCATCATTCTCCTCCTCCCCCACCCCCTCTCTTTCTCTCCCTCTCTCTTTTGGTACTGGGAATTGAACCCAGGGACATTCTACCTCTGAGCTATATCCCCAGCTATTTTTAGTTAATTAATTAGATTTTTTTTTTTTGAAACAGAGTCTCACTAAGTGGCTGAGGGCCTCTGTGATCCTCCTGGCTTGGCTTCTCGAGTACTGAGATTATAGGTGTGCACTAGCATGCCCAGATTCAGCTTCCTTGTTCTCTTGATATTAACCTATGAAATTAAATTACCAAGACTACACAGAATTAACCGAAGAGGTTTGATGGAACTCAATAATGGAATTGCTCAACTGTTGAGCACAGTGTGTTCTATCCCATTACAAACAGTGGTCGCTGGCTGAGTTCCAAAATAATTTTCAATTTTTTACAAAAGTTTTCAGAGGAGATCCTTGAACCTGTAATGGTCTGATGAGTCTCACTTCCATATTACATGAATAAAATTAAATATAAATGGCACAGAGAATTAATGGTAAGATTAATAAAAGTCGAAATATAAATTGTTTTTTGAAAAAAAGCTTACTTTTTGTGGTACTTTTTGCTGTTGCTTTTTCTTTCTATTTATTTTAGGAACTACGTTCTTTTCATATTAAAGATCATATTATAAATAGT
The DNA here is from genome assembly GCF_963383645.1 of Muscardinus avellanarius. Taxonomy (NCBI): domain Eukaryota; kingdom Metazoa; phylum Chordata; class Mammalia; order Rodentia; family Gliridae; genus Muscardinus; species Muscardinus avellanarius. The sequence goes on from NC_137794.1 coordinate 86,626,379, forward strand.
AAGATTTTTTGACACAGATATGGACTTTCACCTGGAAAACAGAACATTATAAATGTCATGCTAACATTTAGAAAAGATGCACTAGTATTTCTGAAGGTGTAATGGAGAAACGTCCACCTAAATATCTAATCTTTTAGATGACATAGAGACATTTTATTTTATAAAAGGCCAATGAACATTCACAGGAATGTTCTAAAGTTGTATTCATGAATAGCTTCATGAGTAGTTCATGAATAGTTCAATGGGGTGAATTTCAGGATATAAGTTTCAATACAGACTTAGGTAAAATTACCACAAATGATACTTTGGGATAATGACTTCTAAATTATTGGGGGGATAACTATTGTAATTTGATTTTTAAAAGAAATCAGCCCAAGTACTGGTGAGATTATCACAAAGTATTTTGATGTATTATTAACACTATTTAGAGATATATTGGAAACAAGATAGTTGTTCTACTTTTGTTCAGAATTATGATTCATCTCTATCTGGACTGGTGACCATACTCCATGAAAACTCACATGAGATTTTGGAAGGTCTCAACTAAAGGAAATTGCAATTAAAGAGTTTTGCATGTGTTTTTGTGTAAACAAAACTGTTGCAGATTTAATTTATGAAATGAGCGTAGGCCTTGATGAGCTGTTATACCTGATATTTGAAAGTAGAAAAACACTTTTAATTTTGCATATTCATCTGAGGATTGAAACAAACATAACACATGTAATCTCTTCGAATTGGCTTGGTTTGATACTTTTATTAGCAATAATTTAAATGTTAGCATAAAAGTAACATATCATGAAATACGAAGTTTTATGACAAAATAACATATAAAATATAAAGTAAGTGTAATCTCTTCTTCCACCAGGCTGTTTCTCATATTGGGATTCCTTGTAAATCTCTCCTCCTCCTCCTCCTCCTCCTCCTCATCTTCCTCCTCTTCCTCCTCTTCCTCTTCCTCCTCTTCCTCCTCCTCCTCCTCATCTTCTTCTTCCTCCTCCTCCTCCTCCTCTTCCTCCTCCTCCTTCTCTTCTTCCTTCTCTCTCTCTCTCTCTCTCTCTCTCTCTCTCTCTCTCTCTCTCTCTTAAATGTCTACTACTTGTGCTTTTGCTTTTTAATTATTTTAAATGGGGCTTGAACTCATGAGTGCTCTATCTCTGACCTACACCCCAGCCCTTTTTATTTGAAATAGCGAGTGTCCCTAAGTTACTGAGCCTGGCCTTGGCCCTGCAATCCTCCTGTCTCAGCTTCCCAAGTACTGGAAATACAGATGTGCACCATCACATTAGAGTATGCAATTAATTTTAAAAGCTACATTAATTAATATGCCAAAGTATTCCTTACTGAGGTCCTCAAAATAGGAGTCTCAAACAGTATGCAGTTAGTATAACTGGTGGAGTTATGACTAATTTGTTTAGCACATTTTTATGGACTGCATAGTATGGATTCTGCATTAAGCATCATACAGGATTAAAAAATAAATTTTTTGGCTATTTTCTGAGGAGTGGTATAACATGATCATATAGTAACACATGCATTCCCATGTTTATCATGTAATTCACGATAATCAAGTTATAGAGCAAACCTAGGTGTTTGTCAATGGATGAATGGATAATGAAAATGTGGTTTATGTACACAGTGAGATTTTATTAGCCATAAAGAAAAATACAGTTACGTCATTTAGAGGAAAAAAATGCATGGAACTTGAGAGCATTATGTTAAATGAAATAAAGCTAAACTCAGAAAGTTAAGAGCCACACGTTTAGTCTCCTATGTGGAAGTTAGAGAGAAAAGAGGAAAAAAAGGGGGAGAGGGCGAAATATCATGAAAATAGAAAAGAGAACCAGGGAAAAGTAAGCGGGAAGGCAAGTGGAGCTCCTGGGATATGATATTGACCAAATTATGTTATGTGCATATAAATATGTAATATTAAATCCCATTATTACATATAATTATAATGCACCAATTATAAAACAAAAAAACCCAAAGTGAATCAAAAGTAGCCTGCTAGCCGAGCATGGTGGCGCACTCTTGTAATCCCAGTACTTGAGAGGCTGAGACAGGAAGATCGCAAATTTGCGGCCAGCCTCAGCTACTTAGTGAGGCTCTCTTCAAGTTAGTGAGACTCTGTTTCAAAATAAAAAGTAGAAAATAGGGCTGAAGGTTCATCTTGGAGGTAGAATGCCCCTGAGTTCAGTTCCCAGGACCTCAAAAATTATATATATATATATATATATATATATATATATATATATATATATAGAGAGAGAGAGAGAGAGAGAGAGAGAGACTGGCTTCATTGTGGTGTCACTAATACATTAATACTCAGATTGGCTAGAGTATAATTTATACAACTATGAAAGAGATTGTTCATAAGAAAGACCAAAGATCACCCATAAGTGGGTGCTAGAAGAGTAGGAAATTGTAGGAGAAAGACAAGGACTAGAGATTGAAGACACTGGAATGTGGACACAAGTTTCTCCCTAAAAATAAAGGAGTGACATGAACAGACTGGGTTGCAAAGTGAGAAATATGATATGGTAAGTGGAAAAAAATATTATGAACGAGGAAACCAGTTAATGACTATTCAGATAGTCTGTGTGAGAGTACATGAGGCCTAGATTAGGTTAGCCTTAAAATAAATTAGAAAGGAAGAGATAAGGCAAAGTTACTTGCAGAGGTGGGGACCACAGGACTGGGCACCTGTTTGGATGGAGAGTCCAAGGAATAAAAAGGTCAGTTCTACTTCTGAATAGCTGGAAGAGAATAGGGTCCATGAAGAAATAAAGACATGTGGAGAGAGGAATGTCTTATTTGGGAAGGGAGGAACAAAGATGCATTTGCTTCTGCTTTTGTTGTATTTAATTATGCATATTCCTAGGCATAATATAGCATCTTTGTCAATGATTCTCCTAAGGAGCTCAACACTTTCTCTCTCATAGTAATGTGTGTGTGTGTGTGTGTGTGTGTGTGTGTTATTGCTGGAGATTAAGCCATAGGGAATTCTACCTCCAAGTTATACCCCTTGGCCCTTTTTAATTTTATTTTTTGTTTGTTTTGAAACAGAGTGTTGCTAGGTTGCTAAGAGCCTCACCACATTGCCGAGGCTGTCCTTAAATCTGTGATCTTCCTGTGTCAGCCTCCCAAGTATTGCCTCCCAAGTGTGCCCTACCACACTTGGCATCATATTAACTATTTTTAAATGTCCTATTTGCCACTCTGGAATGAGGTGTCTGGAGGACAGGGAGCTAGGTCTGCTTCATTTCTATACCTCTTTATTTCAATAAAAATGCTTAAATGTTAAGAACGGAATGCTGAGAAACATGTATTTGTTTGGTCAGAAAGGCTTTAAGAAAGGGATAAAGAAGGGATGAAGAGGCAGAAGTGACAGAGGCCAGAAGATATCTTGGTAGCCAAAAGAGAAGATAATCTGAACATGGAGCCTGTTAGCAGGGTCATTTACCAGAAGATGGGCCCTTAAATTGGAGGACTGAAGTAAGGACTTGCCAGGGAAGAGGAGAGTTAAGGATTTTGATATCCTACAATCCAGGATGTAAACTAGACAATGCCACCAGGCCTTGAGTTCCTTTGCACTGGTGTTCTAGGTGGCTCCATTCTTAGCACCTATAAATAATTTTTTAGGAAATAAGACAAATTTAGAGAAAAATCATTTTTAAATGTCTATGGGAGCTGAGCATAGTGATACGTGTCTATAATCCCAGGCTTGGGAAATTTAGACAGGAGGATCATAACTTCGGGACAGCCTTAGCAACATAGCAAGATTCTCAACAACCTAGGGAGATTCAGTTTCAAAGCAAAGCATAGGCCTGGGATTGTAGCTTGGAGATAGAATGCCTCTGGCTTCAATTCCTAGCATCCTCTCCCCTCCCCCAAATTCTATGGGTTTTTATATTTTGTTCATTATTAAAATAGCTTCCTTGGCTCCTACGGAGAGGAAGGATCTATTCCTATCACTGAGAGAGAGCACATCCTTATCTGAGGGTTATTGAGAAGAATGCCTCAACATCATACCTATTCTTTATTCAAAGGTGGAAGACCTGAGCAGCAGCAGCAGGAAGGCCTCTGAAGTCCCATCCCTCATGTAAATGTAGCAATTTAGAGGTCACAAAGCCTTTTTCACATGCAATGTCTAATTTAATCTTGAAAAAATAAACTCATTTTAGATGGGGCAACTATGGTTGCCTTTGAGTTAGAATCAAGTTATCAGGGAAACTAAGGCTATAATCGCTTCCTTTAGCTCAATGCAGTGATAATGCACTATGTTCCCAGAACCTTGTGAGTCCCAGAAACATAGAGAGCAATAAAAGGCACCAACCTGAGCCCCACCCCACCTTCTTCCAGTTCTTTCTCTCCTCCCCTGTGGATGTAAAGCTTCTTTTCTCAATGTATTTGTCCCAAGTTCCCCATGAGCCATAGGATCCAGCCCAGTTTTTTTTTTTTTTGTATTTTTAAAAAAACTTATAGTCTGCTTTTGAAGTTATGTCATGAAGCCAGAATTATTCATCATCAATCCCATATCGCAGAACACATGGAGAAAATTTTTTCTCTGATAATGTGTAATAGTTAAAAAAATGGAATAGAAGAAAATGAAAGAGATAAGTTGTTTTGGTCTTGGAAGGTGAATTAAGTTGCCAGAAGTATGGCATGATCTAGCATGATGTCTCCAAAACAAATTAAATACCCAAGAAGAGGTTCCCCATTATGATGAAGGTCCTACTACTGCTTCTCTGTTTCAATCAGGTCATAAACTGGAATACTTGGACATCTTTCACTTAACAGCTAATTTTATTGTAGTAAATATTTAAACAAGTGTCTACTGGATACAGGCACTGTGCGTTAGAGAGAAAGAGAGATGCAAGGTTCTGGTTTGCCATCTGAACCCTGGGAAGTTGTCAGTGCTGTATAAGACATGTGTACTTTATTAAATAGGCATTTGGAACCCACTGGGGATATTTAACTGTGAGATGAACCATACGATAAAGAAGAGCCTAGAAGTGGGCTCTATCATGCCTCTATCTAAGGGACTAGTAGAGAAGAGCCTAGAAGTGGGATGCCAATTATGACACAAGAAATGAATGTAAACCCTGACCTGGGAAGGCAGCAATGATAAATAGGTGGAAGCATAGATGAGATAATTTTCAACAAAAGAGATGCCTGTCCTATCTTTTCTTACATGCATATGAAAACCAAGAGGAGTGATGGATGAATTCAAAGTGCTAAGTGCTGATCAGGTGCCCTTAACACAATTAAGTCAAGAAGAGGAACTGGGGAGAAGGGCAGCAAGGATGAGGATGACGTGATGCTTCCAGATTCCAACATATGCACCTTGAAACATATGCACCAACAGGACCTGCAGGGGCAGATACCTAGGATTCTGGGAAAGACGTGTATGTTTCTAAGTTACTCATGGAGAGATGAAAGAAGAGATTGTAGAAGTGAAAACAGAGTGTGCAAATGTAAAATGAGAGATTGTAGTGAAGAAAGAGAGGAGAACCTGTGCCTGGGTCAATTTTGACTGTCACGGAAGTTAGAAGGAGTTAGTAGAGACAAAGCAAATACCAAAGGTTTCTGGATGTCCAGGATCATGAAGACCAAGAAATGAACATTAGTAGACCATTGGAAGAGATCAACCTTCATAAAAGAAGTCAGATTTTTAGAACCAAGGGAACACTAAGGAGACACGAAGTGGATGTATTGAATGCTGATTTCTTCTTTTGAGAGGGATGGTGGTGGGATACAGAAATCAGGCAATTAGGCAAAGTTTTTTAGAGGTATTTTGGGGTATGGTGCTGACATTATACATTTAAAATAGAAAAAAATGTGCAAAGAAATTGTTTCTAAGTATTTGTACTATTAAATATACTGAAAGAAATATTACAAGGTTTTTGTCACAGTTTTTAATGACATCATACTCTAATATTTTCATTCAAAATTATTCAGTATAAGTAGATTGTTGTAATTTAGCAGTCTTTCTAACTTTGAGATTTTATGCAATAAATGGATACAGTAATTACCAACACCAAATACATTACTTTAAAATTGTCAAGTTAATTTATTTGCCCTCCCCTGTAAGGTTGAATTCCTCTTTCCACCAATCATTGAATTGTATGTTTAGAGACTTACAAATTATATTCAGTGGACATTTTTCCAGAGCAGATAAACCTCATTATGATAGAAAAGATAAAAAAGGAGTTATATAAAAAAGATATTAATTGAATCTTTCCTATTTTGAAATGTGCATGATTATAAACCAATGAAATCTAATGGACTAAATGTATATTTGAAGCACTTGAGAAATCAGGATTTTATGCCAAAGAAAAACACTATGTGAAGTGAAAATAGGGAAACCAAATCACATATAAGTTTGTTAGAATACAAAAGTACCGGGAGTTGGTGGGAAACTGAAGTGCAGCCAAAGCATAATGCCACCAAAGGGGGGTGGGGAACAGTAGGAATCATTCTAGTATTTTAATGAGACCGCACCCGAAATGTAACGTGGGGCACTCCTGATGTCTAGAAGATTGGAAATAGTATAGAGACAAGCAATAAAGTATGATTAAGGGCTTGAAGAAACTGAACTGTGACAAGATTAAAAGGCCCTACATTTGTTTTGCATGGCAAACAGATGACTGAAAGTGGGCATGATTATCTGTTTATAAACATCTGAAGGTTGGGTGTAAACATAGAAGATAGAATGGAATTGTAAAACATGGCACTGAAAGGCTTTAACTTGAGAAAAAATTTCAAGAGAGAATTTAAAAGTAAATATAATGAAGCTGTCTCCCAGAAAACGTGCAGTTCTTTTTCTTCAGACTCCCTGCCAAGAATCAAAATGTTTCAGAGAGCTCAGCAGAAGAGAACCACCCAACACATCCCGGTTGGTCTCCTTTCTTCACTTTAATAAACTAGTAGGAACCTTTTCAAGTGTGATCTGTCTGCACAGAATTACTCAGAAAGCATGTTTATTTACAGATCTTTAGAGAGCCAGCAGCACAGCATTTTAGATTACTGTTTATCTTCATTTGTTCTCAGAGTCTGTCGGTGGTAAAGTAGACAGCGGTCAACCTTGTTCCTATAGAGGCCGGTTTTTAAAACTGTATTCTCTCAAAACCCAAACGGGTTTAGAATTCAGTAAGAAACAATCGAGCGACTGTATTTTAAAGAATTGTGCATGCTTCCTGCTGGAGTTCAAAGGTACACTGAGAGGGTGCTCAAGAGACTTACTTTGGGTTATTTCTTCAAACATCCAGTCTCCTGTTTTCTTTTTTGGTACATGCAGTGTCTTATTCCACCTTTTAGCCTAAAAATAATCTGTTCTTACTAAAGTGATGGTATAATTTTCCCCTTAAGGTTACTTTTAAATGAAATTAAAATAAAAATTATGTTTTGGATTATGAGCTCCTAGAGTGCTTTGTTTGTTTAATTTGACTTTTACAAAACTAAATGCCAAAACAGTGCCATGCACATTTGAAAAATAAACAAATAGTAAATAGTAGCTGCGGGAGGCACTTTACCCCAGGGGAACAGGTTAAGGGAAATGCTAATATGTGAATCTTATATTTCTACTGATTTTCACTATAAAGCCACATGTTCTGACCCTCCCCCCACCAATATTTGTTCTCAAATCCAGTTGAACATTTATGGATATTCTAAATCTAATTCATACCATGTAGGATCTGCTAGTGTTTCAGAAATTGTTGCAGAATTTAGCTGCACGTTTCTGACTTTGGAATTGTTCTACATTTTCCTTCAGGCTCCTTGAGTTTTCCCCATTGTCCTACTTTTCCTCTTTTTCACTGCCTTGTAGAACTTTGTTGCAGTACCACACAGGGCCAGTAGGTGCTGCTGTCATTCTGTTAATAGTCAGTGGTTAAGCTCTCTTAAGCTCTCTGGCAATGGGGAAATAAAACGGCAGATAGAAAGGCTGAAGGTAATAGGTAACTGGCACAATCTCTCAAGAGACTAATTTGCTTTTTAACTGACTTATAAATTATTTTAACTTTTCCACAAGTAAGGTAAACAATTTCAAATGTTAATTTAAAAGAGACATTTCAACTTCGGAAAATTCAAATATATTTGAGGAAAGGAGATCAATAATTGAAGAAGCATATAATTTAAAAAGTAACCCCTATAAGTAATGTGAACTCTATATTTCTTTCTAGTAAAAGAAAGAGAAGCTTGAAAATATATTTTGAAATGCCTGAGAGACACATGGAACTACATTGGTTTAAAAAACATTTCTGTCAGGCGTGGTGGCACACGCTTGTAATTCCAGCATTCAGAAGGCTGAGACAGGAAGACTGAGGTTTGTAGTCAGCCTCAATTACTTAGTGAGGCCCTTTGCAACTCAGTGAGACCCTGTTTCAAAATAAGGAATAAAAAAGAGGGCAGGGGTTGTGGCTTGGCGGCAGAATGCCCTGGGTTCCATCCCTAGTAATACACACACACACACACACACACACACACACACACACACACACACACACACACAATCTACGTTTCTCGAACTGGTGAGTGAGATAATTTTAGGTGGTACAGAAAAAAAACCTGTTATTTCTACAATATTGATTCATTTACAAGATCATTTTCTATTCATGGTGAGTGATACTGTGTTTCCATTTTTGGTGATGAGAATTTCCTTTTTTTGATAGACAATAAAAATAGATAAAATATACATTGTCATACAGTATAACTAAATATAAAGTGGTATCAATACAATGCTACAAATAATGCCTTGTTTTTTAAAAACTATATTTTTGGTGGGGACAAACTTAAAATTCCTTAATTCCCAATTTCAACTTATTTCAAATCTGGGCTGGAAAATATATCTTATTTTGCTCCTAGTGATATCCATGTTATATATGACCATTATTGGAAGGCATTGATAAGAAGTCGAGTACTTAATATATGTATAATTCTGAGTTTTTGAGTAAGTTTTGTAAGTATACTTTTATGTAAATGTATAATAAAGTATGTGGAAGCAAAGTAACATTGAAAACAAGGTCAATATGCTGATTTTAGAAGGAAGTAAGAAAATACCCTAAAAATTGTGTTTGTTAACAAGAATATGCATTAGACCATGCTTCAAGTCCTCTGTTCCAAGTCCACTGCCAGAAAGAAGGCTTTCTACCTTGAGAACCAGAAAAGGAAACATTATGCCTGGCAGTGCCTGCACCCTCCAAAATAAATCTACAGGAAAGAACACCCAGTAAGTGATGAGAGCCGAGAGAAATACCTTTATGAGTTTAAATTTACAGCCCCATCTTTTCGTGCCTCTTAATTCTCATAGATAATGTCTCACTCGTTAAAAACTAAATTGCAACTACAAGAAGTAGGTATTGGTTTTCCTTTTGAACTCAACAGTGCTCATTTGAATTGCCTAGACCAAGCCGAGGTAGAGGATGATATATCTTCATTCTTCGGGCCGAAGTAGAAGACTTTTCAGAATGTGATATGGTTGATTAAATATTAAAACCAATTTTTCTTTGGATGGGGGTAATTTCTGTGGGTTGATCTGCAACCTGTTGGGCCATGTCTCAGGCACCCTGAGTGGTTGCTTGTGGAATGATTAGAGAGCTCTGGTCCCTGGGAAAGTTCCTTAGGTTTCTTTGGGCTTCGGTTTCCTCGTCTTTTATAAGGGCTTCATAATAATGACAACGGACTACTGTAGAGTTGTGAAAATGTAATATGCGCTCACATGCCACACAAGTCACGAACACAACGACTGACAGTAAATTCTCAATAAAGGAGAACACATTTTCAATGTGACATAAAGATGCTACTGGAACCATAGGTTTTAGGAAGGTGGTTACATTTAGGATGGAAAAGGTGTGGACTTTGCTGTGGCTCCCAGTTGTGGTATTCATAGGAATGGGTCTAGAATCCTAACCTTTGTAGGTGCATAATACATGCACAGGAGGCTTAGGCACGAAGTGTCATTTCAACAGAGTGCCCGGGGAAGCTCTGACGCTGCCTTGGAATTCAGTCCTGGCTGCCTGACCTTTGGGTGTCTGGGAGGGATGCCTATACCTGCGCCCAGCGCTGGAAGGGGCCCAGGCCCTCACAGCCTTGCTGATCTGCAGCGGGCTCCCTCACACACAGCATACATCGGCACGGAAAGGGGTATTATCCCCGTCCAAGACAACTCCCCAGTCTGGTGGGGTTGGTTTTTACTTCGCGTCGTCGCCATCAGGCCAAGTCCCTTCCGTCTCCTTCTTTGGGGTAAGTGGCCAGGAGTCCTGCCGGGAGCCCGCAGGGTCCTACGCCCGTTTCGGGGAGTTGGAGAGTCACCGCGGGTCCCGGGGCTGCGGGACAGAAGCAGGTGGGGACCAGCTGTGGCTCCTCGCCCGGGGCGGCCGCGGCCGCGGGTCCCTCCCCTCGGCGGCGGCCCGCGCCCGGCCGGGCGGGGGCGGGGTGGGGGCGGCGCGGAGGGCGCGGAGATTACGGCGGCGCCACCGGGGACGCCCAGGGCCCCCGGCCCCGCGCGAGACGCAGACGATGACAGCGGGCAGCTCCCGGGGGCGCATAAAAAGGAATCGGTCCCCGCGCACCCCGAGGCCCGCAGCGGCCCCCCAGCCCCGAGCCGCCGGCGGCCCCGTCCCCTCACCACCGCGCCTCCGACGCCCGGGGCAAGTGCGAGGCTGCCCGCCGCGCGGCGCCAGCTCCGGCCGCTCCCGGCCTCGGCGCAAGACTCCCCTCGCGGGCGCGGGGGGCGCGGGGCACCGGGCGCGGGGGGCCCGGCCGGCGCGCGCCGCCTCCGGGCTTCGCCTCTGCCCGCGGTCCGCAGCCGCGAGTGTTGGCTCGGCTCCTTTCCTCCTCCCCTTCCGAGCCGGCTTCCCCCCCCGCCCCGTTTCTCCTCCACTGGGGCACGCTATTTGTTGAGGGGTGGCCGAAGGGGATGTCTTGTTTTCACCAGAGACCCGGCGCGAAGGGGAAACTTCGACACTGGAAGCAGCGAGGGTGAATACCTCTCCACCGACCTGCGGATCCGCCGGGACAAACCCCCAGACTTCAGGATCCCCGGGCGGCCGGGCAGGCCGGAGGTGAGTGTCCTCTTCCCCGGCCCCCAGGAGCCCGCAGGGGCCCAGATGGGGCGGATCCCCCGAAGCTCTCCCCTAGAAGGACGCGGGCTGTGCGGGGGGCGCCGGGCGCTGGGGACGCGGGTCGCGCAGAGGGTCTTGGTGTGGGGGTGCTGGAGCCCCTGGGGGGTGTCTGGCGCCCCAGGGTCGGGGCGGCTGCGACTGCAGAGGTGCGTTCAGCTAGGGAGCGCGTACCCAAACCCCAAGGGTCCCCCCGGATCCAAGGTGCCATTAGCCCAGAGAAGCCGCAGGGCAGCCGGCGCGGAGCGGGGTTCGCCTCCGCTCGGGGTCCCCAGTGCCACAGCTACCTGACCGGTCCCCCCTCGAGCGCCGGGGGTCCACGTTCTCCTCCCCCCTCCGGTAACGTATATTATCTCGAGATGACCCCTTAGATGGCCCAGGCGCCTGGTGGCTGACCCGGGGTCCCCTGGAGCGCCCCAGGCGCCCCGAGTTTTCACCAGGCGGGGTGCCTGTGTGCGACCTACGCCCGTGCTCTAGTCCCCAGCCTTTCCCTGGGCTTTAAACTACGGCGATCCCACTTTAATAGTTTTTATGTGGCGTGGACCGAGGGACCCCTGCCGTGTGCCAGGGTCCGTGAAATTGGAGGCGCCTGGCCAGAGGAGTGGCGTTCATTGGCTCGGGGCGCGGATGCCGCGGAGGGATTATAACTTCTCCCAGCGAAGGGACCTGGCTGGGGAGAGCAGTTTTTCTCTCCTTTCAAAGCCTGTTGGGTCTGGGGAACCGGCGGGACTGGAAACCGTTTTCTTTCTGAGTGCGGTGCTGCGGGAGTGGAGAAGAATTGTGGGCGCGCCCCTCCGACTCCGCGCCACACCGCAGTCTGAACTTTCGTTTGGTGGCACTTCAGAGATTTTCTTTTCTTTGGGTGTAAGATGCATTAACAGCCCGGGGCGACTGGGGAATTTGCGGACTGGAGGAGCCGTGGTGCCCAGCGGTGGCGAAACCAGAGAGCGCAGTTTAGGTGGTTTTTTTTTGGGGGGGGGGTCATCTCTTCCGTAGTTGGGGTGGCCGCGTCGCCCTGCGCCTCCACCTCTCTTTCCCCTTTCCGGAAAGGCTAATGGCCTTTGCGCTTAGGGTGAGAGCCAGTGCCGGGCGGTGGCCCTTGGAGACTCTTCTCTGCGCTAGCCCCCTGCGCCTTTCCCCACCGCGGGCTCGCTCTCGGGGCGGAGGGTCCTTCATGAACCACCACCTGAACTGGGCAGAGGAAGGTGCCCGTCCCAGTCCTTGCTGCCGAGGTGCCAGTAGCCCGCGGGCGTGTGTTTTGGTTTCCGACGGTCCCACGTGGAGCACCTCCGTGTGCGCGTGTGCTGTGTACTTGATCTGCGAGGAGGTAACTGGAGTCTCGTGTTCAAACCCAGTGGGCCTTGGTCATTCATTTGCTTTTCTGGCTGTCATTACAGACACTTCCAAAATCTGATACCCAGGAGAAGCCACAGGTTAGGTTTCACATTAAGAGCTCATACTTAACAGTTTTCTTTCTACCTCACCCCTCCTGGCTTGGCACCCTGGGATCAACGTAATTGTTGGAGCGAAATAATATCTTCTCGAATACGGCATTTTGTGTCTCTTCTGGTCGGCGGCCGCTTTTTGCACCCGGGGCGTTTGTTGGCCTTGGGGATCCTGCGGGACCCAGGTGGGAGCCTCCGGAGCGCGGCCGCCGCGGGCGCCCATCAGCAGCTTCTGAAGTTTCATTTACTCGCGGCCGAATGACAGGCTTGGAAGTTGACGCCGTTTTTTTTTTTTTTTTTTTTTTTTTTTTTGGTTGGCGGAGTTGTTTGGGGTTCTTTTTATTTTTAAGAACGCCTCAGCATTGGCTTTGTACTTGGTAACTTTTCCCAAGTAAAGCTTGGTTTTAAACAGACGCATTGTCTTTTAAATTTTTTTTTTTTGGTCGAATTGATTGTCCAAGAACCAAAAAAAAACCTAGGGAAAGGGAGCAAGGAGAGACTTCTAAACATAATGGTTACGTGGTATGGCATGTTTTAAGAGATTACATTAGAAGACATTTGTGGTGGTGTGTGTGTTAAATAACTTTATCCCAAGAAATGAAACGCACTAGTTACAAGAGACAAACATGTTTTGTGTGGAGCTAGACTGACAGAATCTTGAGTTTAATGGTAACCACAACAAATGCAGATATAACTGCACCAAACTTTTATTGCTCTTAAAAATAAAAAAGTAGTTTGTTCCACCGGATTAAAAGTTGTTTATCATTAGAAGTTAAAATTTTTTTTAAAGAAACGACTGCATGGGAATGTTCAAAATCTTTAACAGTAGTAACTTTAAAGTAACATCATTAGATAAGCTGTAAACTATTTTTTTTTTTCATTATTAGGGATACGTTCTTGTCATTCCTAGTAAGTACAGGTCTAAAATCAATGTGATTTCCTAAAAGCCTGATTTTGTATTAAGTTGCTTGAAAATAGTATGCTTCAACATTTTAAGACCACCATAATTAGAGTTTTTTTTCACTGCGATGACTAAAACGAAAGATTAACTCAATTTTTCTCTTTTTAAAAAACATTTTATCGCATACTAGAAATTCAGTTTCTTGTTTTTTAAGTGAAAAGTGTCATAGATGTTTGTTTTTATAAGTAATATTCATGTTAACATGTTCAAGTGTAAGCTTTTAAAACCCTAAAAACTGTATAAAAAGAAATTAGTTTAAGAACAGTTATTATTCTTATAAAGAAATACAGACGTTGAATTCTAGAGGACTTCTAGAAGAGATAAATTATAGTCTTTTCATAAAACTTTTTTTTTCTGGCAGATGAGCCGTTTGTCATATGCTGTAACATTTTTTTCTCCTTAAAAACTTCCTCTGGGTTAAAAGAAAAGAACGACAGGTTCTCCATTTCTAAGAGTTTCCTTTTAATTTATATTGTGATTTGGGGTGTAAATAAATTTCACATAGCCATGAGAAATAGAGTCTTCAGTTTCGTGTTTTCAGTCTCTGTTGCAAAGTTCTCAATGACTGATGTCGGGTCTAAAAATATATTTATGTGGCTTGATGTTTCATTTTTAAATTTTATGCACTGGAATTAAATTATCTAGAGTGTTTAGAAGGCAGAGTGGTAGAAAACCCCTAACTATTGAAATGTAAAGGTAGGATGTTGGAGAATTCACATTCTAACTTTCAGATCATGAAATTACACTTATTTAACCCAAAGGGGCCTTAATTTTTTTTTGTACAGAATTGGAGAAGAGAGAAGAGATAATCCTTTTCAAGAATTAGGGAAGTATTAAGTAATTCAAGAATGCAAGTATTTATTGGTTTTTTCATTATCTTTTTTTCTGTTCAGAAAATGCAAGAACACTGAACATTTAGCAAAAACAGGCCCCCTTTATAAGGAGTTTATTCACCATACTTTTGTATTGCAGCTGCTGATCATATTTCATGGAGCTGTTAAAGCACTTAAAACCTAAAATTAGGTACTGTCTGGTTGTAAATATTTCAGATCACTCATTTAAGAAATAAATAGAAAAGTGTGCTATCAAAAGTAAGAGATGTTTTGATTCCTCTCTCTGAAAGGCTGTACAAACCTCTGTCAAACACCCTTGTTATTTTTTTGATACTGTCATCTTGGCGTTTCTTTTTCAAATATATATTAGCCTTACATACACTAAACTCTTATGTCTCTCAGTAGAGGATCTTAAACTAATTGTATTCAGAAATACAGTTAGGGGATTTTATTACAATGGTTAGTAGGTAAAGGAAATCAACACCAGAGGGAATAGATGGCGACACAGTGTACCTGCATCTCTCATGAATTTTTCTTGGGGAAGGGAGAAACCATGCTCTTTCAGGCATTTGCCCTCCAGATGGGCGGGATGCAATGATGTATTTAATTGTAGCACGTGCAATACTGCATTCGCAGTTAGATATGTTTTAATGTGTGTGTATGTTGGGGGGGGGTGCTGAATATTCATTAAATTGTACATGGAGCCAAATGCGGTGTCATTTATCTTGAACTTGAGTGGAAGTAAATAAACAAGAGGCACATATTCAAAAGCAGTACAAAGCAACTTTGATGGCTTTTAAGAGGTTTAAAGACTTTGTAAACATTACCAGCACCTAATATTGCTTGTGGCATTACACATTAGCATATGCCATGGTGATGTGTCATTTACCCTGATATTTGTTATTTTTACCCTTTCCTCAACCATTTGTTTTTCCTGGTAGAGAGATACTGAAACGAAATGTTTCACTATCTTTTCTCCCCTACCCCTTTTCTCCCAGAAAGAGAGATGAAACTGATTAATTTAAAAATAGCAACCATTTTGAGCCATCAACACCACGTTTATATGGTGGCTTAAGATAGTTTCAGAGAGTGCAACTCATGAGTCTCACTGTAACCTTTTCTGTCATTGAAAGGTGCTAATTGATCTTAGCACTGACATAATAGTATAGTTTGATATTTGAAACCTTTCAATGTTGGTCTGGCCCTTTTCTTACCCTAAGATTTCAGTGCATGACTGATGAAGGAAGACACTATATTAAAACATCAAAATTTTTCTTCCTCCTATGAAATATTTTAATATAATATATTCATGTGTTTCAAGCTTTTATTTATATATGGTAAGTGAATATATTTTAATGCGCTTTTGGACCATAGAAGAAAGATTTGTGTTACCATGTTAGGATTTTTAAAATCTTTTACCTCCATGGTAAAAGATTGAAATTTTGAAGCAAAGTCCAATTGCTGTTACCACTTTTGATTATTTTCAAAGTGGAGTGGTGGTGTTTCACCAATATGAAAGAGCCATCTTGAAATCTCATATCAAAGACTTTATTTTCTTGAGTAAATGCATATCTCCAAGTAGTTTTTAAAATAAAAATAAGCAGTTTAGTCTGTGGATAGTTACAATTCTGCTGCCTGTGCCGGCCACTCTCATGAGTCATGATCACCATCATAACCTTCCAGCTGATATTTACTGAAGATTTACTTTATGTAGAACACAGTTTTCCATATTTTATATGGATTAGATAATTGTGATATTCTCAACTCTGCCATAAATTAGGAAATTTTATTCCTCCCATTTTTCAGATAAGGAAGCTGAGACCTTCATACAGCTCGGTGGAGCCAGCATCCCATCTTTCAACACTAACACTAGCACCTCTCCTTGCTTTTGGGCTAGACTGTTTCTCCCTCAAGTCATATCTGAGATCTTTTTATTAAGCGGCATACAAACATTTTACCTATATGCCATTAGTCATTTAAATATAACTGGATATTGGAAAAATATGATAAATTTTATATTATGACTATAATTTCACATGTCATAAGGCCATGAAATTTTAAGTACCTATTTAAAGAAACATATTAAGTAACAGTGAACAAGTGTTTGACCCAAATAGCCAAAATAATGAAGGTTGATAGTAAATGACTAGACTTGAAGAGACGCGTTGAGATGCTTCCCAGTTCTCAAGAACTTACAACAGCTCTTGGAAAACATAACGTGCACATAGAATTTTTCTTTCTTTTTAAAGCCTTATGGTTTTGGCTAGATGCTATCAGTTATGCAGTGTTGTTATTTTAAGCCTGAATGCTGGCTATGATCTTAAATCTATACCTATATGTTGAACCAACTCTCAAGGAAGAAAGCACTAAATGGTGTGTAATGAATTTCTAGAGCAGGCTTAAATTATAATGGGGGTTACCCATATCTTGTAAATAAGTTTCCATTTATGTGGTCATTAATTAGACTTTGTATATTGAAGACTTTTCTCTAGGTGAACACTTTTTTCCCTCCTGTTAGTCAACTGTCTTAATATTTTAAAGTATTTTTCCAGGAAAGCATTGGTTTTCATTTTCTTTTAACCTACCGATGTATTTAGCCATAGGGCCCTTTATTCAAATGAAGACAGACAAAATGCCTGCTAGGGAAATATGCCCCTGCTCTGCGTCATACAAGAGTGTGTGGCCTGAGAATTACTTATGGGCACTGCCTTCTTACCTTTCTTGCCCCTGGAGTTCTCTGCAAGAGTCTTCAAGTGTGTGAAAATTCCAGCATGAGGGGTGAGTTTTTGATGAAAGGGGTCGATTCATAGCACCTGTTCTACTATGTTAGCATGTCATTATTAAGAAGCAGTAGTAGAAGCAACACACACTTAAGGTCCCAACTCCAGAGCCCGATGCAGGTGAATCAGTTGAGCCCAGGAGATGGAGACCAGCCTGGCAATGCAGAGAGAATCAACGAACCCTCAAATACCATAAAATATCTCCCAGTAATACATTGGCAAAATATTATCTGCTCCTCCGCATATACTTTGAATATTCCTTTTAACCAGTCTCCCACTTTACTTCATTTTAACACTGAGAACATAAAAATTGGTCCAGTTGTTCCCCACATCCAGTTTCAGGTTTGACTGAAGCCCATGAAACATGTATCTGCAAAGGTGTGCTTTACTGGAGCATCTTTCTGCTTTAAAGATTTTCTGAAGGAACAGCAGTAGCACTGGCTTAAATTGACAGGATTTTTTATTTTCATGTAAATAAATTATTGATCTTTCTGTAATTCTTTTCCACACACATATGCTATATTCTTACCTATATTTTACAAATATATGCATTTGTAAAATGAAAGAGGCATTTCTCTTGAAAAGCTACAATTAAATCATAAAATTTTACATTCGTGTACCATTAAGTTTAATTCTACTCACAAAAGCAGCGGCATTAAGTTTGAAATTCTATCCTTAATCAAGGAGGTATACCACATACCGGGAGGGCTTATTCTCAAAAAGGTCATATACACAATTCACAGACCTCTGCGTATACCCAGAGGAGTGATCTATTCATTACATTTCACCTCTGACTTTGAATTCCCCAATGTTAAAGAATTTCAAAAGATCCTGACGTTCTGATTATGAGACTGAATATTTCTAACTTAATGTGTCTACTATGTCAAAAGTGTTAATGACTTGGGGAGTCAACAGATCTCTACATTAGCTGATTCTCTTCACTGAACTTTTTTTTTTTTTTTTTTTTTGGTGGTACTGGGGATGGAACCCTTCTACCTCCGGGCTACACTCCCAGACCTATTTCATACTTTTTTTTAAATTTGGAAACAGGGTCTCTTAAGCCAGCGCGGCTGGCTTCAAACCTGCGCGATCCTCCTGTCTCTGCCTCCCAAGTGCGGGGATTACAAGCTTGCGCCACCACGCCCGGCTCTTCACTAAACTTTTACATTTGACTTGGAATGTATATTCATGTATATTATGTATGTTCTAACTTAAGTATTTCTAACATGTTTTAATCACAGGTGAGTGAATCGCATTTGCATTTTCTTTTACAGGTCCCATAGAAACTTGATCACACTCTTGTGTTTGTCAGAGCAAATATAATGGGCTATCTAGATGCCTCTCTTGGGGAACTGTTCCGGGTTTTGCTTGATCTGTCTGTCTCTGAGATTCTCTCATCTCTAGGATGGTCAATCGCATTTGTTCATAATTTTGGTCAGGTCTCTTCTGGCCTTAAAATTCTTTAAAAAAATTCTTTCCTGCCAGTGAGGCAAATTCTAGAATCCCCCAGAGGGCCTTTAAGTGCCTCATGCTGACCTTGCTCAGTCACTCCAAGCTCTTGCCTCCATTCAGGAGCCACAGGGAAACTGTACTTCTCAATTATATCTTGGTCATTTCCACTTTGTTTCTTTATGCTGGTGATTGAGCCTGCAAGATATCCCCTCTCTGCCCCTGGCACTTCCTTTTGCTTCCTTTTCAAGATTTAGGGGGCAAAGTGTTACATCTTTCTGAGGCTACGTTGCATGTTTCTTTTGTTACTCTCAAAGCACTCAGGTTCTGCCTTTATCCCAGTACTAGCACTTTCCCACTTTGGGATGTAATAGGTTGCACGAGTCTGAATCCTGCTCTAGACTGAGAATTTGCCGGAGGGATTAGGTGTATTCATCATGTCATCTCTATCTCCAGTGCACCATGCACTTCTTGACAAACAGCAAGTAGGTGGTCACTGGATTCCTGTGGAGTGAAGGAAGTGGGTGTGAGAGCAGTTCAGAGTGTTCCAGAACAGCCCTTTCACCTGACAGACAGTGGAAGGAGCTGTGAGTGCTACAACCTTGGGGAATTGGAGTATTAATCAGTAGAATAACATGTCTGTTTCCCAGTATTGGGTAGTCAGTGATTTAGTGGATAACCACAGATCTGAAAAATTTCTGGAGAAATAGGTATTTCATAGCATTTGAAATCTGAGGGACCCAATTCTTAAAACAGTATAGTGCTCGTGTACCAGGAATATGGAGCCAGGGGGCTTGGGTTCAAACCCCAGCTCTAACACTGAAGATTTGAATGACAACCATATCAATCTGATTTTGCTTCAGTTTTTTTTCATGTGTAATTGAACATACTTCATGGGTTTCTGATAAGGATTCAATGATTTACCTGTAAAACATTTAAAATAGTGCCCAATATGAGTATTACTTATTATGACTGTGGTCATATGCCACTTCACAAATTACCCAATATCTTTCAGAGATTTTCAGATGAAAGAAAGTCCTTTTCAGAGTCACAGATCATAGACCCTAAGTTGAGTTTCCAAGAATGCAAGTACAAATTTGGTCCTCGAGGGTCATCTTGGCCTTATTTGGAGTCCTACAACAGGATATGATAGTTGCTTAGAGTCAGCTTTGATCCTTTACATTGTGAACTATTACTTCTATCAAGTATCTGTGCATGCACTGGCCTAGCTATTTCAGGGCTTTAATGTGTGTAAATTCCTCAAATTCTCTAAACAATTATAAGCACATTCTATAACAGTACTGTTAATTTAGCCAATACGTAAGTTTTCTCACCTGTTTATTTTTAGTGTAAAGGTACCAATTATGAATCATTGTATAACTTTTCATTGTTAGTGATCTTGATGAATTCAGCATAAACTTTTTAAAAAATTAACTTAGATATTGCTATGATTCTTATCCTTTTTTTTTTTTTTTTTTTTTTTTTGGTGGTACTTGGGATGGAACCCTTCTACCTCAAGGCTACACTCCCAGACCTATTTTACATTTTTTTATTTGGAAACAGGGCCTTTTAAGCCAGCAATGCTGGCTTTGAACCTGCATGATCTTCCTGTCTCCACCTCCCAAGCATGGGGATTACAAGCATGAGCCACCATGCCCAGCTATGATTCTTATCTTTGCATTGATAACAGGAGAATATTTGCATCTCTGTTTCTAGAATTAATCACTTGGCCCTTGGATTCAGATTAAGGCTACAAGGCAGGATGAGGGGGAAGGAGAAAGGAAAGTTCAAAGGTTAAATGTCAAGATTCAGTTTTTACTGCTTACTCAGAACTCCTGACAGATCCATTCACACTAAAACTATGACAGTATAATGACGTGCCTGAATCTGTCCCCTCAATACATTTATACCAGTGTACCCCAGACTCTGATTCTTGACATTCTGAGCTGGATAGCGTGTTCCAGGTGGGGAAGAGGGGAGGATGTATTCTCTAGAGCATGGTAGGTGTTTAGCAGCATCCCTGGCCTCCAGATCTAGGTGCCAGTAACCCTCCATCCCCAGAGCAACATCTTCAGACATTATTAGATGTTCTCTGGGAGCAAATCAACCCCCAGTGGAGATTCTGTAACCTAAGAAGATCTTAATATGGCTTGATATAGTCAAAAGATTCCCAGGGCTCTGCCTAAGAGGATTGTTCTATTAGCAGTCAAGTGTGGAGAATCCTAATACCTTCCTCTCAAGTTTAAACACGAAGGCAAACAATTCTCATTGGTCTGTGTTGATAGATGAACTTTTCATAGAGAGGATTTACAGATAAGCTTGAGACAGGTCGACCATCTTCAGCATATTTTCCTTTTCTGGAAGTAATATATGAATAGTGGTGAAATGAATGTCTGAGAGAGTATGCAGGAAGTCAATATTTATTTGAACCTCCTTTATGTCTGCTCTTTTTATTTTACTGCTCTTTATTAGTAGATAATTTTGAGCCACTTTTTAAATAATGACAATTACCTGTCCTTTTCATAGATAGACATTCAATAATAAAAACTTTCTGTTTTATTTCATCTATAGTATCAGAAAGAGTAAAGTTAGTGATAATCATCATTAAGATTAAAATGATTTGTTCATTTGTAATGGAAATTCTCAGAGTGTAGTTCAGTTGTAGAGGGCTTGCTTAGCATGGTAGCATGGGCAAAATCCTCAATTGTATTCCTATTACTGCTCCCCTTCAAAACCCTCAAATTAAAACAAAAAGAAAAAAATCAAACAAATTATGTCTTTAGCTTTCAGTTTGTTTTCACCACAAATTCAGGCACTTGATTTTAAAAAACATTTGTACAGTGTTTAAGAAATAATGAAACTATTGCTTGTTAAAACTTTTTGGTAAGCCAGGTGTGGTGGCACACGCTTGTAATCCCAGCATTTGGGAGGCTGAGACAGGAGGATCGCGGTTTGAGGACAACCTCAGCTACTTAAGTGAGACCTCTGAACTCAGTGAGACCCTGTTTCAAAATAAGGAATAAAAAATAGGACTGGGAGCATTTCTTAGAGGTAGAATGCCCCTGGGTTCCATCCTTGGTAACACACACACACACACACACACACACACACACACACACTAATAAATAAAAAATAAAAAGACAAGAAAAGAAAGAGAAAATAGAAAAAGAAAAAAGAAAAAGAAAAAAAAAACCTTTTAGGTGAATTACCAAATCTAAACTTTTATGATCTAAATCTATTAGGTTGATGTGAGCATATACGGTTTATTTAATTGATATGTAGTTTAAATATGACAGTAGTCTGAGAACTATCCCTGTGTACTTTAGGTGTATGTGAGAGATGTTTCAGCAATTACTTGAACAAAATGGAAACACGTAATGTTAAATTTCAAGTGAGAGAATAAGTTTGTCCACATGAGTTTTGAGTTGACTGTGAAAATTATCTTGAACTATAGAACATTAGTATATTGAACTGTGGAACATTATTGAACTGTTGAACATATAAGTAGATGATAGACTTATGTTCGTATGAGTTCTCAACAGCAGATAGTTTTGCTCTCATTAGTAATTGCAAAGATACTTAAAATTTTATATATATGTATTGTCTTAATTTAGTAGCTTTACTTTAATTGCATGGGGCAGATAATCATGTTACATGGAGGTAGTCAGACTGACATGGGGATCTTCCATAATTCACTAATTCATGCTCAAGTCATCAGGGTAGAGATATTTGAAAACACATGCATGCGTGCACACACACACACACACACACAGATCACACACCTGTAGCTACTATGATTTATGTTTTATTTATTGAATTATATTTTTTAGAGGAGAATTTCACTGCAAACATACAGAGTGTATATGACCAAAATGTCTTCAGAGGAGCAAGACCCAGTATAGCCACTTGTTCGCAGAGAGAGGCAGTGGGTGCTGGACAAGCCAGGGGCAGGTAGGGGTTGGGTTAGGGGGGTAGTTTAAGTCAGGAGCTTAAATCACAAGTTTTCAGATGCTGGAGGAGAGTTATGCTTCATGCACTGACAGGAAGCCCAAAGAAGGCACAGCCAACCTCAGGCCATCCAGGCGCTTTATGCCAGACATTGAACAGGAAGCCTGGTAGCCCCTTAGTCACTGGAGAGCAGCCAAAACACCAGAGGTTCTGTTTTTCCAAATGAGCACTTCCCTGGTTCATAAATCAGAGAACCCCACCAGAGTATTCAAGTCACGTATCTACTTTCTCAGGTTTATTTTTTGTGCAATAGGTCTGTATGTTGAACTGATTGTTATGAATGCTTTTTGCCATCTAATACAATCGGGCACTTCCTTTTCTCTCCTTGGACATTTTCACCTCCAGGCCTCCGCTGCTGCACTGGCCCTGCACCTCTGGCATACTTGCCTCTTACTCTTTGGCTGCCTACCTGGACAGAAAATCTACTCATCTTTCAAGGCTTAGCTCAAATGTCACCTCCTCTGGGAAGCCTCCCCTAAAGCTCAGACAGAATCAATTCTCTTTTCTCTGTAATACCATAGCGCATTATTTGGACTATTAATATAACAGCACATTGTGTTGGAGCTAATTATATATTAGTTTGTCTTCTCAGGAGATTCAGAGCTCACCGAGGGGAAAGATCATATCTTTTGTCTGCTGTGGCCCCAAAGCCTGGGATTGTTGATGGAAATTAACTATTGCATGCGTATCTTCAGAGGACAATGCAAAGCTAGACATCCACAAAGAATGAATCCTGTTTTTTTTTTCTTTCTGGTACTGTGAATTGAACCCAGGGGCATTATTCCTATGATTTATACCCCCCCACCTTCTGTATATTTTGTTTGGAAACAGGGTCTGGCACAGTTTCTGATAGTCTTGCTATGTTGCTGAAGCTGCTCTCAAACCTGTGATCCTCCTGTCTCAGCCTCCCAAGTATTGGAATTTTAGTCATGCATCCCCACATCCTGATTCCTGTTTACATTTTATTTTTTATGCATTTATTAGTACATTATAGTCTCACATCATAACTGTTTACATTTTAAAAACCTGATTATCTTGTTCATGGTCATGGAAAACAGTTTATTGGTTATTTTTTTACCTTAACTTGTTTAAAGCTTTGTTTGAGCCGAAGTATTACAGATTTTGTAGTGGAAGGAAAGATGTGCCTAGCAGAAACTGGTATTTTAGGTAAACTGAAACTGAAATGGCTGATGTCTAGTTAAAGTTTATGGTCTTCATAATTCCAATTTTCAAATGGCTTTTTCGATTGCTTTCTGCTGAAATAAATTTCACGTTACTTCAAAGAACTTTTAAGCCTCAGAACTCGGAATTTCATTTGAGGGAAGCATGTTCTGTATGTGCTGCAATGTTTTAAAATATGGAAACTGCAGGGCATGGTGGCACACGCTTGTAATCCCAGCATTTGGGAGGCTGAGACAGAAGGATTGCCTAGGTTCGAAGCCAGCCTCGCTACTTAGTGATGTGCTTTGCAACTTAGTAAGACCCTGTTTCAAAATGAAGAATAAAAAATAGAGCTGCAGGTGTTGCTCGGAGGTAGAATGCCCCTGGGTTCCATCCCCAGTACCACAAAACAAAACAAAACAAAACAAAACAAAACCAAAGAAACAAAAAAAACATGGAAACAAAAACCACCTAGATATATCTGTTAAAAGCACATAGCAACCCAGCATGGTGGTGATGCATGCCTGTAATCTCAGTAC
This sequence comes from Muscardinus avellanarius, assembly GCF_963383645.1. NCBI lineage: Eukaryota > Metazoa > Chordata > Mammalia > Rodentia > Gliridae > Muscardinus > Muscardinus avellanarius. The sequence continues at coordinate 86,650,672 of NC_137794.1, forward strand.
TTGCTGAAGCTGCAAGTACTTGCTTCCCAGATAAGAGGATTGTAGGTTCGAGACCAGCTGCAACTTAGTAAAGGCCTCTATAACATAGTGAGACTTTTTTATTTTTTAAGTATATGTGGCCTTTTGGTGAGAAAAAATTTTTTTCAAGCAACATTGAGGAAGGAAATTTTTTTTTTTTGTTTAAGTTTCTAGTGGTTTGTTTCTAGGCATTTTCCATACAAAGATGAGCAAGACCCTTCAAAACCACAAACTTGGTTATATAGATGGGAAAAAAAAAAAAACAAACCTCTTCCCTATGCCCAAAAATAACATGAAATTAAGATTATTGTTTCCAATAGTTTCAAAAATTACCATTTTATTTCCTTTTCTGAGTCATGTCTGGATGCAGTACATAGAGATGAAGCCTTCTTGCTCTTTGTTTTAGGAGATCACATTATCTATCAGAATCTGACCCGGAGGGGACTCTAGACTAGCCCTTCCAGTTTGCAGAGCAGATGCCAGGGTCAGTGACAGTCACTGCAAGAAAAGCCGAAAAGCCTTTGCCTGAGACACTCTAGTGCTCCCAACCCCACATCTGGCTGCCTTTATTTTTTTGTGTGTGTCTAACAAGGAGTTGCCAAGCCTGGGGTAGAGACCTTCGTGTATGTGCGGGCTCTGCCACTCATCAGCCCTGTAACCTCGAGCAAGCAATTTCCTGAGCTGCTGTAAGTCACAGTTCCAGTAGGTGTAGATAGCAAATAATAACTGTACCTGCCTCGTGGAGTCATGGGAAGGGATAACCGAGTCCACACAGGAAAGACACTGGTGTCAATGCCTGGCCTACTGGAGACGCTCGGTCTATATTTTGAAATGATTTCTTTGAATACACATACACTGGTGAATGTGTTTAATAGCAAAAAGGGGGAAATTCATGCTGCTAAAGCGAGGTTTGTGTGTGTTTTAATCATTTCCCTTAAACACAGGAAGAAATTACTATTTAGTGTAATGTTAAAACAGATGCAATAAGGGTTACCTTTGAGGAGAGTGACTGAAAGCCTCAGGAGACAGGCTTCTGGAATGCTGCTAATGCCCTTTATTTCGGTTTGGTTGTTAATGACGTGGGTGTGATTATTCAATAAAAATTCATCAGCTGTCAGCTTTGATTGACACATTTTACTGTGTGTTTGTTATACTTTATGACAATGTTTAAAATTGCAGTTATAGCCGGGTGTGGTGGTGCACACTTGTAATCCCAGCATTTGGGAGGCTGAGACAGGAGGACCTGGGTTCACAGACAGCCTCAGCTACTACTTTAGCCCTTTGCAACTCAGTGAGACCCTGTTTCAAAATAAAGACTAAAAATAGGACTGGGGAGGGTAGCTCAGAGTTCGAATGCTTCTAGATTCCATCTCCAGTAAGGCAAAAAATAAATAAGTAAAATTGCAGTTATATCTAAAGTCACAAGTGGATTCCTCACACTATATTTTTCTCTTCTGTGAATCATGATAAGCTATTGTACTTCAGTTTGTTTTATTTTAGACATTTTTTTGATACATGTGTAAATGTCAGACCTCTATGAAGATATAACATTTTTATTGTGCAGTTTTTTTTTTTTGTGTGTGGTACTGGGGTTCCTGGAAGCCCTTCTACCTCTGGGCTACACTCCCAGACCTATTTTTTAAATATATTTTTTATTTTGAAACAGGGTCTCTTAAGCCAGCACGGCTGGCTTCGAACCTGCGCAATCTTCCTGTCTCTGCCTCCCAAGTGTGGGGATTACAAGCGTACACCACCACGCCTGGCTATTGTACAGTTTTTGAACCCCAAATAGCATCATTCATTTTCTTAACACTTTCTTTTTGATATGCTAAATTGTGAATATTTTCCCACAAGAGTACATATAGCTTGGGGTGCTTCTATTTAATGTAAACATGTGTCTCATAATGTAATGTAACTGCTCCTCTCTTAGATTGCTTCCAGATTTTTACTATTACAAAGAACATTGCAATGGTTGTTGTTTTTGTTGTTGCTGTGCTTGGGATTGAATCCAGGGTTTTTTGCCTGCTTGGCAAATGCTTTACCCCTGAGCTACATCTGAGCCCTGAAATGACGATCTTTATATATTTATTGTCAAAAATTCCTATAGTCAAAAACTATAGGTAAGATTAATAGGTGTAGGTGTATGTGTATTTTTCAGGGAGGCTACCAAAATACTTTTAAAGAGATTAGGGAGCCGGGCGTGGTGACACACGCTTGTAATCTCAGCATGCGGGAGGCTGATACCTGAGGATAGCGGTTCGCGGACAGCCTCAGCTACTTAGTGAGGCCCTCTGCAACTGGTGAGATCCTGTTTCAAAGTAAAGAATAAAAACTAGGGCTGGGGGTGTAGCTTGGAGGTCAAATGCCCCTGTGTTCTATCCCCAGTTCTGCAAAAAAAGAAAGATTAGGGAACCTTGCATCTATCTGAGGATGCTTACATTCTTCTCATAAAAGCCTAGGGCAACAATTTCTCATGTTATAATTATTTGTGCTCCTGTTACCAAGTATGTTTTCTTTTTGCAGTATTGGGGATGGAATCCAGGAGTCATTCTACCTACGAGCTACACCCCCAGCTCTATTTTTTATTCTTTATTTAGAAACAGGGTCTCACTGACTCGCAAAGAATCTCACTAAGTAGCTGAAGCTGTCGGCAAACCTGGATCTTCCTGTCTTAGCCTCACAGATGCTGAGTTACAAGCGTGCACAACCACACCAGGCAGCAAGAATTTTTATAGCAGTAAATTCCTTGAGATGCACAAACTAATAGAAATACTCCATCAATTAGGACAACTAATTGTATTAACCACTATACTAAAATCTACATGATCTACACATGAATATTGATATATAATATACATATATATTTTTCACATAAGAGTTTTTACTACTAAATTATATGAGAAACTATTATTTGTATGTAGAGTCCTTTAAGTGGTAGGAAGATATAAATCAACATATATTCTACTCACTACATTTTTTCAATTAGCACTATAAAGTATTTATTAGACTGCTTAGGAGAAAGCATTCTGTGATGTGATTGATAAAAATTCATGGGGAATTATATATTATTATTCTATGAAGAGCCTACTGTGTGCCAGATGCACTACTAAGCACTTTGTATATATTACTTTATATATGACTATAGTTTTTAACATATAAAGGTATAGACATTGTATTGATATAAGTGAGATTATTCTAAGTGTGTCGATATTGCTATATATTAAAATATCAGCCATGTTATATCAATTATTTATTTGGAAATCTGAAAATGTAAAAATTAGAATTAACTCATGGAAATACAAAATGCTGCTACTCAAGTCTTGGTTAAAATAATGTGATACATAAAGTCTATGAAACTATTAACTTTATTGTAAGATTCTTATTTGTAGAAAATCCTGTATTCAAACTATCCAATTCTCATAACCTAGTTAGTTAAGATCCTGCTTAACCTACAAATGTTATCTAGTGCCTTGGAATAGCAATTCAACTAAAAATAGCTAACGTATTTCTCTGGCATTGGATAAATATGGCTATCAATTTTTGTGGGTTTTTTTTCCCTGCAGAATTTCCTGTTATTCTAAGGGATTCAATAGGACTTACACACATAAAACTGAAAATTATATTACTATAGGGAAACTGCTGTGTGCTTTGGAGAAGGAACTCTCTTGCTAACTTAAGGACTATATATGTATAGAATAGCTAACATTTTCCTCCCAAGAAAATTTCATGTATGTAGTTAAAACACTCTTAAATTGATTAAGGATTTGTTATATATTTCCAGAAGCACTCAAGAGTACTTTTATGGTTATAAGAGTAGAGTGCATTAGAATGCCAGAAACCAGTGAATACGCTAGAGGCCTTCAAAACCATGCCCAGCATTCCTGACTTTACCATATAAACATGTGGGGTAGCCTGAAAAAACAAAACAAAACCTTTCATCCCCCAAGGTAGAGAAGGCCTTCCATGATAACACTTCCACGGACTTGAGTATTAATTTGATACTTTTTCTGTTAGAAGTAATTTTTATTACTTAGCAAATGGAATGGAGAAGTAATAAATATGACTGATATTTATTTCTCAAGTAAAGTATTATTTTACATCAGATCCGACCAGTTACCTTTATATTTTTTCAAAGGCATATTATACAACGACCACAGTATTCTGCCTATTAATCAGAAAGCTAAAAAGCATTTTCTAAATGTTGAACCCAAACTCTCACTGTGGTGAGGGAATTAAATTTCAAGCAATGTACTCCTTTCATAGGGTGAGAAACTGAAGAATGGAGAAATTACAAGGTTTTTCTAAAGCTATGCATTGAGTCATGGCAGACAGAGACATCTATGATTCTGTTTGCCTGATTTAATCTATAACCTCATGAATTAGAGGTATTCACTTAACTATTATTTTGTTCATTCATTCATTGTACATTTTAAAGGAAGCAATGTTTTTTGCATGATACAGTCTTGATTTAGGAACTTTGAATAATATTTTCAATTTATCTTAAAATTTTCTTTAAAAAACCCAATTTCTTTCATTGTTATGAAATTAAGATATTAAAAAATAAAAAGAGAAACTTTGACTGTACAGGTGCGGCCATAGTGGTGCTATAGGCAGTACTCGAAGTTTGGGAGCAAATACAGTTTGTTCAAGTGCTCGAATAAGAACTTGACTGAAGCCCAAATAGTCCTGGGGCACAGAGTGATGACCAGGAAAACTCCTCATCCCTCACTCTTTTCTTATAGTCACTGAACAGCAGAGTCCATAAGTAACTCTAAAGGAGGAAAACCTCTGGCACATCCTCACTACTGGGCTAGCATCCTATAACAAAAACTCCAGAGAATACCACAATGCTCTTTGTTACTGTTTGGATTATGGAATGTCCTCCCAAAAGCTCAAGTTTTGGAGCTGTGTGCCCAGTGCAGCCAGGTTCTGAGGTGGTGAGACTGGAGGAGTTGAGTCACGGGGCCGTGGCCTTGAGGACTATTTCAGTCCCTGGTCCTTTCTTCTTTTTCTGCTTCTTGGTTGCCACAAGCTAAGCAGATTTACTCCACCTCACCTGCCACCATGATGTCTCTGCTTTGGAGATAGTTGACCATGGACTAAACCTCTGAAGCCATGAGCCAAATAAATCTTTCCTTTCCTAAGTTGTTTTTTATTAGATATTTTGGTTGCACAATAAAAAAGTTAACTAAAGCACCCTCTCCACCACATCTTTTTACAGAGAGCATAGTGAACAACTCTTTCTGTTTTCTTTTTCTTTCCTTTCAGACATGGCTTCTGCTTGTATAGCTTTCAAACTCTTCCCTTGGGAAGTTCTTTTCCAAGAATGCTGTTTGGGCCCAAGAGTGTTTGCACCCCTCAGGGGGTGCAAATAGATTCTACAAATAAGCCCAGGTACATTCAAGTATTAGGCAAACCAGACATTCCTGTAGCTTAACTAAGAGTCATATTTTTTCTTTGATTTTCCTGAAGAATAAGTCAGTCTTATACAAACAAGCAAACAAAACTCTAGGGTTTTCTCAAAGGAGCATTCTTACTATTTTGAAAACTATTTTGAAAACTTATTGTCATTACTTTTGTTTTGGCCCATTGGTTTTCATACTTTTTGTCTTGGCATAAATGTGATACTCTATCATAAATTAAAGCTGACCTATATTAATATAATGCCAATTTATAATTGAGTGATTTAAAATAATGATGCACTATGACATATTTCATATATACCTTCCATTTAATGCATTTCTAGGCAATTACGCTTTTGTGCCTGACTGAATTTCCCTGTAATCCGTATTGAGAGGTCTTTCTTTTCCTTTCATTTTCTTTCTTTCCTTCCTTCATTTCTTTCTTATTAAAAATGTGGCCTGATTAGCCAGGGGTACTTCAGGAAAACATAATTTAGGGGGTGATGTAAGTGATAGCATCCTGCTGGGTAATATGAAAGTAGGATTCAGCTTATGTTTTGGCTTGGTGGGCAGACCAGAGAGAAAAAGTTCATAAATTTAGACTTTCAAACTAATATATAAGGAATAATTGAAAAAAAATAAGAAAAGGAAGTGGGTCTGTTCAATGATGCTAAGAAGCTTTAAGTAGTATACCTAAAGTATCAGAATTAACTCATACTTGAACCATGCCTACTTATATGTTCCTTCTGATTCCAAGACAAAGAAATATGACTGTATGGATTCCATTCATACTTACAGTTATCATTCTTTTCTTTGCTTTCCCCCTCTCCCTTTTTCTCTCTTGCTCTTCAAGTTTGCCCTTAAAGTCAAAACATCTGAACCAGTGTTTTCTGAATTATTATAACTTCAACCTTTAGAAAGGTCTATAGATGTTATTATGCCTTTTTCTGGTGAAGATTTCTCTACTTTGAATGCAGTTAAAAAGTTAAGGGAGTTAATCTCAGTCCATTGGAGGCTGAGATAGCAGGATTGCAGGTTCAAGGCCAGCCTCAGCAACAAACTCTCAGGACTTAGCAAGACCCTTCTTAAAAATTTATGTTTTTTTTTTTTTTGTGGTACTGGGGTTCCTGGAAGCCCTTCTACCTCCGGAATACACTCCCACGGGCTATACTCCTAGACCTATTTTTTAACTTTTTTATGTGGAAACAGGGTCTCTTAAGCCAGCAAGGCTGGCTCCGAACCAGGGCGATCCTCCTGTCTCTGCCTCCCAAGCATGGGGATTACAAGCGTGGGCCACCACGCCCTGCCTTCTTAAAAATTTAAATGGACTGTGGGTATAGTTCACAGATAAGAATGTCCTAGGTTCAATTCTCAGTATCAAAAATGGGCCGGGGATAATTTTTATATTCTAGTACTACTAGGGATATTTATTAAGAGGAAAGAACATATTCAAACATGCCTAGATATCTCAACTAAAACTTTGGACCAAGAAGATTCTTCCTAATTGCATAAAGGCAAAGAGCATTATATTTAATTAAGCCCTTTACTAATATTTACTATTGATACAATTCAAATCAATAATGTGGCTCTAAGGACACAGATTTATAGCCATATTATATATCTTATTTTTGTTTTGTTATATATTGAGGCTTTTTATTTCTATAATAAAAATGACTTTTAAATGTGGCACCTTGATTCCTGAGAAACTGATGTTAAAGATAAAAGTTGAGAGTAAGACATATATATTTATATGTTTGTATCATTGATGCCAATGTCTTCACTTATAAGAATGAGCACTTTCTGAGGCTTATCCTCAAGTTCACATATTGTTCCTTTAGCTATATCTAATTTGCTATTTCATTCATCCAATTCTTTTTAAAATTTCAGTTCACAATTTTAGAAACACTTATAGTTGGTTCTTTTAATTATTTGTTTCTTCTGAATCTTTAATCATTTTAAGCATATTTAGATTATAGTTTTTTGTAGATTATCCTATAATCTAACTTCTTAGTTTCCTAATTCTCCTGTTGTTGCATTTGCTGTCTCTGTTTTGTTTTACTTCCATAAGTGGCCCACAGTTTCCGAATAATTACTCTCTCAGAGTTCTTTGTGTCCTGCAGAGAAGCTTTGCGTTCATTTCCTCTGGAGTCTAGAGATTTCAGCCCTGTAAAGCAATCTTGATTTTATTTTTTTATTTGCTTGAGATTTCCAGGTAAAAAGTTAGAATTTATATTTGTATGAGGATGAAGTTTTGATTTACCTCATGGAATTATTATTCTTTAAAAAATTTCCCCTTCCTGAAGGCTCCATCATACAACCAACTTTCTTGCTGAACATGGGCTGAGTTCTTCTAGTCCCCCTTCAGAAATGTGACAAGCTTTTCAGATTCCATGTTTGATGGATTGACTCATGCCTATGCTTCCTGCCCATATCCATAAAAGAAGCTAATGGCAACAAAAACAGTGACAAGAATGCGAACATAAACATAGCCTTTCCTCTCAACTTATCATATGACCAGTTTCTCATGAATCAGATGTGACCCCTTGCAAGTTATGTTTGCTGTATCACTTAAGTTCATATATTGTCTATGTCCTATATTTATCTCATAAGGTCCCTCAGATCTCCCTCTTTTTCAGTCTTCCTTAAACAACTAGATCAGTCTAGGTTACTTGGCTCCTCACTTGGAACATGGCACCAGCCTTCAATGTACCCCTTAACTCCATGTACAGATCATCTCTTTCAGAAATCTGAAGTAGATGAGTAATTGTGATAATATCACACACACTAACCGTTATTTGAGGTTTAAGGTTATTAAAACCAATAATAATTGCCTCAGGAAGGGCAAAAAGTCATCAGATGTGAGTTAAGCAATATATACAGTCATTTAGTGTTCATCAGACAAGGTTTTTAGGTTACATGGAAGAGAGATTTTGGCTGAGGAAAAAAAAGCAGTAATAACCAAGTGTCTTTATGCCATAATATTTTGTTCTTTATCCCTGTTTTTATAAATTTTAAACTTCTTAGCATCTCTTTAGCACTGATATCTTACTCTATAATTCTTAATTTTCTCTTTTTACATACTCAGCTATAATATTGATATATTAACATTAAAGACACAAACCAAAAATTTTATATAATAATAGAATGACAAGCTAAAAGGTGGTAAATGATAAAGACAATCTTGGTAATTTTTTATTTCTAAAAATGTAATTTGTGTTCAGAGAATTGGTAAGACTGGTGACTTTTGATTACTATCTAAATATGGATGGTTAACGCAGCTCCTGGAAATCACCAACTGGTATAAGATTTGTAGTTGAGCAGAGTTAAAAATCCTCATATTTGTGCAAGAAATTGCATAAATACTACTCTACTGGACAGTAAAGAATGTTAAAATGTTTTAATTTAGCATATAAAGAGCAAAATATAAGAGCAGGCAAATTTTCTTCCACTCTTATAATCAAAGTGGTTTATTTTTAAAATATATTATTTAGTTTAATGATGGTGAAACACGAGGCAAATATTATTATCTCAGTTTTATGGGTGAAGAGAATGAAATTGAGTGATATCAATGCACTTTCCCAGGTCCTAGTTACCCAGTGGCAAAGCAAGGATTCACCTGTAGTCTTTACGTGGATCTCTGAATTTACATTTCTTGTAACAAAACTCTCCTTTATATTGCTAGGGCTTCAGGAGTTAAATACTAAACTTGGGAGATCTATTCTTAAATTCTTTCAGAGTGTAACACCTTTTCCTCAAGAGGGGCATAAAGTCATCAGATGTGTGTTAAGCAATATATACAGTCATATAGTCTTCATCAAACAAGGTTCCTAGGTTACATGGAAGAGAGATTTATGGCTGAGAAAAAAAAAAAAAAAGCAGACCACTTCTAAGAGAGGGCACAAATATTTTCCGTTCTGCCAGACTACAGGAGAACCGGCCATACCCATTACAGTATATGCAGAATGCTTAGCAGTTCCAAAGTACAGGTCGAGAGGCGAGAGGAGCAGCCTGAGGGAAGCACGGTTTTCTGAAGCGCGTGCCTCAGCGTTCATGAGTCAGCAGAAATCGTTCAGGTCCAGCATTCTTTGAGACGTTTCACTGGGACAGTTTAGCTATAACTACTTCTGTTTTCTAGGCTAACTAGCCAACCATCAATAATTAGCAAACACAAATAAGTCAGAAATCCTTGGCTGGACCAACCTGCTTATCAAAATTTTAAGCGATCATAGCCAGGCGTGATGATGCATGCCCAGTAGCCCAGGACTTGGGACCCTAAGACAGAAGGATCACAGGTTCAAGGCCAGCTTTATCAACTTAGCAAGACTCTCAGCAACTCAGTGAGACCCCGTTTCAAAACAAAAATAAAATAAAATAAGGCTGGGGTGTAGCTGTGTAGCCCGGAGGTAAAAATCCTCTAGATTCAACCTCCAGAACCTAAAAAAGAAAAAGAAAAAAACAACTCAAGTTAACATAATTTGTGACTGCAGGAAGATTTTGGCTATCAAATGAACGTATTACAAATTAGTATATCATGATCTTGTGACTGTAAATTTATGAACTAAAATTATTAGCCTGTTATCATTTTGTTGTTCTGAGGATTGAACCCGGGGCCTTGCACATGCTAGGCAAGTGCTCTACCACTGAGTTATATCCCTAGCCCGAAACCCATCCTCAGTACCATTGAATATTTTGTCAAGTAGACCTTTCTGCAAAGTCCCTGCTCTATCCTTATAAATAGTTCAAAAATAGCTCAGCCTCTAATTTAAGGAACTCCAAGTCAGGCAAGGTGCTCATTACTATTCACCCGGATCTGTTTCTTGGACCCCTCGTCTGTTTTGCTTTTCTACAGGCAGGGAAGAGAGTCACGTGTGTGGTCAAAGAATGCCCATCTCCACCTCTCAGAACAGTCGCCCATAGAATCGGAGCTGGGTGTTCTTTGTCTGTGCCTTTGGCGTCCCTCTCTGGCAGGCTGCCTAAGCAGTTGGAGCCAGCCAGGGCCTGACCCAGCTTCACAGTCCCATTAATGAAATGCGGAGGGCAGGGTAGGTAACTAGGTTCGCAGAAGCTATAAAGCGATGCCTTTTGGACAGCTGCTCACAGCTATACTTTCTTAACAATGGACTTAGAATGGAAAACGGTTAGACTTTCTATTTGGTTGTAGTTTTACATTAGGTAATATGTTTATTAGAGAAGAAATGCTAATTGGAGATTCTGATGATAGCTCATGAAATCCAAGGAAGAATTGGACAACCAAGCAGCAGGAAGAGCAGAGAAACAGTGAGCCTTCAGGAGTAACAAGATCCAGGGGCCTGGATCCTGCCAGGGCTTGCTCGCCACCCTAGCACTGCAGCTCTTTCTGGGTGAGCGCCCTCCCTCCGGTCTCTCCCTACAGACCAGCTTTTTCCACATGGCTGAAAAGGGCTCCCAAGTTTTATATTCTAGAGGTTTTGCCATTGAAGAAAGACTAACTTGATATTTTCCCAGGCCCACATCCTCAGCCAAATGACTCATTAGATACAAGTAATTTGGTGTAACTGGAGAAGCCCTAGGGAACCTACCTAATGGGTTAAGCTGAATATAAGATCCATGTAATAGATATATATTATATGTGCATAATGTACCATTATGCGAGTGAACTTCAAGTTTTTAAACAAAATATGCTTCTGAAAATTTACTTGCAGTTTGAAAATCTGAAATTAAACCACAGAACTGTGTCAAATGTGTGACTATAATGTGGGAGTGCCCTTCCATGGCCCAGATGCAAGATTCTTTAAAATCTTACCTTGCTTGAAAGGGGCTGTGTCAGAGGTCATAGGTAGGACATTGCAGGTACCTGCTCCCCATCCCAGGCTCTGCGCAAGGGCTGCAGTAGTAGTTTGGCAGGCTTGATCTTCAGGTCTTTTCCTGAGGGTTTATTAGGCATCTGGAGCATGGGCAAGGGGAATGTAGTCTCCTTTTTCCTTTTTCCTGCATGGAGAGCCAAATAAAACTGTGATTGTGCTTGAATCTTCCCAGATGCTGCTGGTACAGATCCCAGCCTCTGGCTGCAGGATAGTGTATTGGTAGTGACAGAGGAAGGGGATGTCGAAGACTGAGGAACCAAGACCAGGACCGAGGTGGAAGGAAGGGAGAGCTCCTCTTCAGCACCTTCTCGTGGGGCGGTGGTCCCTCATACCCCTGGTTACTCTCAAGGGACCTTTTGGCAGAGGCTTACTTCTGCTAGATCCTGCTGTGGCTGCAAGTGGGGGCAATTGAGGGATTTCTGGTTCATGCTGAGGATGGTGTAAATCTCTGAATGATCAGACCTAGATTGCAGAGCTCGTACTCTGGCCGCTCCATTACAAGTGATGCCCAAGGACACTGTTGGAGGGAAGAGACCCTTAAAAATCTGTTGCTTGCTGGGAATGGTGACACATGCCAGAAATCTTAGTACTTGGGAGGCTGAGACAGGAGGATCACAGGTTCTAGACCAGCCCCAGAAACATAGCTAGACTCTCTCAGCAACTTAGTGAGACAGTGTTTCTAAACAAAATAATAAAAAGGGCTAAGGGGGTATAAGAAGGAGGTTGAATACTCCTGGGTTTAATCTCCAGAACCCCCTTAGAAAGAAAGAAAGAAAGAGAAAGAGAGAGAAAAAAGAAAGAAAGGAAAAGAAAGGAAGGAAGGAGAGAAAGAGAAAATAAGGCAGGAAAAGCAGTCCAGGCAAGGGTTGATGGAGGCCTGAACTGTGGTGTGAGGAGGTGACGGAACCATGGAGGGGTTTGAGCGAAGTCGAGGGCGAGTGAGAAGGCTCACTGACTCCTTGACTGTGAAGAGCGAGCCCACCAGGGCTCAGGACAAGGCCCAGGTGTGTGGCTTTAGTGGCTGTGAGCCACGTGTGCGCAATCTAGAGGTGGAGTCTTCCATTAGGCAGCCTTTATTTTTGCCCTGTGCCCACCTGGGGAACAGAGATGAAATCTGCCCTCTGCTCCTAAAGGTCTCTTCAGCCAGAGCAAGGGACAGTCTAGTTTGTATTGAAAGTTAATTAGAAAGACAGAGGATTAGTTCCATCTCACAGAATCTCCTTCAACATCTTCTCATTTTTTAAGGCTGAGGGGCTCTTGCTGCTTCTGCTACCTGGACCCATCACGATGCCTCATTCGACTTCTAAAAATTATTCTAAAATTGTGAGTGTGTGTGTGTGTGTGTGTTTAAATCTAATATATATATTTGAATTTGAAGAATTGTTGGATTTTTTACTCTAGTTTTCTAAGACACAAGACTTCATAATTTGCTTCTACAGCAGAGACAAAGAGAAGTATATGATGAACTATCTATATACTAAAAACTTAAATGCAGGAGAAATCATCTCACACGGAGTGGATGGGCTGCTGTTTTTCCTGTTTATGGTTTTTGTTATTTTAATTGAAGCCAGGGGCATTTTGCCTACAGTAAGATCCCCTTTTTAAATTTTAAAAACGGGATCTTTCTGCTTTGTTGAGAGTCCCACTAAATCGCTGAGGCTGTCCTCGAACCTGTGATTCTCCCGTCTCTGCCTCCTAAGTACTAGGATTACAGAAATGTATCACCATGCCCAGATTGTTTCTTCTGTTTAAAATTCAACTTTTCTGGGGGAATGGTTTTGAGATAGAACTGGGAACTAGATTACTGCCTCATAAAACAGCATGAGGTTACTGTTATTCCTTAATTTTATATCTAATTATAAGGTAATACTTTTCTTACTTGATTTGAAGAGTGTTTGTATCCCTTTCTCATATATTTGTGAAAACTAAATGTTAAAGGCTTTAGCATAATAACCATTGCTAAATTATGATGTAAAATAATACTGTCTGCAATTAGCCTAGCTAGTTTTACTTGGTTCAATAATATAAAATCACTAGACTCATAATATTTTAGTACCTTGGTGAGTTTGGCAAAGAAGTATGAAATTAAAGTTCCTGCTGAAAGTCAAGCTAAGTAAAAATTAATCTAAATTTCAAGGAAATATAAAGCAAAGTATTATAACATGGAACATTGATATAAATAACTCCCCAACTGGAACATTAAATAAATTCTGAACTGGTACTTAACAAACAAAAAAATTAGTTTTTTCTTAATTCTCTTATGTGCCAAATCTTTTCTGAAGTCTTTTTTTTTTGTGTGTGTGTGTGGTTCTGGGGATGGAACCCAGGGGCTTTTGACCTCCAAGCTACACACCCTGCCCTATATTTTATTCTTTATTTTGAAACCAGGACTCACTGAGATGCAGAGGGCCTCAATAAGTAGCTGAGGCTGTCCGCCAACCGCGATCCTCCAGGTCTCAGCCTCCCAAATGCTGGGATTACAAGCATGCGCCACCATGCCCGGCTTGCCGGCTTGAAGTCTTAATTTTAATTTTACAAGAGTTAGCAACAGTGCCTTGATAGAATGGTCCTTCTGGGCAACTATCACTTCTTTTTTGACACTTAATTTCCTTAATTTAATTCTTATGTATCTTTTCTGGAAATATCACATTTAAACCTGGATCACATCCAAAAAATAATTTCAGTGTGATAACTATATACACATGCTTTGGGTGGATTGTGACGCCTAAAAGATATGTTTAAGTCCTAATTCTTATACTAGTGCAAGTACTCATATTTGGAAATAGGGTCGGTCTTTCAGGTGTAATCAAGTTAAGATGAGGTCTTACTGGCTTAGAAATCCAATGACAGGTGTACATGAAAAGAAAATTTGGACACACACACACACACACACACACACACACACACACACCACATAGAGAGAGGCAGGGCAAAGACCATTTGATGATAGAGCAGAGATGGGAGTGATGTCTCTTTAAGCCAGAGGTGTTGGAGATGGCCAGAAACACCTAGAAGCCAGCAAGAGAAAAAGAAGGATTCTTTCCTACAGCTTCCGGAGGGAGCATAGACCTGCCAGTACCTTGACTTAAGACTTCTATACGCAACCGTGGCAATACATTTTTGGTGTTCTAAGCCACCCTGTGTGCGGTACTTTATTTCAGCAGTCCAGAAAATGAACACAACCTGTTGTATTGTAAGAAAACAATTGGTTTAAGCTGGTATCAATAATGATTTTATTAGAAGTATATTTTGCTATGAGGTCGGATGAGTAGAAAATTATCAGGGGGAATTTTCAATATTGAGTTTTATGAAAAGCTTAAATATTTCAGTTTCGGAAATAATACTTTCCAAATGTTTCTCTTCTTATTGATAATATAATGTGAAAGGTCAAATGATGTCAGTCACGCACCTGAAAAAATGGAGATAAAACAGATTTTTCCTAAAATAGGCATATGTTTGAGTCAGAATTTCCAAAACTTAGATTATCTGGCTGTTTACTCCATGTATTTCACGTGCACAATCAGATACATTCTGCACAATTTTATTCAATCAATCAATATTCATTACACACCTAGAATTTGCCAGGCACCGATACTGTAGAAAACTCTCATAAATAAGACTGACGTCTCACCTTAAAGTGAGGACTCTGGCTTTGAAAGTTAGTCCTAGAAGAAGCCACAGAGGCTACCCGGAGACTCTGCTTAGAAAATTCATTTATCCTATGTGCTGCGGTTGTAAGTAATCCTCCAAACCATTTTGGCATCACTGCTTTTACTTACTTAGTGTCTTTGTATTATAATGAAAATCAAGATTTTGTTTATTGCAGAGACAGCTTAAATCATCCACCTGGGAGGACGGAAGAAGGTCACGTGAGATGGGCAGGTCAGCCTCGTTGGGCTGGTGGCCAGTGCTCACCGTGCTGGGCCTCACTCACAGTCAAGGGGCCCCAGTCAGTGTGGTGCTGGTCACGGGGCCCGGGGTAGAGCACAGGACCAGGGCTCTGGAGGTTCCCTAGGATGAGCGGCCCAGCTGTGAGGGAGAGCTCGGCGAGGCCAACAGTTGCTTTCCCTGTCACTATTTAGCTGCCCGCCGTTGTACTGCTGTACTTTTCAGTATGCTTAATAATTCACTTTGCAACCCTTGCCCTCATTTTGTCAACTATGCTTTTCTTTAAAATGATGCCCTTCTAGTTTGTATTTTAAACCAGTATCTTTATGAGACTATGTGCACAACATATGTATAAAATGGCCATTTTCTGACTGTGAGCTCTGAAGAATAAAAACGGAACAAAACAAAACAAAAAATAATTAAAAACACCATTGGTGTATGTGCACAAAACATTTTAGTATTTGTACTTTATAGTTCACTTGTAATTTATAAAACTTTTGTATTATTATAATAGAAAATATAATAAGAAAAACAGCAGGTTTATTGTAGAAAATATTACAGAGCACTAAAGAAATTAAAACCATGCCTACCTAGTTGTAAAAAGGAATATTTAAATGAATATTTGTATGACACTGGTTATATTGAATATTTAGTAAACCAAATTGATAACCTGTTGTTATGCTCCTTTGCTACTTAAATTATATCTTCAGAAAAATTTGATGTCACTAAATATTTCTTGAAATATGACTTTAAAGTTGCACCCATAAGCCAGGCATGGTGGTGCACACTTGTAATCCCAGTACTTGGGAAGCTGAAACAGGAGGATCCCATGGTTCCAAGCCAGCCTTAGTTACTTAGTGAGGCTCTCAGCACCTTAGTGAAACTCTGTTTCCAAATAAAAATATAAAATAGGTTTGGGAATGTAGCCCAGAGGTAGAATGCACCTAAGTTCCATTCCCAGTACCACACATGCACAAACAGTTTCACCCATGTATCTGTAGTAAATATTTTTATTACTTAAACCTTTTTTAACCTCTTATTTTAGTTTTTCCCTTTTATAACAAAATAGAATTTAAAGGTATATAACCGTATCATTGCTGTTTTAAAATGCATGTCACTTATTTATGACTTTAACATTGTTTTGTGATGACTGGCAATATTTCTGTAGTGTGTATCTCCCTTTATTTGAGTTGTAAGAGTTCTTTATATGATAAGGACATTAGCCCATTGTGCTTGAAATTTGCATAAGTAGTTTTTTTCCTGAGATTTTAACTTTGATTATTTGTGTGTGCATGTGTGTAATAAGAGAGAAAAGAATGAGGATTAATGGCATATTAGCTTATTTTGTGTTATATTCTTTTACTACTATTTAAAATTCATCTTTTCGAAGAATTTAAAATAAATTCCTACTTTTTTAAGAGTTTGTTTAAATTTTAATTTTCCTTGAAAAATTTTAATGTATGGCATGGAGTAAATGCCAACTTTTTTTTTTTGAATAGTTTACTGATTGTCTCCCTGTAGTTTATTTACCAATTCTCTTCTTATATTTATGTATTTATAAGACCTTCTTTCTCTCAATAGTCTTTTTATTATTTTTACTGCAATAATAAAAGTATAAAAATAAAGTAAAATCATATTTTAAGTAAAAAATAACAAATAAGAAAGTAATTGTTCTTTCTATGAAACCATAAATATAATTGGCTGTATATTTTATAACATATTTTAAGAAGTAAAAGGATCATCTGTAATTATGACAAATTTTTCTATTACAAAAATTCATTCATACTCTAACGTGCCACAATTTCTTAGTTTATATTATGTACTTTGAGTGATGCAGGCCCTTATTTTTTGATCTATCAATTACTTAGTGACATATTTCTGCTTGTTTATTGTAGACTGTGTCCTCAAAGTTGCTTTTAGATATTTTTGTTTATCTGCAAGATTCTCGAGTAGTTCATATATCCCAATTTTACCTTGATATTTTTATAAGATGAATATTTATATCAGCTATAGAGACAGTATTAACAAATATTTTCTTCCAAAAACTCTTGTATACCTTATCATCTATTTGATAAAATTAATAAATTTTAAAAATGAAGAAAAAGATAATCCTCCACCCCTTTTCTTTCCCTTTTGTTTCAGACGGTCCATTTTTAATCAAAGGAAGCTGCTTCTACTGGGGAGTGGCAGGAGAGGTGAGAAAACCACATGGAAGACTCCCAGGATTTGAATGAACAATCAGTAAGTCTCCATTCAATCTTAGTTTTGCTGAAAAGAAGTTGTGGTAAGGCTACTCAAAAGCAGACTTAAAAGGAACATTAGTAAGCAGCAAGTTTTTGGTCTAGTATAAATTTTGTTGCTTTTCAAATTCTCTTTTAAAGACATGCAAGAGAACTCTGGAGATGTGGGCTGTTTCTGCTTAATGACAATGTCACATTCTGATGTCTCCCTTGGGTTCTCTACTTGGAGAGCCAGTGGTTGAGATGAGAGAGCTGAAATCATGCTGTGTGTTTTAGACAGTCTAGACAATGCTATGCATTTCCTTTATTGGGTTTTGTTCCACATATACTAGATCGTTTATATATTGTTGGCTACTAGAGGCTTAACGGGAGAAAGTATTTTAGTAGCATGCTTATCACTCATTTTACCCATGAAAACTACACCATGCTTTTCCTGTTTTACCAAGGTTTATTGCAGGACCAAGAATCTGCCAGTTTGTGGACAGTCCTTTTCAGATTTTGATTTCCCAAAAGGAAAAGTTTTACAAGGCTTTCCCTATTTCTTTGGTGGTGTCTCTTTGACATGAGTTCTTCACTGTGTCTAGCTAGAGGCAGGGGAAGAGTATCCCTGCCCCACACCCCTGACCGCACACCAACAACTACCAATGTCACAAGGAAGAAGACATGTACTTACCAAAAGTGTGTTCTGCATACTGAGGCTGTTCTTTAGTAGAATGTACAATCATGGTTGATTTTAAAGTCTAAAGTCTTCAACAGGCAAACAAGGATAATATACCCATGAATAACAATGTGGTTCTAGAAAAGATTATATGTATAACTTTAAAATAGAGAGGAATATAAGTTTTAGCACATACTTAATGTTCTAAACTGGCTTAATGTACTTTATAGTGGACATTTTGAAAAGGTATAATATCTTGGTCTTCAGTTTAGCCATACACATAACCACAATCTAATTTCATTATGCATTATATTCTTATTTATTTCATATAGCATCATTGTAGGGAAATATGTAACAACAGTACTATGAAATTATAAAATCTGTCAAACATCTGAGATTCTTGAAAATTGTCTCTTTTAGTACAGTGGATCAAAGTTACAATGGGGAGGCAAGGGCTTCAATATAGCATTTTTAAAAACGATGCTCATTGAGTTTGCTAGAGCCAGGAAACCAGCAAGTTGATGCCAGCCATTATGACTGCTGCTTCTCCCCCATACCACTGGATGTTTATGTATCTGGCTGTAATCAGAGGTCTGTAGATGTGACCTTGTGCCTGGAGGTCAATGGTGAACAATGGCATCACCTTCCGCTGATGATTTATGGGGGGGGGCGCTATCAATCCATATTTATTCTGTCATTTAAAGGTTGTATGTATGTGTAGGGGTGTGTGTGTGTGTGTGTGTGTGTGTGTGTGTTTATGTGTTGAGTGACCAGCTGCCTCTGTTTTCCAGAATTCAAGGAGGTTTGGGGAGCATGAAACTCACGGTAATAAAGCAGGCAAATTGCCAGAAAAGTAGGGTGGTTGATTCTGTCAATGACTCTCAGGTGTGCACATACTAAGACAGTAGTATGTTCTCAATGCAGTTGAGATTTAAAGAGAATACGTTTTTAGGTTTAGTACGTGAATGAGGTATTACACAAGGTGCTTCATATCATCTTTCACAAAGTAATGCCCATAACTTATAAATCATATATTCATATCATTTAACATTATCTGGCCCTAAGACCTGTAATGGATTTTGCATGCTGTCATATAGTATGGTAGTTAAGGGATTGGGCTGTCAAACCAGATATCTCTGACACTTAGATACTTTATGACCCTTGGGAACTTACTTAGACTCTTTCAGTTATATCATAAAGTTGTTATTTCTTTAAAAGTTTTTATAAAGCATTTTTATAGTTTTTGAGAACCCAAACCTATTTTCTGAATTTGGATTTAGAATATGGAGACTAATCCATTCATCTCATAAATATGTGAAAGGATGCCTAGAACTGTTGAATGACTTGCCCATGTTGGGGCAAGTGAAATGGCAGAGTTGGGACTTCACACTGATCTTCTGACTCCAAGTCCATAGCTTTCTTCTGGGGCAGCTTATTGTGGCATTCATCCCTATAGAAGTGTAAACAGCAATGACAACAAAAACAAACACATTTCATCCAAATGGTTTCTGCTTGAATGAAAATTTAAAACGACTACATTTTGTGGAACATATTAATGTCTCAAATCCTTTTTAAAAATGAGAATATTAATTGAGATAAAATAAGAGTGGAATTAAAGTTCATAATAAGATGATAGGGAATATTCATAAATCATAGCTATTTTACTTTAGGCAAAATCTTCTCGGGCAAATACATAACAGTAGTTGCCATTTATCCATGAACGGCACACACGCCATTGAGCATTTTCCATACACTTTCTCCAATTTTTACTCTACCCTTCCAGTATTGTTCTAATGGCTACCAGTTTACAGTTGAAGAAACTGTGGCTTAGAAACTGTCAAAATCAAATGGATGTTAAATATCTGAGATGAGAATCGATCCCATTTTATCTTGCCCTAAGACCTGTAATGGATTTTGCATGCTCTCATATACTATGGTAGTTAAGGGATTGGGCTGTAAAACCAGAAATGACACTTAGATACTTCTCTCCCTCATTTTTAGGGTAGAGAGAATAGGAAGACGATGTTCCTCGAAGTGCTTACATGTGTCTCACTTTAACACTCCGTGAACATTAGCTCCTTTTGCAAACACTTGTGGTCATTAGTGCTCTTCAAGAAATATTCATTTACTCTTGCATATCCAAATATTCTGGGATATTTTTGCCTGGAAGTTCATAGTTCTACAAACTCAGCAGGTGCAAACTAAACTCACCAGCTCTCCTCTCTCCATTTTTCCTTCCTTTCTATTCTCTCACAATATTGCCCATCTCAGTGAACAGCATCATCCTCATAGAGCAGATTACATTGGAAAGGGAGCATGGATCCTTCTCTCCTTCATCATCCAGCTGAAATTCAGTCTATTCCTAGTTTTTAGTCTCTCTCAAAGCTTTGTTCCAGCTCCCCTGTTTTGGACCTTTAACTCTTGATTGCTTTGTTCTTTGAGTTACTTCTAAAATTGTCTTCCTAAACTAGATACTTAATCACATCTCTTCTTTACTTGTTATTTTATTATTTTGGAACTGGTGATTGAACCCAGGGACATTCTATGTCTGAACTATACCACCAGTCCTATTTTATTTTTTGTTTAGAAGCAAAATCTTACTAAGTTGCTGAGGCTGGCCTACAACCTACGACCCTCCTGTCTCAGTGTCCCAAGTACATGCCCCATCATGCCCAGTGTTTCTCTACGTCTTATTTTTCACACCCTTTTCCTCCCCACAGGATAGGGGATACTGTGTCTAGTCAAACACACAAGACCTAATGATGACTTAATTCTCCAGTCTCATTTCTGGATTATTCCAGAAATTCCTTCCAGAATTCTCTGCAGCTTCCAGGTTCTCTGAGGTTTCTGGGCCATTGCAAGCACTGGGTAGCTTCTTCCTAGATGGCCTTTTTTCCACCAGGATATCTGCTATCCCTGAGGACTCAACTTAATTTTCATTCCAAGTGACTGCTTCATTTCTTTCTACACAGCCAGCAACACAGGGTGAGGCACGCTTGGTTGAGGCCCTGTACTGTGTGCATTTTCCTGTACCTAGCTAGCACTTACCCTCAGACTGAAACCATATCTATTTACTTGCTTGTCTCTCCACTAAGTCAGTGGTGGGTCTTGTTCATCCTGTCTCTCCACTAGGCTAGTGGTAGGTCTTGCTCATCCTGCACCCTTCCCTCTTAGCACAATTCTTGAGGATGTTCAACAGATGTTTTCTTCAAATGTTTTTTTTTATACTTTTGGTAATGTATATATCTATATCTATCTATCTATCTATCATCTATCTATCTATCTACCTATCTATCTCTATATCTATCTATATATATCTATATCTATCTATCTATATCTATCTATCTATCTATCTATCTATCTATCTATATATATATATATATATATTGGTGGTATTGGGGTTCCTGGAAGCCCTTCTACCTCTGGGCTACACTCCCAGACTTATTTTATATTTTTGAAACAGGGTCTCCTATGCCAGCGCTGCTGGCTGCGCGATCCTCCTGTCTCTGCCTCCCAAGCGCCACCACGCCTGGCTTGGTAATGTATATTAATGAACAGCCTGACAAATTTTAGAAAATCAAAACATTATTCTCAGAGTGTTTTACTTATTCATGAATTCATATTGGACTTAAATTTGGGAAAACTTGCATCTGAAGTCTGATGCTAGTTTAACTAAATATTATTACAACAAAGTTTGATCCTTAAAATTTTTCTTGCATTATATCAAGCTCTTATTTTCCAGTTTGGTTTAGAGGGTCTAGAAAGTTTTAGGAGATAGCAATTAAAAATAAGATTCAACTTTCATAAATGTTTAGAATTCTGTTAGACAATTCTACATTGAAGTTTCAAATTCTTTAGAAGCAGTTTAATTCAACAAATTCAATTAAATAAATATTTAAGGATTGCTTGTTACCTTTCAGGAACTTTTTTCCGCTAATGATTAAAAAAGATAAATATACTAGAAGTCCTATCATCACTCTAATTTTAATTTAGAAGCATTTTAATTCAACAAATTCAATTAAATATTTAAGGATTGCTTGTTTCCTTTCCGGAACTTTTTTCCGCTAATAATTAAAAAAGACAAATATACTAGAAGTCCTATCCTCACTCTAATTTTAATTTAGAATAAGAATATATGATGCTACATCAGGTTCTGATCAGTTGTTTTTAAGAGATTTAGATATCAATTTATTTAGTGAATATCTGTGGAGTACATTTGAAGCATGGTTTTATTTTTTTATTATTATTTTTTTTGTGGTGGCACTGGGGGTGGAACCCAGAGGCTTTCTACCTCTGGGCTATGCTCCCAGACCTATTTTCTATTTTATTTGGAAACAGGGTCTCACTAAGTTGCTGAGAGACTCACTAAGTAGCTAAGACTGGCTTCGAACCTGTGTGATCCTCCTGTCTCAGCCTCCCAAGCGCGGGGATTACAAGTGTGCGCCACCACGCCTGGCTTGAAGCATGGTTTTAGATGTTGGAAATACTTGGTAAGCAAAATGGAATATATAATATTTAGGCAAATTTCTTATGGAGCATATATATTATATATAATATATATATATATATATATATATATATTTTTTTTTTTTTTTTTTTTTTTTTCAGGTCTGAGGATGGAACCCAGGGGCATTTGGCCTCCGAGCTATACCCCCTGCTCTATTTTTTTTTCTTTATTTTTTTTCTTTATTTTGAAACAGGGTCTCACTGAGTTGCAGAGGGCCTCACTAAGTAGCTGAGGCTGTCCGTGAACCATGATCCTCAGGTCTCAGCCTCCCGAATGCTGGGATTACAAGCATGCGCCACCATGCCCGGCTATATTTTTTATTAGTGTGTAAACTAATAAATATAATATGTCACATAGCAATAGGTGCAAGAACAAAAGCCAAATAAAGTGAGGATGGAGATAGAAGACTCCCAGGGGTAGGGTGGGTAGGTGGGGACAGTTGTGATTTTTAGAGTGGTCAGAAATGCCTCACTGAACAGATGTCCTGTGAAGATCCGACGTAGGTGAAGGAGTGAGTTATGTGGATGTCTGAGGAAAAGGACTTTTCAGTTAGAAGGAGCAGAAATTGAGAAAGCCATGAGATGGTGGCATGCCTGGATGTCCAGGGACTAGAGAGAGGGCCAGTGCTGGTGGCAGTGATGGAGAGAGCAGGACAGAGATGAGGACACATAGATAGCCAGCATGGGTGCGTGGAGGGGTTCCCAGGTCATTCCAAGGACTTCACCATTCTTTGGCAGTGCTGAGGCACTGCGTGTCAACTCAGAGATTCTTGGATACTTCTTGAGAAATGAGAAAAATGAATGTCATATAACTTCTACTAAAAGGTTATAATGGTCAACATTCTCACAGCATTAATATAAGAACTGCCCATACCACATAGAGGAAGGGAGATTTATTTGCTCATAGTTTTTCTTGGAGATATTGGGTTCAGTTCATGTAAGGCTGGGGACTGTGGGTCTCAGAGTATGGTGGTGGCAAGTGGAGAGAGGTAGAGCACAGGGTTTCATCCTCATTTCCTGGAGGCCAGAAGAGAGAGAGCTCAGGGCAAGGAGGAACCACATATAACCCCCAAGGCTGGAGCCCCAGGGACCCACCTTTTTAAGTCACATCCTACTGTCCTGGCCACCATCCACCATTCTTTTTTTTGTGTGTGGGTCTAGGGATGGAACCCAGAGTCACTCGACTTCTGAGCTACACCCCCTGACCTATTTTTTATTCTTTATTTTGGAACAGGGTCTCACTAAATTGCAGAGGGCCTCACTAAGTAGCTGAGGCTTTCCATGAACCATGATCCTTTGGTCTCAGCCTCCCGAATGCTGAGATTACAAGCCTGCACCACCATGCCTGGCACCAGCCACCATTCTAATGGATTTATCTTGCCCAAGATGAGATTACAATGAAGCCCTGCTTCCAATATTGGCATCTGTTTCTTTAGGGCTGGAGAACACCCCAAATCCAAACCATTACAAAAATACTCAGCAAACAGAAAAATTCACTGAGGGTAAGAACTAACTTTTCATCAGCTTTATGCCTCACTAACAGGACCTGTGTCAAGTGCTTTATGGGATGTGATGTTACTTAAGGTTTTTTAAGATGAGTCCAATTTTTATTATAAAAATGGACTATGGTAATAAGAGTAGAAACTGGCTATAGTACTGTCCAGGTGAAGAATGGACAAAGTTGCCAGGAGATGTTGGAAAATGATCACATTCAGTATTTGTTTTGAAGATGGAACTAAGATGACTTGCTAATATATTGCATGTGGATTGTGAGGTGAAGAAAGTAGTCAAAGATAACTTTTGGGTATTTTTTCTAAAGAATAGGCTAGGTAGAAATGGCATTTACCAAGATGGAACAACTTGGAAGGAACAGGTTGGGGGAAGATCAGGTGTTGACTTTTAGATGTGGTGAAAGAGACAGTATTGTGTTTTCACCAATCCTATTCCATACTTCTCCTTTGTGGTACACCATGCTACACTTCCCAGTCTCCTTACAATAGAAAAGGTCTTGTACTAGTTGTACTAGTTCTATCGCATGAAGCGCAAGGGCCGGGAATGTGAGTATCATTTCTAGGATGAGACTCCAAGAAGGCTTTGCATAGATCTTTGGTCTTTGTAATGGATAAGAAGAGGTATCAGGTGCAGAGGGCAGAGCTCCAGAATCCAAGAAGGCTGTATTGCGGAGGCACTGAATGGGGGACAGATTCATAGAAGAGTCTTAATGGACTTAACTAAGGGAGACATGATAAATTTTGCCTGCTAGTAGATATATGGGTGGAAATATTGCCAATTCAGATGTAGCTATCAGTAACTTAAGGGAGTAGATTGAACTTGAAGTGCAGATTGGGAGACTTCAAACTGTTGGAGACATTTAAAGAAAAGATATTAGTTGAGATTCTTAAGAGAGTGAGTCAAGATAAAGAAAAACTAAAAGGATGAACCCCTGGGCCACCCCACACATAGAGATCCAGGAGATGACAATTTATATAAGATATCTGCTTGATCCTACAGTCATTACACTGATAAACATCAAATTACACTGTGACTGCATTTTGCTGCTTTCAGTGAATTCTTCCTTGATGTACTTTCTTCCAAAATTTTCAAGTATTTTATATCTGGTTACTGGGTTCACCTTGCCAGGCAGAAAGTGCTGTGAATAGGCACTGAGATAGCATTCATTTTATGGTGTTTTTTTTTTTTTAAGATTTCCATCAATATAACTAAAACTATAAACTGTTAAAATATTTTAGTAAGTCAACAAATAGTTATCATTTTCTTCTTGTTGTATTTGTAGGCATATTTTGTAGGAATTCTGGTTAGCTAAGGATTAATATACACTAGCATTTTAAACCTCAGCTGGACAATTCTCTGTAGGGCTGGGAGCTGGGGATGTCCTCCTGTACATAGTAGTACATTGACATTTAGCAACATCTCTGGTATGTACCCACTAGATGTCAGTAGCAACCCCCTTCCTTTTTTTGTGGCACTCGAAAATGCCTTGATACATCACCAAATGTTTTCTGCAGGCAAAGGGAGTGGCAAGAACCATTGATTTACATTATACCTGCTTTCAATAATTCTTTATTTAGATACTTGCATATACTCTGAAAAATATTTGAGAAGGTTTACCTGAACTTTTAATGGAGTATGTTGTAATATGTTATAGGGAGAACTGTGGTTAAAAAAACATATAATACAGAATGTAAGCAAGCCAAATAATATTGTGAAGGTAATGGAATAGCTTAAGGAGCACTATACCATCAGTAAGAGCAGTCTGTTTAAGAAAGGACAAGGCAGGATTATAGATGGCCAAGGTCACACCTTCACAGGGCCTTGAAGTTCAACATCAGGAACAAGGTCTCAGAGGTACAAAATATAAGGAGATATGACTACCAGAAGTGTTGCAGGCATGAGGATGTGATCAGTGGGAGATCTGGCTGAGGAGTGCTCAGAAGACTGAGAACTTTGGAGCCAAGTTAAGATGCATTTATGCCCTTGGTGGCTAGGATGATGCTCATTGCCAAGTAACGCGTAGAGATGTAGAAGATGCTGCCTTGATGTCTAAACTTTTAACTTGGATACAATGGAAAGTGCTATATGATTTTTTTCTTTTTCATGGCATTGAGGATTGAACCTAGGGGTTGTCTACCTCTGAGTTAACATTCCTCACCCTATTCTGTTTTTTATGTTGAA
Source organism: Muscardinus avellanarius (assembly GCF_963383645.1). Lineage (NCBI taxonomy): Eukaryota > Metazoa > Chordata > Mammalia > Rodentia > Gliridae > Muscardinus > Muscardinus avellanarius. The sequence goes on from NC_137794.1 coordinate 86,676,920, forward strand.
GCAGGGTCTTGCTGAGTTGCCAGTGCTAACCTTTAACTGTGATCCTTCTGTCTCAACCTCCCAAGTACTGGAATTACAGGTGGGTGCCACCACACCCGGCTGTACTATAGAATTTCTGAACAAGAAAGTAATATATTCAAAGGCATATTTTATTAAAAAAAAGTAGCCAGATGGTAAGAAGATTAAGGATGGCTTGGAAACTAGGAGTGGGGACATGGCTTACAAAACCTTGAAAAAGTTTTATGTGAATTTAAAGAGATTGGCAATATTTTTTTTCTCCAAAAACGGACAAGACAATAAACATTTCCTGGTCTTTTGGCCATAGAGCCTCAATACCAATTACTCATATCTCTTGTTGAAATAAAAAAACAGTCGTAGACAGTAAAAAACTGAATGTACATGACTGTGTTCTGAGTAGAACTTTATTTTAAAAAGGTGTCAGATTATTAACCATACTTTCCCTAAATTAGTGATATGACTGCAGAAGAAAGACAAAGGAGAAAGAATCAGTGGGAGGAACCTGAAGAGGTAGCTTTGGTGAACTTGCTAGTAACTGAACAGGGTTAATAGGAGAAAGGGGGTGGGCAGAAAGAAGGAAAGGGGTTACTAAGGAGCTTCAAGCCTAGGAGATGCCATGCATAGAGTTTAGAAGTGGGAATTAGTGACTTAAGGAAAGTAAAAGATGTGTATAAATTTAGGACTTTTTGTGAACATGTCAAACTACAGTTATTGAAGCCCTATTGGACCATGGAGATGTCTGGGCTGGCTGTGGGGAGAAAGGTAGTGTTTTCTTTTAGGGGGGTGCTTAGAAGAGGAATGATATCTAGGTAAAGGGCAGAAAGATGAGATGAGCCCAGGAGACTGCCATGTTTGTGAAGTGGAGAGGAGGAGGAATTGGAGGTTATCTGTGGCATTTCAAAATGAAATCCCATAGAGTTGGGGCAAGAAAAGGCACCTTTGAGCCTCAACATAGGGAAGGTAATAAGAAAGGAAGAAAGAGTTGGCCAATTTAGAGAAGTGAAGTGCTACAAAGATTGAAGGGAGCACTTGTTATTTTTGACAAGGGGAAACCCATGCATGGTTGATGATGGGATTTGAGAAGAAATCCATAGTTAATACAATGACTGATGTTGCAGAAGGGACTGTGGGTCTCAGTGGAGGACAGGAAGGGGATAAGCTGATGGAGAAAAGGTAACATGCATTGACTTTGGATATGTTACAGAATATGTGCATGCTTGAGAGGCCCACGCTGTTTTCCCCTGATGGTATTCAGTTGTTCAGCAAAGCAGAAGCCAAGACTGTTTGTTCACACAAAGTCAGAAAGTGTCTGGAAGCAAGGTAGGACCAAGGGCTTAGATAGTACAAAGATTTGCAGTAGCCACTGTTTTAGAAATTGGTAGATGATCTGCTAGAGCTCAGTACATAAAGTATTGTGTGACATTATCGGTTTTCTTTTAGCAAAATGTGTCTCATTGACTAGAACTTAAGACTATGGGGCTGGCATTGAAAGTTTGTTTGTTTGTTTTGCCTTCAAGTCATTAGGCAAAGAAAAAAAGAGAAATTGCCACATCTGTAGTTAATGAAAATACCTCTAACTCATTGGAGGAAACTGCTTGCTCTGTGTCCCACGGATACTGACATCTGCAACAAGCAGAAGAAAGAGCCTGTTTGTATGGAAGCGATTGGGACAAACCCCATTTTATTTATTTATTTATTTATTTATTTATTTATTATTATTATTTTTTGGTGGTCCTAGGGGTGGAACCCAGAGTCTTTCTACCTCCGGGCTATATTCCCAGACATTTTTATATTTTATTTGGAAACAGGGTCTCACTAAGTTGCTGAAAGCCTCACTAAGTAGCTGAGGCTGGCTTCGAACCCGCGCGATCCTCCTGTCTCAGCCTCCCAAGCGCGGGAATTACAAGTGTGGGCCACCACGCCCGGCTCAAACCCCATTTTTTGATGGGGTTAGACTAAGTTTTTTTTGACACAGTTAAAAAGTTCTTTTCTCAAAGTACTTGAAATTTCATCATTTCATATATTCTTGAAGTAGAAATTGATTTCTATGTGCTGAATTCTCTAGGATGCCAATTTCCCCATAAGGGTTAAATTGTGACAAAGTTCATGTTACCTCTCTTGGCAGAAGCTAGGACAGCAGAGTGGAAGAGGACTGCAAAAGAAATAGCAAGTTTAGAAAGAAGGAACAAACATTGCTTAGGCTGTTTTGCTTTCATTATTTCATCCAAACTGTGAGGATGGCATATGCGGACAGTAGATCATAACTCCATTCAGAGCCACAGATGCCCACAGCTGACATTTATGTCATGCATATTGTGTGCCTCAGGACTTCTAAGTGCTGTATGTAAGTGTACATGTAACATATGTTTTACCAATTTATTAATTTTCTCACCCATTTTATTAAGTGGCTACTATTACTATCACCCAAGTTTCTACATGAGGGGTCACCCAGCTAGTGAGTTGGGAAGCAGGATTTTAACCCAGAAAGTTTGACTCCAGAATTGGCAATCTTAACTGCTGACAAATCTATCGGGAAAATGCCTTATTTATTTTTCTGTTCTCCACCCTAACTCCACCTTCAACAAAAGCCTGAAATATTTTGAATTTTGATGCATAAGAAGAAAAATATTTGATCTGTGTTCATTTTCTTCCTGCTGATATTTTATTTAACTCACTGATCCATCATAACAGAAACAATATGAAAGGGGTAAACTGAGGACAATATAAAATAGACCTGACTAATTTTCAATCTACTGATTTAAGAAAACCATAATTGGCTGGCATTTGGAATATATGATTTTACTATGACAGGTTCTTTAGGAAGATTTAAGGGTGCATTTACTTTCTTTGAGGGCTTGCTTTATAGATGGTAGGAGTGGCTTACACCGTTCAAATACTTTATAGATGCAAAAATGGAGACTGAGAAGGTCTAAACTCCTTATCAGGGCAAGAGCATTAACAAAAAATTTCTGCATTTTGAAATAATGTTTTCTTTTTTTAATTGATTTCAAAAATAAAAGCTTAAATTTGGAAGCACACTTTTTTCTTGTAGTATTTCTTAAGATTTTTAAATTAAAATCAGCCTCCTGTAAAACGGCATTAAACTTTTGCCTTACATAAATGCTGAGGAAATAATTGCGTTTGACCTATGGCTAAAGTTGGTAGACCTGGGATCATTTTAAGAAACTCAAGTGAAGGTGTGAAGCACTTTATTTTGTGTGTTTGTTTTTCTCCTAGTTATTATTTACTGCTCAATCAGCATTAGCAGAAGAAAAATAATTTGGCTGCTAAGTTACTCTAGTATTGGATTTCAAAGGACCTTATTAGAGAGAGATGTAATTTCATCCTCTGGGCCTTTTATATAACAGAGTGCATATTTGGGTTACTTCATTTTGACCCGGAATTAAACAATGGATTTAAGTCATGAACAGGAAGTTAAAATATTTACTCAGCAAAGATTTAAGAGCACATTATGGTTGTTTTTCAGATTGCTAAGGATTTCTTGGCACTTTATAGCTTTATCTTCTTATTTTAGAGAACTGCTATCTGAATAGCTCCAGCTATTCTGCTGCTGCCAAGTTCCTGTTTATTCCATAGATCTTATAAAATATATACATTTGATAACTACTATGTTTAATCAGCAATTTTTAAATGACTACATTTAGAAAAATTACATATATATACATATACGTATATGCACATATATGTTATGATTTTATATATTGCTTAACTCCTTATGGTCATAGTTTACATATGGTATTCAGTAAGAAAAATAAGAACTAGATATCAAAAGTGGCAATAATATTTCAAATATTAATATTAAAGAAGGTAAAAAGGCATTACAGTTTCAGTTTGGGCAGTATTTTCATAAAATGAAAAGGCAATTCCAGGAGGCTGCCAACTCAAGCTGTATGGAGGTGCCTGTTTCTTCTCTTCTCTTCTCTTCTCTTCTCTTCTCTTCTCTTCTCTTCTCTTCTCTTCTCTTCCCTTCCCTTCCCTTCCCTTCCCTTCCCTTCCCTTCTCTCCCTTCCCCCTTTTCCTTTTTCCCTTCCCTCTCTTCTTTCTTTTTTGATGCTGGGGATTGAACCCAGGGGCATTCTACCTCTGAGCTAAACCCCCAACCCTATTTTTTTTTTAATTTTGAGGCAGGGTGTCACTAAGTTGCTGAAAGTCTTGCTAAGTTGCTGAGGCTGTCCTTGAACCTGCAACCTCCTATCTCAGCCTCCCAAGTAGCCAGATGACAGGTGTGTGCCACTGTGCTCAGCTTCCATTACTCTTTTTAAGAGGTAGTCACTTTGGCTCCAGGCTCACTTAGCCCCGTCTTCAGTGCTCTGTGATTTGCATAATATTGTCCACACTGCTTTGTGTTTGGGGTGATTGTGAGGTTATTGCAGACTTCTTGCTTTCTTTCCATGAAGTAAAGTTTTAGTTGGCTGAAGGCCCAGCTCGCCTGATTTTGTTTTCCCCTATTTTGTTTGTTTGCTTAATATCTTAGATTTTTAAAGTCATGCAGAATTAAAGGACTTGTATATTATCCTGGGGAAATAATTTGTGAGTGAAAAGCCTTTATGAAAAATGACAAGCTGTGTTTAAACATTTATGTTAATTTCTTGTTATGAATGGTGAAGGGGCTTTCCAGAGCTCTTCTGCTGAACATTGGCAGTTCTCTGCCCTCACCCATAGTTTTGCTTTCCAGAGTTTAATTTACCTACAGTCAACCATGGTCCAAAAATATTTAATGGAAAGTTCTAGAAATAAACAGTTTATGAGTTTTAAATTGTGTGCCATTCTGAGCAGTGTAATGAAATCTTAAGTCCTCCCACTTCATCCTGCCTGTGATATGAATCATCATTTTGTCCAGTGTATCCGTGCTGTATACACTACCTGCCCATTAGTGACTTAGTGGTTCTCACTGTTGCCAGATAGATTGTCACGGTATTTTATCAGTATTGCAGCATTTGTGTTCAAGGAAGCATTATAAAATAGCCTTGCAGGATCTCATAATGCCTGCCCTCGCCTCACTTTGTCTCCCCCTGTGTGGTCATTGTATCATTTCACATTGTCACAAAACGAAGGTTGAGTATTGTATAATAAGTTTTATTTTTTTAAATTTTGAGATAGGGTCTCTATGTAGCCCAGGCTGGCCTCAAGTTACTGGACTCATGTAATCCTTCTACCCCAGCCTTTTGAGAATTTGTTACTACAAGTGGGCCGCTACATTCAGCTCAATATTTGGAGTGAGAGAGAAAAAAGAGGTACTACACTCATGCAACTTTTATTACAATATATTGTTATAATTTGTCCACTTCATTATTAGTTATCGTTACTAATTTCTTCTTGCGCCTAACTTATAAATTAAAACTCTTATAATTGTGTATATATAGTGAAGAGCATAGTGTGTGTGTGTGTGTGTGTGTGTATTTGGTTTTATCTATGATTTTCGACATCAACTGAGGGTCTTGGAACATTTCGCCTGTGGATAAGGGGTTACCATTATAGATGGTATTTATTGTAATGGTATTTTCTTATGTTTTGGATGATTCAGACACATTCCATTGCATATAAATTACTCTTCAGACATACATCAGGAGTCACCAGTGATACTTTTTTAGTTATTCATACTTATTATAGAATGTTGAATCAATTTGCTTATTGTCAGGGGAGTATATTTTACACTGAATATTTCTGGCTCAGTGGGTTCAATTAGCATTTTCTCTAAGTTTATTTTATTTCTTCTTGCACAGTCATCGGAATTGTATGTACAGTGTTATCATTCTTAGCACTTAATATCAAATAGCTTGAGCATTAAGGGAATTAATTGAAAGCCTTCAGGATATTTGGTATTTGTTACTTGGACATGGATTGAATGTCGATGTTGAGATTTTAAACTGGAAGTTGCTTTGCCGTGAGATTCTATCAGATTGAATGTATCAGCCTCCACACAAGGAAACTGGGGGGGAAATGTGCTCTTGGTGCCTGTTTTTTTTCTTTGGTTAAAGTAGAAAATTAAGGAACTTGTAGCAATGAAAAATTTTTGTGTTAAATATTTTTTTCTCAAAACTTTAGAGCGTCATTAAACAGCATTTGGACTTACATGTCTAGAAATGTAGCTTTGACTTTTTGGCAGAGTCTTTGCATGTTTAATCTTGAAGAGGCAGCAAAAACTGCACAGTTCAAAAAGTGAGGACCAAGCCGGGAATGGTGGCTCATGCTTGTAATTCCAGTATGTGGGAGGCAGAGAAAGGAGGATCGCAGGTTGCGGACCGCCTCAGGTATTTAGTGAGGCCCTCCTCAATTTAGTGAGACCCTGTTTCAAAATAAAGAATAAAAAATAGGTCTGGGGTGTAGCCCAGAGGTAGAATGCACATGGGTTCAATCCTTAGTACTTAAAAACAAAACAAAACAAAACAAAACAAAACAAAGCAAAACAAAATAAAACAAAACTGAGGACCAGTCAAGTAAAGGAAAGAACTTGAGAGTTGCTGTTACTTTACAGTTCATGGAAATGTATTGCTCACTGGTACACCCTGGGTTTCTATCTTATACCCTATTCCTGGTTCTCCTTTCTCTGACCTTGCTTGTCTCTCTTCTTCTTTTGTGGGTGTTCTAAATTTGTCTTCTTTGTCCTCAGGATATTCTGTTTCCTTCACTGTATTTTACAGAAATTCAGCTGACTTTGTCGTGCATCTACCATCCAATCTATGTCCCAAACTATGTGTTTTTCATCCAAAAATCTATAAAAAAGATGTCATTTTTAAAATAAGACACATCCATGTGCTGTGTTTATATCACCTTTGAATCTCATGACGATACATTAATAAAAGTATAAAAAAATCCACTATCTAAACAAAAAGGAAAACGATATCTTCCTTCCTTCCTTCCTTCCTTCCTTCCTTCCTTCCTTCCTTCCTTCCTTCCTTCCTTCCCTCCCTCCCTCCCTCCCTCTCTCCCTCTTTCTTTCTTTCTTTCTTTCTTTCGTTCTTTCGTTCTTTCGTTCTTTCTTGTGGTATTAGGGATGGAACCCAAGGACATTCTATCTCCGAGCTACACTCCCAGCCCTATTTTTTATTTTTTATTTTGAAACAGGGTCTCACTGATTTGCAAAGGGTCTTACTAAGTAGCTGAGGCTGTCTGTGAATCCAGATCCTCCTGTCTCAGCCTCCCGAATGCTGGGATTACAAGTGTGCGCCACCACGCCTGTCTTTGGTCTCTTTTTATGTTTGTATTCAACAATGAATTAAATTGGCCATTAAAAATTAGAGCTCAGTCTTGCTATTTAAAATTGACTAACTGCATTAGTTAGGTATTTCTTAACTTTCTTTTTTATTTGTGTATCTAGAATACTACATTTCTTCTCTTCCAGTGTTGTTGGACTGGGAACAAATAGGAAAAAATCATTTATCTTTACACAGGCAGTCAGTGTAAATCTAAATATACTTAAATGTTTTTAATGACTTCAGAGTTAATATTTTCAGACATAATTTGCTCTGCATGAAAAGCTTGTTATCAATGTAGTATTTTCAAGTTTTACAAAACGAATGTTTCAAAGGATTCTGAATTTCAAAACGATTCTTTAAATGATCAGCTCTATTATTATGCTCTCCATCTGAGAAAATGTACAAATGCCCCTCTGTTGTTTGTGATAAATGAAATCAAGGATGAATGCCAGGACTCTGAATTGACCTAAGAAAACACATGTAAAGCTGTTTTCAGAGAATCTCATGTAGCCTTAGGAGGACAACTGCCTGTGCCTGCCGTGTTCTTAATGTTACATTCAAATTAGCCCTGAAAGAACTCCCTGCAGTTGCTCAGAGACAGAGAGTGGAAACATGTCTCAAAAAAGAAAAAAAGAAAGAAAGAAAGAAAGAAAGAAAGAAAGAAAGAAAGAAAGACTATTACTTATAGAATCAACTACTAATTAAAAGGCATAATGAGCTGGTCGTGGTGGTGCATACCTGTATCACTTTATTTTATAAAAATTCATCCCTTTCATTAGTATGCCACTACCATCCCAAACTATGCATTTTTCATTCAAAATTTATAGTGTTCCTGTTTCTACCTCCTATGTACTGGGAGGATCACGATTTCAAGGTCAGCTTCAGCAATTTAAGGAGGTCCTCAGCAACTTAGTGATACCCTGATTCAAAATAAAAAATAAAATAGGGCCAGGGGTGTAGCTCAGAGGTAGAACACCCCTAGTTAAATTCCCAGTACCACAAAAACACTATGAAAATAAATAAATAAACCACAGTGACTTAACATATGATATATAATTTCTCATATGTATTAAATATATGTACACATGTTTACTTTTTATCCTTGCAGAAATCACAATTGTGAGATAAGTATTTATATTCTCTTTTAACATGTGAAGAAAAAATTGTCTTAGTGAGGTTAGGATTTTGCTTCAGTTCATATAGAAAAATTGGCAATGACAGGATCCAAGCCTTGTTTACTTGGCTTATCATATTTGCCATTTATTGAACATATTAAGCAAAGGTTTATCAAGCCCTTGCCACGTGCCAAGCACTGTTATAGTTACTGAAAATATTGCAGTAAAAAGAGAAACCACATGTCCATTCTTGTGAAGGAACAAGCAGAACATGCTCATGTGTCTGGTGATGTCAGCTGCTATGAAGAAAGACCGTCTACCTCAGTATAAAAGGATAGAGCATCATTGCATAAGGGGTGGTGAAACCCCTTATTTCTGTGGACCGGTGCTCGGGGGAGGCCTCCTTTGGGAAACTGGCATTTGAGTAGAGGCCTGGGAAATATGCAGGGACAGCATTCAGGCAGGGGGAAGAGAACATGCTGCGTGGTAAAGGAAGGGACAGAGCTGAACAGCTGAGGCATGGCATGTGTAGGGAGAGGGTAGACATACAGTTGGTGGCATGAGGCCTGGGTCAGGACTTTGACTTTTGCTCTTAAAGACTGGGGTATCACTGGAAGGTTTTGAGTGCAGGTCTAGCATCATCCAAATTGTGTTTTAGATGGAGAACAGTCGGTGGGGCAACTGGAGAGAGTCTGGAAGAGCAGATCGGGGGCAGTCGCAGTAGCTGAGGCAGGAGATGCCAAGGGCTTGGCTTAGTGTAGGAGCTGTGGGAGGAATGAGACGCTGTAGGATTCTGGGTATATTTCAAAGGGAGAGTCCAGTGGTCAGCTGGTGGGTTGGATATCAATGTGAAAAAAAGGGTACTCCAATGAGAAACTTCAGGAGGAAGAACTGGAGAGGACATCAAGTGTTCAGTCTTTGCTTGCTACTGAGTAGGGTCCTACCCTAGTGAGCTACCATTCTCACCACATTTATTGGCTTTCCTTCTTTTTTATTTATGATCTATGGCTCATTTATCCTTTATCAGGTATCTATTTATTACCATGAAAGTAGGTTTGCTGATTGTGTTGTATTTCTAATTTTCAGTCATCTAAGGTATAACTTTTTTTCTTGTTACTGAATCAATCAATTAACAAGATAGGTTTGTTAAGCTCTCTCTTTGTGAGTGTGGATTTCTTTGTTTATTTTATAATGCTGCCTAGTTTTTAAAAAAACATATAGAAGTTATGTTACTGGGTATATGCATGTCTAGAATTGATCATACTTTCTGGTGAATTAACCTTTTCTCAATATGTAATAATGCTCCTTATCAATTTTTTCCCTTTAAGTTTTATCTTATTTTTACTTATCTAACTGCAGCCACCATTCCCTTAGTTAGCATTTATTTTACAGCACCAGGGATGGAAACCCAGCCCTACTTTCTAGTCTTTTTATTTTTGAAACAGAATCTCACTTGAGTTGTGAAGGGCCTCACTAAGTAGCTGAGGTTGTATCATCTGTGTTTTTGAGCTCATGTTGTTTTGAACTTTATTTGTGGGAATCCTATGGAACTTAGGTTTAAAATATGTTCCCCTGGAAAGAATTCAAATTTACTCTTGCCAGATGCCTGGAAACCCTATCATCTGGGGTCAATTTAAATTAAATTTTGATTTAGGATTTTTTTTGGCTACCCATGCAGCATGAATTTTGATACCAAATTGAGTGATTGTGGGCTGTGGTTAGGAATTCTCAGGAAAGTGTTTTCTTTTTTCCCTCTTCCATCTGAGCCAAGCTCAAGAGAGGCTCACATCTCCATCATTGCCCTCTCCAAGAAGAGGCTTTCTCTGCTTTGCTACTGAGGGCATAGTTTTTATTCGGCCCCATCTCAATGTGAGTGTCCCTCATATTCATATTCCAACCTTTTTGGACTCCTCATTTGGCTTCACTCAAACCCAAGTTACAGTCCACTAGGAATCAACTTCAGTGCAAACAGCCTTTGCTTCTCGCTAAACCCTGCAGAATTTTCCAGTCTTTTAAAGTCCTTGCTCTCCTGCTATCCCAATCATGGTTTAAAGCATACTTGATTTTATACAGTGATTTTACATCTATTAACCTTGGGATGGCTTTTCTGAATGTCTTGTCCATAGTAGATTTTGCTGGCATGTAAGGTTGTGAACATGAGGGAGTTTGAGCCAGCCCCAGTCCTGTGCTGTCAGCTCACCAGCCTCCTGGGGTGGACACCTCCAGGCTGCAGAAGCTCCTCATGTTCACAGCCTTTCACTGAGTGGCGTTAGCGTCCACTCGTGACTACTGCCTGAATTATCACACTGAAGAATACAATATGGTGATTTCCAAATTCTATTATTGCTTCTACATTAATTATTTGTCATTTTTCTGAAAGAAGAATTTTCTCTTTCACCTTGTCTTTACCTTTGTTTGCTCATATTTGGTCTCATGAGTTATTTTCAACTCAGTGTACTTTGTTCCTTTACCATCATGATTATTTTGATAAATTGTCCTGAATTTGTTGAGCGGGAGCCTCCCAGCCAACTCCTGCGTCCTTTTGATAAGCCTTACTTAAGTCTTTGAATCTCTCTTGGCTTTTTGGCACAATGTAATATTGCAGGCCTGGTTTATACTTTTCTTGCTCCAAGTCTGGAATCAGCCAATTTTTCTGAGGAGTCCTTCATCTTTTAATGGGAAATCACATATATAAACCAAGATCAAAGTTCTAAGTGTATTCCTTACTAGTGAATGCCATTGCAATTGCCTTTTCAGTGGAAAGAGATAGAAAGTCTATTTTAAAAAAAATCTTAAGTCTGTATCGATATATTCAACTCAAGAGCTTATTTTTTTTAACAAAAATCAGTGTAAAAATGATACAGCAGTAGTGAATAATCTCAGCTCTTCAATGTGCTGAATATTTGATTTGGGTAATAACTTTACTGGGTCTTTTTCTGTTTGTGGATCTTTTAAATCAGAGTGATGACAGTACCTATCTCAGTAGTCTTAGAAGTGTGTGTGTGTGTGTGTGTGTGTGTGTGTGTGTGTATGTGTGTGTGCATATATATATATATATATATATATATATATATATATTCTCATAGAAGTTTCTGCCCTAGAGTATCTATTTCTTAATTATTTATTTAAAAATTAAGTTAGACCTTGGGTAACTGCTACTGTTGATCATTTTTGACCTACAAAAATTAAACTTTCATGTAGTTCAACCTAATAATTTTATGAATACCTTTATACACTATATGCCAGAAATCAATTGAAGTTTGCTCTGCAAGGGACACTTAAAAAGGAGTCTCTTCCCTAAAGGAGCTGAGAGGTAAATGACAGAACTGTGAATAAGATTTCTCAATGGAGTTTTGCCTGTAGCCTCTAGAGGGAAGTGAAGCAGGATTCTTCCTGGGTTCTCAAGAGCCAGTTGGGAGAAGTAGACAAAGTCTGGTATTCTGATGAATGAAAACGGTAGAATTTTAGATCAGAGACCCCATAATTATGCTAAGAACTCCTCCGATGGAACATCTTTAGGAAGTGAATTAGAAAAACAAATTGCATGTGTACAATTTGTCATACAATTTTTATGTAAACAAAACGTTCTAATAATTATGAATTTATATCCATAACATGAACATATTAACATATGCCTTAGAATCCTCCTTGTCCCTTGTTGATTTTCTTTTTAAAAAAGTTTTTCCATCTTTCTTATGTGATGGAAACCCAATCCCATAGCAAGATTTTTACCATTGAAATGGTGCCACTAGGCACTTAGAATCAAGCTAACATATGATTATCCTCACAATAGCACTACAAATAGAAATTTATATCATGATTATGTTGGGAGTTTATTCCATAATACTGTCATCATCTTTTGTAAATGTTCATGTAATGAAAATACCATAGAATCAACACAAATATGTGGTTAAAGGTAACCGAGTTTTTTTTTTTTTAAGGAACTAATTTCTTCAACAGACCAATAATTACTCTCCATAAGTAATCACAGATATATGTACAAAATGCATTGCCTTCTGCTGGCTGCCGTCATTTTTCAGAGATACATTTATTGGTACAAAGTGCCACAATAAAGGAAGATAATGATTACTTTTTCATGATGTAGTCATTTAAAACTTTATTTATTTATACATTTATCTATCTATTTATTTATTTATTTAGTGGTATGGGTATGGAACCCAGGGGCTTTTCTACTGAACCCAGGTGCTTTTCTACTTCCGGGCTATGCTCCCAGACCTAATTTATATTTTATTTGGAAACAGGGTCTCACTAAGTTGCTGAGAGCCTCCCTAAGTAGCTGAGGCTGGCTTCAAACCTGTGCAGTCCTCCTGTCTAAGCCTCCCAAGCACTGGGATTACAAGCATGCACCACGATGCCTGGCCATTTAAAACTTTAAATGAGCACAATAGTTAGATCATTGCTACAGCTGATCTTCTAGCTCTCTGTATTCGGTATGCCTGGTTATTTTCCAGCACTTTTAAAATTAAAAGCAAAGTGTTTGCACAACTCTAAGAAATATCTTGCTAAAGGCCAACTCCAGCCAGGCCTTGACTTTTCATACCATATGTTTCATATTTTACACACTTTTGACTCTAATAAGACTAGCATAGCCATGTGAGTCACGCTGGTGAACATGATGTGTGTTTGTGTTTATGCTCTGTATGAGGGAGTTTGAAACATGTGTAATTATTATAATCATAAGAGCCTATTCACCCATCTTGATAAGGAACTTTAGCTATGTAAACTATTCATTAAAACATTCTGTAAAAAATTTTCTTAAGGAAAACATGATGAATGGATATTTATCATTTCAACATTATATGATAGTATTACTAACACATGATGAAAATTTTAACCACAGTTGTCTTTGGCTGGTCAGTGTTTTCCTTTGAGTATATTCTAAATTTTCAGGTTTTTTCTTCATGCACCAATATGACTTTCATGGTTATCAAGATTTTAATGGATTCTTGGATGCCTTTTTGGTTTTGTTTGATAGTGTTCCACTGTGTGCACATGCATTTCAGAAGCAATATTCTAATACAAAATGAATACAAATAGTTATGCACGATGATGATCAGTTTAATAATATTAAATCTTCATGAATAGGTATCAAAACTGTTATGATATGATGATAATAAATTTATATTTGTTAAGTGAAAAACTTTTTGAAAAGTTTGTATAATTAAAAAAATTGCAGCCGGGCGTGGTGGTGCACGCTTGTAATCCCTGCGCTTGGGAGGCTGAGACAGGAGGATCACATGGGTTCGAAGCCAGCCTCAGCTACTTAGTGAGGCTCTCAGCAACTTAGGGAGACCCTGTTTCCAAATAAAATATAAAAAAGGTCTGGGAGTATAGCCCGGATGTAGAAAGCCTCTGGGTTCTACCCCCAGTACCACCAAAAAAAAAAAAAATTGCTACAGTTAAGAAATGTTACACCAGCAACATGAGTCACAGAGAAAAGATTTATATATTGTTACCCTAATCCAGGGCTTTGTAGATTTTCTGTAAATAAGTACTTTAAGTTTTATGGGCCATGTAGTCTTTATTGTACCTACTTATGCACTCCATTGGATGAAAACAACCTTAGCTAATATATAAATGCTGTGTTTGGGCTGTAATAAAACTGTATTTACAACCACAAAAAAATGGGATGGCTTTTCTGAATGGGCCATAGTTTGCTTACCCACATTCTGAGGCTTTATGTGGTGTTAGAGGTTGAATTCAGGGGGCATTCTAGCTCCCAGCTACACTTTCAGTCCTATTTTCTTTCTTTTATTATATATTTTGAAACAGAGTCTTGCTATGGTGCTGAGAGCATCCCTAAGTTGCTGAGGCTGTACTCGAACTTGTGAATCATCTGTCTCAGCCTCACAAGTATTGGGGTTATAAGCATGCACCACAACTTTTGGCTTGTTTTTCATTTTTAGTTTCCTGTATAATTACTGTGTTTGGTTCTAGTAGATGCTTAGTGTAAGGATATTGATATTTGAGGTGATATTAGTGATTTTTCTTTAGGAATAAACATTAATTTTTAATACTTAGTAGATTATGTTTTGACTATTGTTTCCCTTTTATTTGGACTTCACAGTGCCTTGAATATAGTCTTTCCTTTGTAATTATCTCAGATATTCACTAAAGATAGAGCCAGTCTTATCAAAAGGACAGTTGGAGGTAGGTGCTAGCATTGTTTGCTAGCTAGTGTTGGAGTTCTGAAGAGATCACTCTTAATAGTCTCCCTTTCCTTTGCCTCTAAGATGGTGACTGTGCCTGGTCTCTCTTCTCTCTGTCTTTTGACTTTTCTGGATGAGTGGGAGAGAAAATTATTTATTTGTTTTTGTTTTTGGTACTGGGGATTGAATGTAGGGGCATTTTACCTGTAGCTATTCCCTAGCCTTATTTTATTATTATTATTTTTTAAATTTTAAAATTTTATTATTACTTTTTTAAATTTTGGATCAGAGTCTCGCTAAGTAGCTGAGACTTCACAAGTTGCTAAGGTAGGCCTGTGATCCTCCTATCTCAGCCCCCAAGTACTGTGATTATAGGGGTGTGTCACTGTAGTCGTTCTGTAGTTTAAATGCTTACACACAGTAAAATTTTAGTTTAGAAACACTGGTGGGAAAAGAGAATATTTCGCTTTATTCCATCTTTGATACTTAGTTTAAGATGAATATTCTTACCTTAGTTTAAGATGAATATTCTTACCTGGTGGCACACACCTATGATCCCAGTACATGGGAGGCTGAGACAGAAGGATCACAGGCTTGAGGTCAGACACAGCAACTTCGTGAGGCTTTCAGCAACATAATAAGACACGGTTTCAAAACCAAACAAAGAAACAAAAAGGCTGGGGGTAATGCTCAGAGGTAGAATGACTCTGGGTTCAGTTCCCAGTAACACACACATACCTATATGCATGTGCACACATGCACACACGCACAGAATATTCTTTCCCTATAGTATAAAATACGAATGTTACAATACAGCCAGTTCTGGTTTTAACTACATTTACTTCCTTTATATCCTGTTTCCTTATTACCTCTGCATGAAGAGGTATCTCCTGTGTCACAGATCAGGTCGCACATTGTTCATATCACTCAAATGAAATTTCTGTGGCACTGAGTTTAATATATAATAGTTAGCACCGGGGTAGAGGTGGCGCTGGGGTGGGTACAAACTTAGGTAGGGGAAAACTTGCCTCTTTCTACTCCATAGAATCTAACACAGATCTTTGCACACAGAAGTTTCAAATAAATATGTGGAAAAAATGCACTAGCAAACATTCCACTTGAAGAAACAAGGACGATCATATGATATTGCTGGTGGCAGTAATTTTTCTCCCAGTTTTTTGTGGTCTTCATCCAGTTTAAATAGCACTAAGCATTATTTTAGGTCTTATAGACAGACAGATGTACATAAGTAATAATCTGGAGGTGAAGATAAACTTCTATGTATTACTTTAGTGACACAGGGAAGATGTGGCTCTGGGAGCCTGTGTGTGGATCTGTGAAGTCCAGAGGAGGGCCCTACACTGGAGAATCTCAGCCAGGGAGATAGATGTGCTTTCTTTTTGCTAAGTTCTAAGCTAAATTCCAAAATATGATTACAGGCAGACTAGAGATGTGAACTTGGTCTCTCGAGAGGCCAAGTAGCACAGTGATCAAGCGTGAATTCCAGGGTGTAAGTTTTCCTGCCATTACATTTCCTGAAAATATAAAATATAAAATGTGAGTACAAATTACCTACCTTCCAGGCTTAATTCACTCATTCCAGAGCTAATTTATAAATATCGATTACATTGCAAGATTTTCCGGGCATTGAGGATGCCGCATCAAACAATATAAAATGAAAATATCACTATCGTAAAGCGCTTTCATTCTGGGTGGAGAGATAGACAAGGCACCACCGAAGTGAAATACGGAGTGTGTTAAGTGACAAAAGTAGAACAGGTCATTCCAGGACCAGGTTATTAATGGGGAGGGAGGAAGGTTCCAATTTTAATAAAGTTGTCAGGGAAGACCTCTTTGCAATGACACTGGAGAAAAGACCTGAAGAAAATAGAGGTCCACTCAAGAAAAGTATTTGGAGGAAGATCATTTCCGGGGCAAGGAATGACAAGAGGCCAGAGCCCTGGGTTCACGTGCATGGTGTGTCTGAGAAGCATAAGGAGCCCCCTGAGGTACAGCAGGAGGATGAAGGATATGAGGCCGGGCTAGTGATGGAGCCAGAACTTTTGCTTCATCGTAGGTCTTTGTTGGCCTCTGTAATGACTTGGAGTGGAGTAAAGCCACTGAAGGGAGCTATGGCTTGAATATGGGCATGTCCCCCAGAGGTCCATTATTTAAGGCTTAGTCCCCAAAATGGTGATACCAAGTGCTGCCGTAGACCTTTAAATTAAAGGATTTATGGGAAGTCCTTAGATCATTAGAGATGTGTTCTCAAAAAGGACTGCGGAATCATTCTATTTTTCCTCTCTATTTCTCTTTCCTTCCCTCCCCTTTCTGGTTGAAAATGCAAACATTTTCTCTAACAAGAGCTCCCATTATGACATGTCTGTCACTCTGCACAGAGGCCTAAGGGAATGGCACCAAAGAATCTTGGACTTGAACCCCTAGAACTTTGAGCCAGAAGAAACCTCTCTTTACCTTCTAAGTAACCTGCGTCAGATTTTTGGTAGTGACATAAGCTGACTAATATAGAGGGTTTGGGGCAAGCAGTAACATGATCTGACTGTTTCAACAAGAACACTCTGGCTGCTGTTTCAAGAATACTCTAGCTAGGGCAAGGGCAGAAGGAAGATCCCTTAAGAGGCCAGTTTTTAGGAATGGAGTGGTGAGAAGTGGTACTTATAAGGATTAAATAGCTTCCAAACCATTTTGAGTAGTGTCTGGCACACAGTAAGCCACCAGTGAATGTTAGGTTACCAATTGCTTTGTGAAACTTCTTCCTATGCTCAACAAAGAGGGTTTAAGGTTTACTTTTTCTTTCACTTTCCCTTGCCGAGCACAATGCCTGTTCCTGGGTTGGGGAACATAACAAATATGGCTTTAAAAAATTTTTATACCAGCTGAGACATGACAACCTTACCTGCAAACAACTTGTACTAGGAAATACTACTATCACTTAGCAAAAGCCATCGGATGCAGGTCCTTCAACGTATTTTCTCCTTAATCTTAGTGACTCGGGTAGTGGTTGTTGTTTGAGGCTCTGTGCTACACATGAGACTCCTATTCAAGACCACAGAATCAGTAAATGGAAACTAGGTCTGTCCTTTTCAGCTACTTTAGACTTCCCTTATCTATTCAAACTTTCAAGTAAACTATATATAAAAATAAAAAGTAAATGTGTAAGGAAATAAACATATGGTGGTCATATCTATCTTATATTTTTAACTGTATTTGTAGTTCTTAAGGAATAGTGAGTATATCTGTGGTTAAGAACTGGTGTGTGTGTGTGTGTGTGTGTGTGTGTGTGTGTGTGTGCGCGCGTGTGTGTGTGTGGTCTGTTCATGTAGGCTGAGCCAAACATAACTATTTTCCCTACACATTTTAATGATGTTGCAAAATTTTGTGATGCTTCTGATCCTTTTCTTTTTCATGTAGATAATGCATTCATTTTGCCTGGTTATCCTTACAAATTATGAGCAAGTAATTTTGGACAAACTGAGGTTAAATAATTTGCCAAAGATATTACCTAGGTCAATGGCAGAAGTCAACAGGCTGGCTCTGGAGTCCATGTTCTTATGGAAAAGAGCACAAAAGGTATTGCCACAAGTAGATAGTGTTGGAAGGGACATTAGAGAAAAGGTTCCTCATTTTACATGTGAAGAGACTGGGGTTCTGATAAGTGGAAGGACTTGCTATGGCCAGTACCTGGGAGAGCCAGTCTGGTGACCTCTGCCTCTTGCATTCAACACCCTGCACAGTCTTAATTTGAGCAGCTATTTTTTTCAGGTGAAAAGGTTAGTCTCCTAGGGAAAAAAACCAAATATTTGTTTGATTCTCTCAAAGTTTCTGAGCAACTGAGTGATTTAAGTGGAGGTTTATTAAAACTTGAATTCTTATATTGAAGATCAAACATATTCTTCAAGTTGTTTTATATTGAATTGTATGGAAAATCTAGATGTTCAGATTCTCTCTGGTTTGTTTCGTATTTGTTTAGAATCTTTACTATTTTAAGAAACTTAAGCCAGGCATTGTGGCGCCTGCCTGTAATCCCAGCACCTGGGAGGTTGAGACAGGAGGATCATGGTTCAAGGACAGCCTCAGCTACTTAGTGAGGCCTTTTGCAACTCAGTGAGACCCTGTTTCAAAATAAAGAATAAAAAATAGGGCTGGGGGTGTAGCTCAGAGAATGCCCCTGGGTTTCATCCCCAGTACCGCAAGAAAAAAAAAAAGTAATTTATAGCTATATTTAAATAGTTGTTTTTTAATCCAGGAGTGATGATGCACACCTTTAACCCTAATAATTGGGAGAGTGAGACGGAGGATTGCAGGTTCAAAGCCAGCCTCAGCAATTTAGCAAGGCCTTTAGCAACTTAGTGAAAACTCTGTTTCAAAATAAAAAATAAAACAGGTCCTGGGAGTATAGCTGAGAGATAGAACAGCCCTGGTTAATCCCTAGTTCCACAAAATTAAGTAATAAATAAAAAGTTGTTTTTGTAAATGCAAAGGATAAAGCATGCCTTATTTATAACTCATATACATTTAAACCACAAAAGAACTGATCTTGACAGGGATCCTCAGCAGGGACTTAAAAAAAATAAGTATCACATGTATTTAATCCACAATTTCCAATCACCGTAACAAAGCAGGGAATGATTTATACACAAGGAAAAGGGTTCTTATTATTTTTATGGCGGGGCATTTGTTGCACACACAGTAAGTGTTATAACCCAAAACAAATATACAGTTGGGACATTGCATTTAAATTATCTTCTGTCATGTACTATATAAACCAACAATAGTTTGAAATGTATTTAAGCCACCATCTGGGACAGAGAAAGAGCCGTTCCAGGATCCAGTTCATGATGGATGTGAGCTGAGTTTCATCACCAGCCTCCTAGCACGGCTTTGCATCCTGAATCATTTCTTCTATGGCCTGAAAGAATTCCAGCATCCATCCCAGCTCCCCGAGGTTTTGAGTCTTTTTATTAGATCTTGACATTTTCTTCTGGCCCCATCAAGAACTAAATCAATGAAGTTAAACACTAGCATTTCGATTTCCTTTTAGTCTAAAGAGATAAAGTTCAGGTCTCTGTCTTAAAAGCTTCAGCAGAATGCCCCATCCGCTGAGAGGAGCAGTCTCTCTTTTAGAATTGACTCACCTTTATTGAGAACCTCTTGCTGAAAGAGGAGGGGCATCTGTAACTGAGTGCCCAGAAAGCACTATGGACCCTATTTTTAATTTATATTTTTAATTTATTTTTTTATTTTTTGGAAACAGGGTCTCACTGAGTTATAAAGAGGCTGTCGGTGATCCGTGATCCTCCTGTCTCACTGTCTCAGCCTTTCAAATGCTATGATTATAAGTGTGTTCCAACAACCATTCCCCCTTTTATGTGGTCCTGGGGATGGAACCCAGGGCCATTCTACCTCCGAGCTACACCCTGAACCCTATTTTTTATTCTTTATTTTGAAACAGGGTCTCACTAAGTTGCAGAGGAAGTCTCTAAGTAGCTGAGGCTGTTCTCAAATCACAATCCTCCTGTCTCAGCCTCCCACGTACTGGGATTACAAGGTGCACCACCACGCCCAGCTTCTGAATGGTTCACACTGGAATCCTGGTCTGGGTCTGATTGGCTCCCAAGTCTGTTGGAGCACTTTCCCTGAAGGTATTTCCCCTTAGACAAGGACGACAATACAAACAGGACCATTACAGTGCCCTTGCTTCATGTCAGGCTTGGCTCTTCTAAGTACTGGCTATAAACCATCCCGTGTATTTACCCAGTTGTATAAGGTGCAGCATTGATCGCCGTTTCACCTATAGGAAACTTAACCTTGGAAAGGTAAGTAATTTGCCTGAGGTTGGTGGCTGGTAAGTGCCAGCCTTCTGGTTCAGTTTTCACAACAATTTAGGCATTCGCTCTGATTTAGCAGGTGATATAATTAGGATGCAAGGGGCTTAAGTAACTCACTCAAGTTCTATGTGTGTGTGATAAATAGAAAGGGCAGGAGTTGAATACAGGGCCTCTGATCCTGAATTTAGTGATTTTTAATTAATACATGTTGCTTTATTTTCAAAGATTTTTTATCTTTATGTGTATAAACTTCAACTCATGGTAAGATCTTAAATATGGAAAATATTAAAAACAAGTTTAGCTGGGTTTGGTGGCGAGTGCTTGTAATCCTAGCATTTGGGAAGCTGAGACAGGAGGATTGGGGTTCGAGGACAGCCTTAGCTACTTAGGGAGGCCCTTTGCAACTCAGTGAGACCCTGTTTCAAAATAAAAAATGAAAAATAGGGCTGGGGGTGTAGATCAGAGGTAGAATGTCCCTGGGTTCCATCCCTAGTACTGAAAAAAAAACACCAGTTTAATATGTAATTAAAATTTTTACTCAGAGAAGTTTTTTTTTTAGAGAGCCTTATCTAAATTGAGCCAGAGAGAGTGCAAGAGAGTGAATATGAATAAATATTTTTCTATAACTAACATTCTTGTAGTTTGACTGGAATGCTATCTTTATCTTTTCAAGTAAAATATATTGCAGAATGATCACAAATATATGTTTTATACTATCCAATATAAAATAGATTTCTTTAGTAGTTATTTTAAAATTTTATTTCTGCTTTGTTAAAAAATATGATAAGCCAGGCATAGTGGCCTATCCTTGCAATTTTAGTGCTTGGAAAAATGAGACAGGAGGATCACAGGTTTGAGAACAGCCTCAGAAACTTAGTGAGAACGTGTTTCCAAATAAAAAATTAAAATTAAGTTGGGGTGTAGCCCCTGAGTTTAATCCCCAGTACCACATAATTAAATAAATAAATAAACAAACAAATAAATAAATACAGTAATTATGGTGTTCTTTATAAGCTGTGATAATCCTAAAATTGTGAAAATTAAAGATAATGAGATTCAGATTTAATGCAGTTTCTGCACTTGTTTTCAGGGAATAAATTTCAGTATATTGGGATTTGAGCAGAGTTTTAGTCTGACCACAATCCCAAAACATGATAAAAACATTTTAAAGAAATTGGGCAATTAATGACAATAACAAATATTCATTCTTTTGAAATATTCAAATTTTAATTTATTAAATGGTATGGCTTTATACTATATATAAATATGTTATTTAGTAAACATATACTTTTTCCATAAAATGTTCTAATTAATTAATTTATTTATGTATTTGTTTTTGGCACTCATGATTGAACCTAGGAGCATTCTACCTCCTAGTTATACTTCCAGCCCTTTTTTACTTTTTATTTTGAAACAATGGTTTCGATAAGTTTCTGAGGATCTTGCTAAGTTGCTGAGGCTGACCTTGAACCTATGATCCTTCTGTCTCAGTCTCTCAGAGTTTAATATTTTAAAGCCTTGAAGGCTGGGCATGGTTGGTGGCTCATGCTTTTAATCCTAATACTTGGGAAGATGAGACAGGAGGATCTCAGGGTCACAGCCCACCTCAGCAATTCAGTGAGGCCATCTGCAATGTTGGGGATGTAGCTCAGAGGTAGAAAACCGCTGGATTCTATCTCTAGTAACCCCCCCCCCACACACACACACACAGGAATGAAGCCTTGTAGACATTTTAAACAAATTCTTGTTTTCTATTCTGATTAAGGCAGTACTACTCCAAAAATACTTAGGGGTGGTTTTTATTAATTTGCCATTACCATTGGTATTCTTTCCTTAATAGAATATTGATAATAAAGCCATTTACCACAATAAGATAAAATGCTAACGTATCTATTTACTTTGAAACCAGATCTTGTTTTCTGATCACAAACTTATAGATCTTAAAGTTTGGAGGCATGAGGAAGCCCAGAATTTTGAATATGGAAAGGAAGTTACATGCCCAAATCCCACTATTATGCATGGACCTACCAGCTGCCTGAGCTGCTGCTGACTTGCTTGGTTTTGAGGCAGCACCTCCATGAAGAATGTAGCAGAGAGAAAGTTACGTGGTTTGTAGGAGTACAGAGATTAATCTCTGGGAAAGCCCCTGTGAAGACTGTTTAAAGACTAGCTGGTTTTTAAACAGATGTTCTTCCCTCAGTGTGATGATTGTGTGATGGGGTGAAAACTGAGTATTCTTACCAATAGCCCTAGGAATCACACAGCTCAAGATACTAATTTAGCAATTCAAAGAAAAAGCCCACTTGAAAGCACTGTGCTGTGCTTTGTGAATTCCTGATTGATATTTCTAAAAGAAAAAAAAAACTATTTTCTTCTAACACTGTATTTAATGGAAAACAGGGATCTCTGTGCCTTGCCATTTCCCATCAATATTTGTGTCATCTCATACTGATATGAAAACAATTTAACTGTACGATCTATATATTTCAAATTCTGAATAATTAATTATAAAGTTATCTCCCATCAGTATGTTATTGTAACACGTATCTCCTGCTCCTTCCTCCATATCCATTGTTTGACATATAATTTTAAAATAGTGTGCTATTGCCGGGCGTGGTGGAACACGCTTGTAATCCCTGCGCTTGGGGGGGCGGAGACAGGAGGATTGCGCAGGTTCAAAGCCAGCCTTGCTGGCTTAAGAGACCCTGTTTCCAAATAAAATATAAAATAGGTCTGGGAGTGTAGGCCGAGGTAGAAGGGTTCCATCCTCAGTACCACCAAAACAAAACAAAACAAAGCAAAACAAATAAAATAGTATGTTATGATACAAATTTTGTTAGTTTGAACTTTAATATTTTTCTTCTAGTTATTAGTTAGCCACCAATTGCTACTGTAAAGCAAAATCATAATATATAACTGACAAATTATTATTCAATATTTTAGCAATAATTTTCTGAGCAACTTGGATATGGTACAAAGATTTGGTTCACAGCTTTTCTATTGATTTCGAGACTTCAGTGACTCTAAGAGATGTTTGTAGTCCCAGAGAAAAGAAAAATGTGAAAAACACCTAAAATAAATTTGAGACATCACATATTATAATAAAATCATTGACTTAGATGTCTAGTGTTTAGTCAAATCAAAAGTCCAAAAATATCTTTCATAATCTAAAAATTCTAAGGTACCTTAACTTTGTAGGAAACAACTGCATTTCTTTCAAGCTTCCCTTTGTTTACTATTTTCAGAAGGACATACATCATTCTTGTTTGAATTCCATTTCTTACAACATTTATTTTGATCACCTACTAGAGCTGTCTTAAAAGCTTTCCCCTCCATTCCTGCTTTCAAAGTTAGCTTGTTGTCTTTGTAGGAAACCTATGTTTCGCTGTTTTCTCCTTGCTCGTTATTCAGGCATAGTCTATTGCCATGACCAAGGCATGGCCACTGTCTTGGTCTCTACTATTTCCTTCTGCCTCCTCGACAGCTTGCATTATTGCCCCCACCAGGTGGTGAGAATCCATCCCGTGGACCATTGCAGTGACTTCTGCCAGTTAGCCTGTTCTTCCCTTCTTTCCTATGCTATGTCAATTCTTTATACAATGGAACAAATACATTTATAATATATATTTTTATATTAGATCATGTCTCTCTCACACCTGAAGCCCATCAGTACCTTTCCATTGCTCTCTGGTCAAACTCCTTACCATGGCCTGAAAACCCTGTATGATGTAGCCCCTCCTAGATTACAGACTCCATGAGGAATGTCTCATTCAGGAATGTCCATAAAAATGTGTGCTGTGACACTATAATGAGTATAGTACTGGGGACATAGTAATAAGTTAATAAATAAAATTAGAGCCAGGTGTGGTGAAGGCTTGTAATCCCAGCATTTGGGAGGCTGAGATAGGAGGATCACAGTTTGTGGACAGCCTCAGCTACTTAGTGAGGCCCTTTGCAACTCAATGAGATCCTGTTTCAAAATAAAAAATAAAATATAAGGCTGGGGGTGTAGATCGAAGGTAGAATGACCCTGGGTTTCATCCCCCATATCGGAAAAAAAAAAAAAAAATAGAAACTGGGCATGGTGGCACATGCTTGTAATCCCAGGACTTGGGAGGCTGAGATAGGAGGATCAAAGGTTTGCAGGCAGCCTCAGCTACTTAATGAGGCCCTCTGCAACTTAGTGAAACCGTGTTTTAAAATAAAGAATAAAAAATAGGACCAGGGTATAGCTCAGAGGTAGAAGAGAGAAAGAAAAGGAAAATGGGAACAAATATGATCTATATTAATGGAACTTAGAGTTTAAAGATGGAGTAGATACTAATCCAAGCATTCCACAAAAATACCTATCCAAGTACAACACCAATGAACGCTATTAAGACTTTGTTTTTGGTTTTATGGATGGTGAACCAGCAACGCCTTCCTGAGAGAGTCGTGACTGTAATAATGAGTAGGAATTCATTGTGGTAAATTGAAGGATGGGTGTTTGTGAGGGAGACAGGGGAGAGGAGGTGTGGGTTGAGTTTTCCAGGAGAAGAAAACAGAAATTCAAAAGCCTTTGGTGGCAGGAGCAGACCATGGCGAGAGGCAATCGGGTGGTCATTTCTGCACAATGTTGTGTCTGTCATGTAAGGATTTTCTAGTTGATTGAATGTGGGAAGGAATGAAGGTAAAGGAGGAATTAATGGGCTTTTGGGTAAGACGTGGATAAAGGTCCAGGTCCAGGACTTCACCTGCTCTCTGCCTACTGTGCGCATGCCAGGGTCCTGCCTGCATGTGCATGTATGTGTGTGTGTGGGGGGGGAGACTATTCCAGTGCAGAGTGGGCAGACTCCCTCGGGCAGATGCCTTCAACTCGGGAACTGCAGATTCTTCATCTCATTTGTAAAACACACACAAAATTCTCAACTCACTGTGGGAAAAATCAAACAAAATAGTGAAAGTACTTTACAAAGATAAATTGGCTCTTCCCAGTTCTGGAGCGTGTTCCTGTATTACTCTGTCTCATTTTCCACCACTCTCCAGCTGCCTGGTTCTTTCGTTCCCCCCTCACTAGAGTCTTTGCTCAGGCCCATCTTTACACAAAGCCAAGTTGCTCACTGCTGCTTTTTAAAATTTTCTTTTGTCACTCTTTAATTTCCATCCTCCTTTTCTGTTTCTCTTTTTCTTCCCTCCCTCCCTCCCTTTCTCCTTCCCTTTCCTTCTATCTTCTCTTCTTTCCCTTCCCTTTCCTTCCCTCCTTCTCTTCCCGTCTCTTTTTTACTTGTGTGTGTGTGTGTGTGTGTGTGTGTGTGTGTGTGTGTGTGTGTTACTGGGGATTGAACCCAGAGGCATTTTACCTTTGACCTAAACCCTAACCCTACCTTTTTCTCTTAAGTTCAGAAGAGAATCTAAGTTACTGAGACTGGCTTTGAACCCATGATTCTCCTGCCTGAGCCTCCCAAGTACTGGGTTTACAGATGTGAGCCACCATGGCCGCTATTTTTCGTTACTTCATATTCTCCTCACTTTTTTTTTTCTTGTTCTATTCCTTCCATCTTGTGCTACATTTTACTTTCAGAGGGTGATTTTGTTGCATTGCCCAGGAGCCTTGAGCCCAAGGTTGTATCCTCTTCTGTCTACTTTGTGTTTGCTTGTGGGAGAGAGGGGCTTATGATTGAGTATAGAGAGTTATCCAATCTTCTACGAACTTTACACCACTATATTCTTTTGTATTTATTTCCGTTTGCTTTTATTACTTAAATTTATGATACATAAAACCCCAAACTTGTGTAGATTAAGGGGGTACCATGTGATGTTCCCATACACACATACATTGTGTAATGTTTAAATCAGATTAAACATACCTACTCCTCAAACGATCATATTCTTGTGAAAAAATATTCATTTATTTTCTAGCTTTTAAAAATATATAGTACATAATCATTATCTGTAGTCACCCTACTGTGCCATTGCACACAAGACTTCTTACTTTCAGCTGACTGTAACTTAATACTCCTTGATCAACCTGACTTCTCCCTTCATTGTCTTCTCCATTTATTTTATTTTATATTTTTGCAATACTGAGGATAGAAGCCAGGGGCATTCTATCTCCAAGCTACATCTCAGCTCTATTTTTTATTCTTTATTTTGAGACAGGGTCTCATGAAATTGTGAAGGGCTTCACTAAGTAGCCAAGGCTGGCTGCAAACCTGCAATCCTCCTGTCTTAGCCTCCCAAGCACTGAAGTTACAAGCATGTGTCACCATTCCTGGCTCCTATTTATTTTTTTTGTCAGCTAGGTTTTCTAGGTCTACAACCTCTCCCACAACTCACTTCTATAATATTTTATTTTATTACATTAAAAAATACAAGTCACATATTGAACTTGAAATGTATGAGAATTCCTTGGTGTGGGAGGACTTGACACTTTGATTTAGGGAGGAGGATATACTTTCTTCCAGGGTGGAAGGACATCGTCCTTCCTCTTCTAGCATATAGGCATCTGTTCCAAGCCAAACGTTCTCTTTTTTAGAAAGGGCTCAGACATGCCCGTGCATATTTTTTAACGGTCTATACAGAGCTATGTGATAAGGGGAGATTAAGAAAGTAGAGTCATATCTCATTTCAAGTCATATTTAACATTTATGACCTTTAATTTGGAGAAAAATTATTAAGGTTGAAAGTCCCTCTTGTTTTAACATTATCTTTTAGCCAAGTTGGTCTGCAGCATATCTTTTTGCCAAGTTGGTTACAGCAAATTTTCTAAGATAAAATAGACTTAGAAGCTGATTAGGATAATTTAATAAATTATAAAGTTCAGTTGAGGTTAATTATTGCTGTTTCAACAGCAAAATTAAATCAAATTTAGTTATTGCAAATATAAGATCCAGCTATGCAGGTAAATTTGGTTCTATGATTTATTATATTTTATTTTTGTAAAATTTGTTTTCCATTCTTTTTCACATACATACCTGGAATCTCTGACTTCTTTTCCTTACACAACTGCTATATTAGTATTTTGGTTTTGATCATCTTTACTTATTTCATATTGTATTTAAGCCTAATTAAATATTACCAGAATGTATAAGAATTACTAAGACCATCTATATGGCATGAATATTATAAGCTGTGTTTGAAGGCTGAAGGTGAGTTATGTATGGGGTTTTAGAAGGAAGTGTCCATTTCTGATGGTCTGAGTTCATAGTAGTATTTGCAAGGTAATCAGAAAATAAAAATTTTTCAGATTCAGTAATACTGAAAAAGAACAATGAACAAAAAGGAATTATTGTATCCTTTTCATGAGAATCTTTCTGATGTCTTATTTTTCCAATTAATGCTATATATATATATATTCATATATATATATATGAATACAGGGGATGAATATATATATTCATATATATATATATATGAATGAATATTCATATATATATATATATGAATACAGGGGATTGAATCCAAGGGCCTTCTACCTCTAAGCTACACCCCCAGTTCTATTTTTTATTTTTTATTTTGTCACAGGGTTTCACTAAGTTGCAGAGGGCCTCTCTAAGTAGCTGAGGCTGGTCAAAACCCTGCAATCTTCCTGTCTCAGCCTGCCAAGTATTGGGATTTCAAACGTGAGTCATCATGTCTGGCTTGTATTTTTATTTTTATATTTTTTCCTTCCTTTTAGGTATGCTATTATGGTGCATCATAGTCTCATATTATAGTGTAAATCATGTTGATAGTGATAATATATCCACGCAGCATTTGGTATCCCCCCCACCTCCCCATTTCCCCCCTTTCCAATAGAGTTCTGAGATTGACATTGGTATTGCCATATATACACACACTTAGTCAGTGGTAGTAATTTTTTAAGGAATCTCACTCTTCCCCCTACCCTTCACTTAGACCACCTCCCTGGCTTCAGTGAGATTTCTCCTCAATTATCTGGAGTCCGTATGATATTCCAATTACTCCCTAGCTTGTGTGTATTAGAAAAAAACATATGACCTTTCACTTTCTGTGACCGACTCATCTCATCTCATTTAATATAATGTTCTCCAGGTCCAAAAATGGGCAATTGAATTTAATAAGCACTTCACAAAAGACCATTCTTTGACCATTTTTAATTTCTACCATTGTTGCTTCAATTTAGAACTACCTAAATTTGAACTCGAAAGAATCTAAAGATAGTCAATAAATGCACAAAAATATTCAATATCATTAGGAAGATTCAAATAGAAAAACTACACTGAGATTTCATCTAACCCCAATCAGAATGATACTAATCAAAAAGCCAAAAAAAAACAATAAATGTTGGCAAGGATGTGGGGAAACTGGAACTCTTCTACACTGTTGGTGGGATTGCAAATTAGTTCAGCCATTCTAGAGATCAGTGTGGAGATTTCTCAGAAAACTGGGAGTGGATCCATTATATGATCTAGCTATACCACTTCTGGGTATCTTTCCAAAGGGGCTCAGATCATAGAACTACAGTAACATGTGCATTCACATGTTTATAGCAGCACAATTCAATAGCCAGATTATGGAGACAACCTACGAGTTCATCAACTGATGTCTTTTTTTTTTAGATAGCCTGTGTTTTGGCTTTGGTTAGAGTGCTAATTTTTCATCTTTTCAAAAAATTTTTTATGGAATTGGAAATAGCCAAACCTGAAGGTATGTATTTGAAAACTATTTTTATACCCATAAAAGAAAACACCTTTTTTTTCTTTTTCTTGTTTTTTTTTTTTTTTTTTTTTGTGGTACTGGGGTTCCTGGAAGCCCTTCTTCCTCCAGGCTACACTCCAAGACCTATTTTGTACTTTGTATTTGGAAACAGGGTCTCTTAAGCCAGCGCGGCTGGCTTCGAACCTGCGTGATCCTCCTGTCTCCGCCTCCCAAGCGTGGGGATTACAAGTGTGCACTACCATGCCTGGCAGAAAACACCTTATTTTAAGCTGTGGAAAGTTGATATAGGTTTTATGTTAGTATCTGAGTAAAGCTTTCGATGAAGGTCTTTGTGGGTAAAGTGATGTAACCATAAACAGGGCCAAATCATTTGTCTGATACTAATTGTTTATGACTTCTGAGTTTGACTTCAAAAATTGAAATATCATTTGAGCCTGGCGTGGTGTGGCATGCTTGTAATCCCCGCGTTTGGGATGCGGAGACAGGAGAATCGGTTCTAAGCCAGCTGCGCTGGCTTAAGAGACCCTGTTTCCAAATTAAAAAAATATAAAAATAGGTCTGGGAGTATAACCCAGAGGTAGAAGGATTTCCAGGAACCCCAGTACCACCAAAATATATATATATATATTTTGTTTTTGAGCATTGCTGATTAAATGTTATACTAGGAGAAGAATAAAGTAGCACCGTGTATTCCTATGTGTAACTGTATGCTTGTATATAGCAGGTTGTATATTATACCAAAACTTGTGAATTTATATGAGACCATTCTTTGACCATTTTTAATTCCCACCATTGGTTTTCTTTGTTTCAATTTAGAGCTACCTAAATTTGTACTTGAAAGAACCTAAAGACAAATTTTAATTTGCAGAAAAATAATCAGAAATATCTCCAAAGTATGAGTTACTAACCTAAAAAAGGTTAGTATTACTAACCTAAAAAAACCTTAGGTTAGTAACACATAACTTTTTTTCTTTAGTGTGAATGCCCAGAAGTTAACTGTTCTTGATGTAATTTGTGTGAAAGCATATGCTTATGTATTTTCTTCTTTTTTATTTTTATTTTTTTGTGGTACTGGGGTTCCTGGAAGTCCTTCTACCTCCGGGCTACACTCCCAGACCTATTTTTACATTTTTTTTTTTGGAAACAGGGTCTCCTAAGGCAGCGTGCGCAGGTGGCTTTGAACCCGTGCGGATCCTCCTGTCTCGGCCTCCCAAGCGCGGGAATTACAAGCGTGCGCCACCACGCCCGGCTTGCTTATGTATTTTCTATTCTACTTTATCAGGCGAACCAATTCTCTCACCTGGTAATAAAACACAGGTTTTCTTCCAGGCACACACTTGCCTTCTGCATGAAACCGTTCAGTCTCTCAAGTCACACTTTTCAACCATAACTTTTAAATAAATATAACATTATCACTACTATATTAAGCAAATGCTAATATTAGAAATGGTTACTTTGCATTTTGGCTGTATTGCCTTCATCGTCTTTAACTGTTAAAACATTTTTAGTCCATAAACCATTTTATAGGGTAATATATAGTACTCTATAGCTCTCTCCTTTGGGTAGTTGATGATAGGAATTCCCAACCAATGGATATTTCTAGCTGGAATTGGAATCTACAATGAACCAATCTCAGGAGTCACCCTGTTTCCCCTCTTCTTCCAATATAGGTGTGTAGTATTTTGTGCTGTGATTGACTTTCTGATACAACTTTAAAGAACATTCTATAGGAACTATCATCTCTCTAGCTCCCCCTGTGAAAAACCACATCTCTAAGCAGAGGAGAAATCCGCCCGTGGAAAGGAGCCAGTGTCTTGGAGAATGCGGTTGATGGAACTCCTGTATGATATAGAGCTGTAATTCCTGAGGTGGCGCAGACTTTCAGTTTTGAGGCCACTAAATCACAGTTGGCCTGCCGAGCTGTGTCATCAGGGGAGGCTGCAGATATTACTCACGACAGCAACCACAGAGTCTGTTTATGACAGAACGTGTTCCCTGTGCTTTTAACCCATTCAGTGTTAAAGCTAAGTATCTTGT
Source organism: Muscardinus avellanarius (assembly GCF_963383645.1). NCBI lineage: Eukaryota > Metazoa > Chordata > Mammalia > Rodentia > Gliridae > Muscardinus > Muscardinus avellanarius. The sequence continues at coordinate 86,707,984 of NC_137794.1, forward strand.
GGGAAAGACAAAGATTTTTCTTTCTTCTTCAGACTATTTCAGCTATTAAGGTGAACTGTTTCTTCAGTTGCACATGGACCTTGTATTTTAATTGTGAAATTACATTAAAATAACAATTTTATTGAGCAAGAATGAATAATGAATCTCTCTCTCTCTCTCTCTCTCTCTCTCTCTCCCTCTCCCTCTCCCTCTCCCTCTCCCTCTCCCTCTCCCTTTCCCTCTCCCTCTCCCTCTCCCTCTCCCTCTCCCTCTCTCTGTCTCACCGTGAGGTTTGGCTTTCAGATATTCAGATATTCTGAAATTACAGCATTTGCTCACAATTCTCACTCCCAAATGGTAAAGGAAGATGAATGCAAGCCAAGTGCCAGTGATAGAAAACTGGAAAGCTAGTGGCGCACACTTGTAACCCCAGTACTTGAGAGGCTGAGTTTGCAGACAGCTTCAGCTACTTGGTGAGGTTCTTTGCAACTTAGTGAGATGCTGTTTCAAATAAAAAATAGAAGATCTGGCTGGGGGTGTCTCTCGAAGGTGGAATGCTCCTGGGTTCAATCCCCATCACTACAAAAAAAAGAAAACAAGAAAGAAAAAAAATTGGAAATCTACCAAGGAAATTATAGGAGCAGAAATGCTGAAGGTGGTGAAAGTGGATTCTCAGGTCCCTGAAACTGAAGTAAGAATTTAAACTATGGACACACACAGGAAGCTGTGGTTTTAGATTATGGAGAGGAATGTGTTCTATAGGAGCAATCATGAAGTGTGTTGATTCTTATTCTCATACATTTTAGAAGCCTTTTTCTCCTGCTAAGATTTTGTATGATTGAAAAAAATGTTTTGTTTTTCCTCATGGAAAATTATATGGGAATAAAGTGGTAGCCACAGTGCAGTCACTTCAAAAGGGAGGGAACAGAAAGTCAACAGAGAGGAGTGTTTTTCAGAGCATTGAGTCTGGCCTGGTGCCGGCTGTGAACTACACAGAGCACACTGTAAAATGGACTTCTGCCTTCCCACGGGCCTTCTACACACCCTGAAGGCCTAAGGACCCTGTCCATCCATGTCCTGGGTGTAGGCAGGCATGTGATTTGTATTCTTGTGGAAGAGGTTCTCTGTAATTTTCACTTTATTTTATTTTTTTATTTTTTGGTGGTACTGGGGTTCCTGGAAGCCCTTCTACCTCCTGGCTACACTCCCAGACCTATTTTATATTTTTGAAACAGGGTCTCTTACGCCAGCGTGGCTGGCTTTGAACCTGCGCGATCCTCCTGTCTCTGCCTCCCAAGCGCGGGGATTACAAGCGTGCGCCACCACGCCCAGCCCTAATTTTCACTTTAGTTAGATGAAAACTCTCTAATTCTTTAAAAAAAATCAGCTTTAATTTTTCCTCAGCTAAATAAGCTGCTTATATTTAGAATTCTTTCCTATTGTGATAAGTATGATGGTCGTATTAAAAATACTCTGCATTTATTTGTTCCCTTAATTTTTTAGGTACTATTAGTAAGATTTTTGTTACTGTAACAAAATACTTGAGAATTTGTTATAATTGAATTATAAAGACAAAAGATTTTTTTAACCTATGGGAGTATATTATGGTGGAAACTTATGGCATTTACCTCATAGCTGGGGCATGAGAGAGGGAGGCAGAAAGAGGGTCCCACAGTCCTCTTAAGGGCATACCCCCAGTAATTAGAAGGCCTCCTCAGATTTTAAAGTTATCATCACCTCCCAATAGCACCAAGCTGATGACTAAGCCATTATAGCACATGGGCCTATAGGAAACATTTAAGGTCCAAATTGTGATAGGTATGACCTTCCCAACATGCATGATTATAGTCCCCAAGATAAGAATCATGCCACCTTACATAGACAACCTTAACTGGTGTCATAGTTTTATAAGTACCTCCTTAAATAGGTTTCAGCATGGCTATTGTTAATATAAAAGGATACGAGAGCAGATTTGTTTCTTGAGTGGTGAGGTTGTTTTATGTACATGTTGAGGTCTGGAGTTCTTCCTAGGTAACTTTTAGAAATGTATTGCGCTTAATTAAAACATTATCTTAGTCTGCCACTTCTTGAATTTGTTGCTTTACTTTCTGTGGTTCTTCATGCTACCCTTTTCTGGCACTTTCTTACTTACATATGACTATTTATTAATGGTGTGTCTTGACTTTCACTCATCCTGTGCCAACAGGTACATAAAGTGTCCATCTCTCTATTTTCCTCTCCAGACACCATTCTTTTTTTTTTTTTTTTTTTTTTTTGGTGGTGGTACTGGGGTTCCTGGAAGCCCTTCTACCTCCGGGCTACACTCCCAGACCTATTTTATATTTTTGAAACAGGGTCTCTTATGCCAGCGTGGCTGGCTTCGGACCTGCGCGATCCTCCTGTCTCCACCTCCCAAGCACGGGGATTACAAGCGTGCGCCAACATGCCCGGCCCAGACACCATTCTGATCTGCCTGGAACAGCCTTCTTTTGCCTTGTGCATATTAGTTTAGGGGAGCTGTCAGCTGCAGTGAGGGTTCTGACCACTTTCTAAGTGTCCATTGTTGGCCTTGATGTCTGTCCAGTCTCTAGGCACCAGGGCCTTTCCTGTGTACTACAGGTGGCTTTCACCCTTCAGCCTGTGTGCAGATCTGCGCTTGCTGTATTCAGTTTGGGCCACTGAATGCTCATGTGCATTCTTTAATCATTTTGAACAAGAAAAAAAAATAATAGAGACAGAAATGGAAGTTGAAGGGACAAAGTCTACATGAGGCAATGTTACAGCCATCAAACATCTGCTAAAAATTGTACAGCTCCATTCATTTTTTTGGCCTCTTAAAAGGTCAAAAGGCTCTGTTAATAAACAGAGACATTTGGCCAAATGCAAGCCTTTCATCCCAGTACTTGGGAGGCTGAGAAAGGAAGATAGCAGGTTCTAGGTCAGTTTGAGGAGTTTAGTGAGACCCTGTTTCAAAATAAAAAGAACTGGGAGTTTAGCTTAGTGGTAGAACACCCCTGAATTAGATCTCCAGTACCGTAAGACAGAAAGACAGACAGATTGCCTGGCAGCTCATTGCAATAACTCATAGTACACACCTGTAATTACCAACAGGTGTCTGTAGATCTTCATCATGCTCCAGAGAATCTCATTTTCATTTGAGGAATGCTGTTATAATGACCCATGCAGGCAGATGGCCAAAGATTAATTTAGCTACTAGGCTGTGACCAAGTTGTGTTAGCTGTACCTATTCCAAGTGATTAGTTCTCCTGAGCAAGCTCTGGAACAAGAGAACTTAGGATTCTATTAGCTGTTTGCATAAGTAGTTATAATAATGTGTCTCCAGTCTTTTTTGATTTTACATTGGAGTTATTAAAATTTAACATAATTCTAGATTTATTATTTATTCTTATGATGCCATTATTTGGAACAAATGTGCTTAGATTAGTATATACAAAGTAATTAATTCCAGTTTTTCTTCTTTCTGTATTATGGTAGTGGAGATTGAATTCAGGGGTGTTCTACCACTAAGCTACACCCCCAGTTCTTTTTATTTTGAAACAGGGTCTCACTAAACTTCCCAAACTGACCATTTTAAGTTGCATGAAATAAGAGTAATAATTCTTTGTCCTCATCATGTGACTTCTTTCCCTAGGTAATAACCATTGAATAGTTTGCTGTGTTTCCATCTCTCTCTTTTTTTGTGTGTGTGTTACTGGGGGTTCCTGAAAGCCCTTCTACCTCCGGGCTACACTCCCAGACCTATTTTATACTTTTTTTAAAAATTTATTTTTATTTATTTTTAATTTTTTATTGGTGCACTGTATTCATACATCATAATGGGATAAAAACTTTTGTAGATATACATGCACACATCGTCCAGTTAGCCCCTACCCAATCCTACACCATTCCCTCCCCATCCCTCCTTCCCATGCTTGGCTTAGTGGTTGACATCTAATATTATAACAATTTATCAAAAATTGACAATGATACTCTCACATAACAGATTCATTTGTCTGATATCAAATTTCTTTCTTTCTTTTTTATTTTTTAATTGGTGCATTGTAATCATATATTTTATACTTTTTTATTTGGGAAAAGGGTCTCTTAAGCCAGCGCGGCTGGCTTCGAACCTGTGCAATCCTCCTGTCTCCGCCTCTCAAGCACGGGGATTACAGGCGTGTGCCACCATGCCTGTCTTCCATCTCATTTTTATATAACCATTCTCAGTCTTATCCTCAATCATCACTAGTTTATCATCCATACATCCATCCATCCACCTATCCATCCATCCATCTGTATTCTCTTATACAAATGTAACCATAGTATTTACCTCATAATGAAACTTGCTTTTTCTTCATGTAATTTTAAGATAAACCCATGTATTTATAGAATTTAGTTGTGTCTACTTATTGATCTACAATTGAGGAAGAGAGTGTACCAGTGCTTTATTTATTAGTATGCAGACAACTCAGTTGAGATTCTTTTTCTTAAGTATGATAATTTGTAAGCAGTTTAAATCTGTTTTATGATAGAAGATGGGACCTATCTATGGGTGTGGTTGCTTCTTGTTTTTTGGCTTCTCTGAGGATAGAAATTAAAGGGGGAAATGTGAAAGGATTATCCTAAATTTACAATCAGAATTTTAGAGCTGAATGGGTGTTAGTGATTGTTTAGAATTTGGTGTAATGGTTTTCCTGGCAAAGAACCAATAGCTAAAGAAAGCCATGTCTGTGGAGGCTCTTGAAAGCGCATGGCTCCTCTTTGTCCCATCCTGGCTCCGGTGGCACCTATGTGTTCATCTTTATGTCTACTCTGCCCTTGCACCTGATAAATCTTGGATTTGGTTTATTCTATTTCAAGACATTCCTAAAAATTCACTTATCCATACCTTTTCTGTTAAAAAAGTGTTTAAAAATATTCCTGGGTCAAGCGACCTGCTAGTTTAGTAGTGGAGCACTCGCCTAGCATACTGGAGACCTTAGGTTTGATCTCCAGCATGGAAAAAAAATCAACACCCAGAGTCTCTGTAACTAATTTAACTATTTTAATAGCCTTAAATGCTCTTTTAAATATCCCATATATCTGAACATATAGTATACCAAGGTACCTCATTATATATATATATATATATATATATATACATATATATAATAAGTTATATAATATATTAACTATATATAGTTAATAATATGTTAACTATATATATAAGTTATATATTAACTATATATAGTTAATAATATGTTAACGATATATAAGCTATATACTAACTATATATAGTTAATAATATGTTAACTATATATATGTTATATACTAACTATATATAGTTAATAATATGTTAACTATATATGTTATATATTAACTATATATAGTTAATAATATATTAACTATACATATATATGTATGTGTATATATATGTGTGTATATATATATATATATAATATATATAATTTGAAACAGAGTCTCACTAAACTTCCAAACTGACCATTCTTAAGTTGCATGAAATAAAAGAATAATGATTCTTTCTCCTCATCATGTGACTCATGTGACCTACGTATAGACCACTCATTTATTTTTACTTAATGATCTCATTTTTGTATAATTGTTTCCGTGTGTGTGTGTGTGTGTGTGTGTGTGTGTGCGTGTGTGTGTGCGTGTTTTACACTGATGACTGAACCCAGGGACTTTCTACCTCACAGCTGTTCTCTCAGCCTCTCTTTGAGAACTTATTTATTTGAAAGAAGGTCTCACTGGATTGCTAAGAGTCTTGCTAAATTGCGGAGCCTGGTCTCAAATCTGCAATTCTTCTGTCTCAGCCCCCCATATTCTGGGATTATGGCCATGTGCTACCTGGCTGCCCAATTATTTCTAATTTAATCTTGAACTATGCCTTGCACTTTCTTCTTTCGCGTCCTTTGCCACCATTTACTTGTTTATGTAAAAATACTACATTAGTGTAATCATTTGAATATAAAATATTATTTTTAAAGCCCACATGAGTCAATAGTGTTGTGTCCAAGCAATAATTGTGCCTATAGGGCCCATGAAACCGGCCCCTCTAAAGCTGTGACATTCAGTCAGCCATCGGATATCTGTGTTGTGGCGTCATCTATGTAGAATTAAAGCTCCTCTCCTTTTCCTCCCTCTCTTACCAGATGTTGGGCCTGTGGAAGCCTCTCTCCTTGATTTTATGGGGAAGCAGCTCTGCATCCTCAGGGGTGTGCTTAAATCTTTGAGACTATCCAGAGGACTGTCTATCTATCTATTTATTTATTTATTTATTTATTTATTTATTTATTTATTTATTTATTTTGGTACTGGGGATTTAACCCAAAGGTATTCATTCTACCTCCAAGCTATACCCCCCAGGCTGATTTTATTTCTTATTTGGAATTATGGTCTCACTAGGTTGTAAATGACCTTGCTAAGTTCCTGAGACTGGTTTTGCACCTGTCATCCTCTTGTCTCAGCTTCCCAGTACTGGGATTACAGGCATGTGCCACCACACCTGGCATAAGTCTCACTTTTAAGAGTGAGAATTTCAGAACTAGGTAAAAGCAGAGGTTATGTCTTTGTGCTTAGAATAAGCAATTGGAATTTAGTAATTGACATGAGACTAGATGAGTAAAATTATTTTTAAACTATTTATTATTATTATTTCTTCTTCTTCTTCTTCTTCTTCTTATTATTATTATTATTATTATTATTATTATTATTATTATTAATGGTGGGGATCAAACCCAGGGGCATTCTACCTCCAAGTTACACCCTCAGTCCTATTTTTCATATTTAAAAAATATTTTTTGCAGTACTGAGGAGGAAACCCAGGGGCATTCTACTTCTGAGCTACATCCTTAGCCCTATTTTTTATTCTTTATTTTGAAACAGGGTCTCACTGAGTTGCAAAGGTCCTCACTAAGTAGCTGAGGCTGTCCTCGAACAAAGATCCTCTGGTCTCAGCCTCCCAAATACAGGGATTACAAGTGTGCACCATCATGCCCAGCTATTTTTAAATTTTAAGGCAGGATTTCACTAAGGTGCTGAGTATCTTGCTGTGTTGCTGAGGTTGCCTAGACCCTGTGTTCCTCCTGTTTCAGCCTCCCAGGTACTAGTATTACAGGTGTACACCACCACAAAAGTTTAAAAAAAATTCTTCCCTTTTGAGTGCACGTATGTTATTTAATTTTTTATTTTGTGACTTAGTTTTTACTTAGTATATTTTAAGATTATGTGACTTATGCACATGGGCTTATAAAAATTATGCCTTCTTAGTGTATTTTTCCATTGATGGAAAATGTCCCTTTTTACCATAATTAATATATATATTTGTCTTCAACTTTTTTCACATTAATGATGGTGTTCCAGCTTTTCTTTTTTCTAGTATTATATGGATATTCCTCTTCTATCACCATGTTTTTAGTAAAAAATGTTTTGCATGGTGATGTTTTACAGGTATTTCTTCTAAGTAGAATAAGTTTTATTTCTTGAATTTAAAAATAATTTTGTAAAAGTTAATTTTTTACATTTGCTTAATTTATAAGTGTTTGTATTTATTCATAGTATCTTTTGAGTTCTTCATTTACAGCCTTTTAAGATATTTCCCCATTTCTTGCTTTGTATTGGATCTTAAAGCTTATTTTGTTTTATTTGTTTCTGCTGTTTTGGAAAGCTATGAATTGTTTTCTTTATTAAGAGCTATTTAAATATGCTAATCATATATATATATGTATATATATATGTATATGTATGTATGTAGTACTGGGGATGGAACCCTTCTCTGGGCTACACTCCCAGACTTATTTTATATCTTTATTTGGAAACAGGGTCTTTTAAGCTAGTGAGGCTGGCTTCGAACCTGCGCAATCCTCCTGTCTCAGCCTCCCAAGCGCAGGGATTACAAGCGTGCGCCACCACGCCCGGACAACAGTCTATTTTAAACTTTTATATTTCCTGCCTAAAGATAATTGCCATATTTAAAAATCAGGTATGACTTATGACTTTATATTTTCATATTGTGTTTATAATTGCTGTGGGTTTTGAGCTAGAGGGGACATGCCGTGATATAATATATGAAAACAACTTCAATTGGAAGTTGAGGCTGGACTTAGGTAATAATTACTGAGAAAAAGTAAAAGGATAACTATTGATTATTACACAAAGTGGCTGTATCATTTCTTATTCAAACTGAGATACTTTTGAGAGTGAAAAAAGGAGCTATTATTAGTTATATGGAACAATGAATACGGGAGGGTCATTCCTGAAATATATAATTGTATGATCGCTTTTCTCTAAAGAGATGGTCCTCTTTTAAATTTTCTATATGATTATTTATGATCCAGTGTCATCATCTTTTCATTGATAACTTTAATTTACTCAGATGAATAAGATAGGCTTTTCCTACAAGAAATATGTGATTATTATATTATTATAAAGGCAATATCTTTGAAAACTTAGATTACAAAACTGTTGAGAAGGAGAGTAGGTTTTGAGTAAATCTAAAGTTCATGTTATTCGTGAGCTTACCCATCAAATATCTACAATTCCCTATTTAATAAATACTTATAGTGTTATATCTCATGGTAGTTTAGTCTGATTTTCCAAGAAACTGACAGGGAGAGAATATCAATAATAGGACATGCTTCTGAATTTGGTAAGCGTGTTATATAGCAAAGCTGTATCTTGACTGCTGTAACACACTGTAAGTCCTTGTGAATCTTAAACAGACATCTAGGAGAAATTCTCAGCAACAGTGTCTGGCAAATATTGAATGAACCAATGGCAAGTGACAGGTGACCAGTGACAAGGTCTTGCTACTGTTTTTATTTTCCTTTTTCCAAAAATAATTAAAGCTAGTATCATACAAGGATCATATTTTTCAAATACATATCAGTCTTTCTGTGAGTTATAGAATTTATATGTGTATCACACATGCTTGCTCTTGGTGAGATGTGAGAAAATATTCTCTAATTACCCTGCTATCTTTGAGGGACTACTGATTGTTTCTAAATATAAGGATTATGTTTCTAAAGTATTTTTCAGGACAGCTTTACTTTACTTTTATTCCGTATATCTGTATCTATACATAATATGAAACTGTGCATGCGTACACAGATGCGTGTACATCTTTCTCCGTGTGTGACTGTGATGAAAGATAAAAACTCATGATAAACACAGGCTTTAATTTTTCTACTCAATATGACATCTCCCCAGATCATCACAATTTTAGTTTATCCTTCTTTCAGAATAAACTTGTACCATCGTGTTGGTAAAATAGAAGGGCCATCTCATCTTTTGTTTGTTAGACAGTTTCAATTATTTAATAAGTGCAAGTAATTAAGACATTAAGAATTAAAGTGGCCCCAAGAAGAGCTCTGTGACTTGGAACTACAGAGTTGCCTAGGTTTCTGAGCTTGAGCTTCAACAAAATTGACGATTCCCCGATACTGGTTCTTTGAATTGTTTTAATAAGGTGTAGTAGTTGACATCTTAATCTGAATCCAAGGCTAGAAAATTATATTAACTTTGGTTATCCAAACACACTGTATTTTTATTTCATACTAAAATTGGAACCATTAGTGTCACCAGTAGTTTGGTAAAAATACACATGTTGCTGCATCTATATAATAACATAGATAATTCATTTCTAGTAGAAGCAAGGATTGTGTGTATGTGCCCCCATGTGTATGTGTGTGAGAAAGGAGGGATAGGAGTGAATGTTCCAGGGGTCAATGCTTTTCAAACCTCGTTTACCACTAGTGGTTTATATTCTAGTGTAGTACAAAGTAGTAAAGCTGTTATCACAGTTATTACTGTACTCTTACAGGTGCTAAATAGTCCCCTCATAGGATACAAGGCACATCTCAGAGAAAAGGGGATACAAACATGAGGTTCTTAATATAGATCCATGAAAGTTGCCTAAGGTAATATCTGGATATCTGAGTGACCACTCTTATTTATTTACTGCATAATAAAAGAACTTTCTAAAGTTAAAACTAAGTCTATATGACATTTAAAAAATTTCCATCTCCATTTTGAACAAGTTCAAATATTATTGTTTTTTTTCTACTTTTGAAGATCAGCCTTTTCACTTAACAAAGACAACTTGAAAATCGGACACCAGTTCATATATAATGCATATATATTCTCCACTGCTGTCAAAACTGCCATTCTGGAGCTTCCCTGTAGACACATGGTTTACATTCTTAAATTAGGGGAAGTACACTAATTATGATACAGTGCTTCTCTCTATATAACAGAAAATTTATATTGCATTCTGCCACCCTAAATATATTTTTAAACTAATATCTGAAATTGGAAGCTCTTTTCACAATTCTATTTCAGCCTTCGTAATTTGAAGGAAATAGAAGAAATTTAAAATCTTTTAAGATTCTAAAGTTTTCTGTTCTTTTTTCTGTATTATATAGGAGGATTGATAGGGGTTTCATAATTTTTGTTTCACCAACATTTTATTTTCAAATATATTTTATTGTAAGTTTTACTTTGTTGTGAAATATATAATAGCTACATGGTAATTATGTAGTTACTATTTGGGTTTATGAAATATTAAGTAAATTCATAATATTTCTCTGAAATGCTGACACAAAAACATGTTGAAAATAAACAATGTCTATACAAGTGAATAGGTGGACACTAATACCAAGTAGCTTTTCCAATGAATGTTTTCCAGCACTCAGTCCCATAAAAGACCCTTGGTAAATATTTATGGGTACATTTTGGTATGGATTCATAATAATAATAGTAAATCAAAGAAAATTTTCTCAGAAAATCAGCCAATATTTTTTTAATCCTTTTTTTTTTTTTTGGTCAAGCTTTTTAAATTTTTTTTCTGGAAACTTATGACATTTTTAGGAATTACTTGGATAAAAGCAGATGGAGCATTTGTAGGACACCAGGTTAGCTCCCCGAGTAAAAGTGTCCATTGTGGCAGTCAGAGGGCCAAGCATCAAATGCATGCGCAGAGTAAGCTGATGGGGCCGGATGTAGCTCTGTGGTAGAGAACTTGCTTAGCATGTATGAGGCCCTGCAGTTCAATCCCAAGAACTGCAAAAATAAGGGGTGGCAGAGTATTATCCACACAGCCTGCACATTCAGGCAGGTAACAGTGGGAATTGTGCAGAAACATTAAGATGACCAAAATAGCTAGTGTGGTCTTGCACATCTATCATCTCAGTACTTGGGAGGCTGGAACAGGAGTCTCTTAGGTTTAAGAACAGCCTCAGCAATGTAGCAAGACTCAGCAAGCTAAGCAAGCTAGCAAGACTGTTTCTCAAAACAAACAAACAAAGGCTTGGTGGTGCACACCTGTAATTCTAGTACTTGGGATGCTAAGACGGGAAAGCCATAGATTTGAGGCCTGCTTCAGCAATTTACTGAGGTCCTCTGCAAATTAGTGAGACTTCGTTTCAAAATAAAATAATAAAATAGGGCTGGGGTGTAGCTCAGAGGTAGAACATCCCTAGGTTCAATCCTCAGTACCCCTCAAAAAATAAAAAGATTACAAAAAGAAAGGATTGATACAATCTCATGGAGGGAGGGAGGGAGGGAGAGAGGGGGGGGAGGAGGAGGGGGGAGGGGAGGGGGGAGGGAGAGGGAGAGGGAGAAGCAATATGAATAGGGTAGCTCTAAAGGTCAACTTTGTGATCTTTTAATAATCTTTCAAGTCTTGCAATTCTAAATGTTTGTTATTTGCATTTACCATCTTGTATAAATTTTGCAAGTAGAAAGACTGATGTTCTCTAAGGCAATATTTTTCTGTAAAGAACCAGATAGATGTTTGACACAGTTCAGTATGTAGGGTATATGCAAGAGATTAGTGATGCTTGACTGTTAATATCAGAAAATTTCTAGGGATCGGACATGAGTAGTTATTTTCTTAATATAGAATTCATCTACAGAGGAAACTTGTTAGGTAGATGGACTACAGAGAAAAAATTACATGCTTAAGGAGGAGAAATTGGGCAAGATAGGAAATGTGAAATAAAAAACAAAGACTGAAAATGTTGTCAGTGTCACTTTAATTTGGCTCCTGTTGGTAGTTCTTAATAAATGTCAGGGTCATTTACAAAGCCGACAGGAACATCTGAGTGAAAGGGAGCTTTGGGAGGTGACAGCCTTAGAGCGCAGGCTTTCATTGGTGGTACCAGGGTGTCCAGCTGCCCAATGGGAAAGCCCAGCATTGTGCCTTGTAGCAGGAAGATGGATAATCACTCTGTGTCCGGTTCTCTCATCTTTAAAACAGAGCTACTAATAGTAACCAATTTTATAGAGCTAGTTTTAGAAGGATTAAATGAGACAGTACACATAAAACATTTAGACCATTCACAATAGTACTATTAGTTGCCGTCACATAAACATGGATTTTAATTTCTCCTCTACCATTTACTAACTATATGATGATAAGAAAGTTAACTCTGTTTAAGTATCTTTATCATGAGGGCAAATATTACCATTTTTACACAATAGTCATAGGGATTTATTATTTATAAACATAACATACAGTACTTAGTCAATAAATTATAGCATTCATTAGCTCTTCCTCCTCCTCCACCTCCTCCTCCACCTCCACCTCCACCTCCACCTCCACCTCCACCTCCACCTCCACCTCCACCTCCACCTCCACCTCCACCTCCACCTCCACCTCCACCTCCACCTCCACCTCCACCTCCACCTCCACCTCCACCTCCACCTCCACCTCCACCTCCTTCTCCTTCTCCTTCTCCTTCTCCTTCTTCTTCTTCTTCTTCTTCTTCTTCTTCTTCTTCTTCTTCTTCTTCATCTTCTTCTTCTTCTTCTTCTTCTTTTTGCAGTACCAGGAATGGAACCCAGGGACATTCTACCTCTGAGCTACACTCCCAGCCATTTTTTATTCTTTATTTTAAAACAGGATTTCACTGAGTTGCAAAAGGTCTCACTTAAGTAGCTGAGGCTGGCTGTGAACCACGATCTTCCTGTCTCAGTCTCCCAAATGCTGGGATTACAAGTGTGCACCAACACACTCGGCTCATTAACATTTTCTAAAGAGAAAAAGTACCTGGTTTAAATAATCTGATTTTGCCTGGTGTAGTGGCATATGCTTGTAATCCCAGCATTCGGGAGGCTGAGACGGGAGGATCGCACAGGGTTCACAGGGTTCATGGACAGCCTCAGCTGCTTAAGGAGTCCATTTGCAACTCGAGGAGACCCTGTTTCAATACTAAAAAGACTTAAAAAAAATAGGGCTGAGGGTGTTGGTGAGAGGTACAATGCCCCTGAGTTCTGTCCTCAGCACCACAAAAATAAATAAATAAATAAATAATCTGATTTCTTTTAGAGAGAAGGCTTATGCTTAGATACATGTGTTTATACATACATATATACAAGGTTTATACATATGTGTATATGCCATATATATGTATATGGGGAGAGAGAAATCTATTTTATGCCACTTATTTAAAATTAATATATAATTTTCTACCACTGATAAATATTTTCAAAATGGACCCGCTGACAATTGTATACAAAAGTTTGCTCCTCAAAACCCAATACTCATGAGTTTTTAAATCTTAAAAATGGATTGTTTGATCAACCCATATATTTGCTAAAGGAACTGGACCACTGGCAGGCAAACATCTGGCTTATAGAAATGTTAGTGGATATTCATGAAAAAGCTGCACATGAAATCAACTTCAAGAACATAGTAATTTAATTCAGTTCAACATATAAAGGGCTGCCTGAGCACAAGAAAACATCCCCTCTCACTCAATTTTCTGTGAATCTTTCACTAATTTGTCTTACTCTTTAAAAAAAAAACACTTTTTTTTTGTGGTACTGGGTTCCTGGAAGCCCTTCTATCTCCGGGCTACACTCCCAGACCTATTTTTATACTTTTTTTATTTGGAAACAGGGTCTCCTAAGCATGATCCTCCTGTCTCCGCCTCCCAAGCGCGGGGATTACAAGCTTGTGCCACCACGCCCAACTTTAAAAACACTTTTAATTAGAACGCTGCCTTAGTTCTTAGAGTAACACAATCCTTCAATCTAATTCAAAGTCTAGTTTCCTCAAACTGTACTTTTCTTCAGCCTCAATAAGGTGACAGTTCTAGTACATTGTCGTTTGATGATTAGGCCTGATTTTGGGCCCCCTCAAACTTTTCAGAATTGTTAAGCCTTTTTATTTTTCTCATATCTATTTTCCCGGCTAAATAGGATCTTAAGAAATTATATGATATGCCAGCAAACCATTCCCATTTAGAGTGCACACCTCTTGAGTAGCTACTGCAAAATCATTAGATACTAGAAAAGAATACAAAACATATTGTACTACATTATGGTGTATGACTACAATGTGCCAATAACTTTTTTAAAATAAAAAATAAAAATAAAAAATACAAAAAGATACTTTGTAACTATTCATGAAAGAGCTCAAATTCCAGATAGAGAATTTTGTTTTTTATTTTGTTTGTTTTGTTTTTGCAGTACTGGGGATGGAAACCAGGGACATTGTGTCTCTGAGCTACACCCTCAGCCCTATTTTTTAGTCTTTTTATTGTTGAAACAGGGTCTCACTGAATTGTGAATGGCTTCCCTAAGTAGATGAGGCTGTCCATGAACCACAATGCTCTGGTCTCAGCCTCCTGAAAGCTGGGATTACAAGCGTTGTACTACCATGCTCAGCCAGCTGGGGAACTTGAAATGAAGTTATACTATTTTCCCCATTTACAGAATATTTTTATAACATAGTAAACCTTATATAACAGGACTGGCTATTATGAATAAACAAGCCACAAACATCAATTAATGAAAAACATTCAGAAACATCTATTCTTACTTGAGTTCTTATACTTTTTGAGAAATTTATATGCCCATGAATAACTTTATATTGCATATACGATCATAGCATCTTCTGCAAAACTGTTCCTACTTCTTTTGATAGAATAAAATATAATGTCTCTCGGTATTTCTCAAAAGAACTAGATTTAAAATTTTAAATTATAATTTTATTCTATTGATAAATATCTAAAAATACAGCCACCAATGAATATTTTGTATGGATAAACACATAGGTAAAAATCATGAATTCTCACAAATCCCCTGGATGTTTCACACTCAACATCTCCCATCTTAGTGCAATGCATACCTCTGTGTTGATGGAAGGTATAACACATAAGGGCTACAAAGGGTTTTTTTTTTTCTTTAATAGATATAAATGGTGATGCAACATGTCAAAGAATTCTTCTGCTAAGTGTTTGGCATCAATTTGAAAAGAGAAGAGACATGATTTGACAGAAGAGGAGCCTAGGATGTGCAGGAATGAGCTTGGCCAGAGTCAGGGACTCGCCCACTTAATGAAGAATGTGGGGTGAAGCAGGAGAAGAAAAGGGGAGGGAGTGGTAGGTCTCCTGTGATTTTGAAGGGGCACATAGAAGAACTCTCTGATCCTATCAGCCAACTAAAACTGGAACAATGTGCCTCAAAAAGTTATGAGTTGTCCACTGGTAGAGATGACTAAGTCAAGAGCATCTCTCTCGGATGTTATTTATATGAGGAATTTGTACATCCAATAGAAGATAATCTAGATGCCTTCTTGATGCTGTGATTCTTGTGATATGCTATGATCTTACAATTTTTATTGCAGATGAGCCAATGAATAAAGTGTGTGAAAGATATGGCTATACAGCTGATAGCTCGTCTATAGTGATAAATCACTTCCTTGGCTAACTATGATGAATGCTTGGAGGTTTGTAACTGAAGCAATGCATTTATTTATGTGATGATTATGTGACATTTTTAAGTTAAAATTGTAAGTCCCATGTAAAGAAAAATCTCTCTGTGCTAAGAGAAATTACAAAAATCAAAACTTCAGGTTGAGATTTTAATATGCAAATCTGGTTTTGGGGAGGCAAATCAGAATCATTAAATAAAGTGGAACAATTCAAATCAGTAGGTTTGACCAATAGTTTTTGGAATTACATGGATTTGATCAGACATTATGGCATTAAACAAAACCACAGATCTTTTCCAGGTTAATGAAACATCTTCTCAAAAGTTTTCACTCCTAAGAGTCGGCCTTAGTGGTTTTAATATTTTCTTACACTGATTTTTTTTAGGATATATATCTTGTGCAAAGTGTGGTGAGAGAAGTACGTTTATATCAGTGAAAAGTGTATAAACTGAAACGTGCCTAAAAGTTATAATTTTTATGGCAAATAAAGAAAAATTACCTTGATATTGTGAGACTCTTTAACTGGTTCATTTATAAAAAGAAATCAAGCAAAATTCTGAAGTTTCATACCTATTTGGTTAAGTTGTGTAACTCATTTTTGCATAAAAGCGGTGTAGTGCTATAGGGACTAACATATTTTTCCTCTTATTTATTTATTTATTTATTTATTTATATTTTTTATTTTTAATTTTTTTGTGGTACTAGGGATTGAACCCAGGGCCATTCTACTCCCAGCTACACTCTCAGCCTGAGTTTTCATTTATTTATTTATTTATATTTTTTATTTTATTTTATTATTTATTTATTTTGTGTGTGTGTGTGTGTGTGTGTGTGTGTGTGTGTGTGTGTGTGTGTGTGGTACTGGGGTTCCTGGAAGCCCTTCTACCTCTGGGTTACACTCCCAGACCTATTATTTTAGTTTTGGAAACAGGGTCTCTTAAGCCAGCGCGGCTGGCTTTGAACCTGTGTGATCCTCCTGTCTCTGCCTCCCAAGCGCAGGGATTACAAGCGTGCGCTACCACGCCCAGCTATTTTTTATTTTTGAATGAGGGTCTCACTGAGTTGTGGAAGGCCTCACTAAGTAGCTGAGGCTGGCTGAGAACCTGCGATCCTCCTGTCTGAGTCTCCCACGTATTAGGACTGCAAGCGTGCACCACCACGCCTGACTTCATATTTATTTTAATGATGAAATTTCAATTTCTTAGTTCTGACGATCCTTTGCTCTTTATCCTACAAAATGGGTAAGTTCTGTGAATTAAAGTTTTTGCTAAATAGATTCGTAAAATGACAGAATGATTGACAAAGTGATGGCCCCAAGTTTCCAACAGATTTTAAAAGACCTGTGAAAATATTAGAAATCTGTGGGGGAAAGTGTGACTTTGGGGAAGGTTAATGCATCGTTGTGATCGATATCGTTTATTATCAGCAGAATGGCAGAAGCCACTAAATAATTCACTTTCCTCAGGCCCCACTGATACCTCAGGAACCCCTGTGTCATCATCAGCATTATTTAAAAGGTGGCACGGAAGGTAACATCTGGGAGCCAGTTCATCATTTAATTAAGTTGTCCTGTAATGAAATCTTCTGTAATGAGATTAATTTTAATTATTAATCAGGAGTTGACATGGGCACAAGGCGTCATGCATAATACATGAGAGGCTTTGTCTGTTCCATTTCTAAGAAAGGACCTACTTTACTGCAACAGTGCTTTCATACAGTCATGCTGAGTCCTCACGAAGTGGTCACCCAAGAAGCTGGCTTGATTTGTGTTTCAGAACCTAGAGAGAAGATAATTGGTCGGTCTTTCCAGATTCAGATTCCCAATCTATGCGTTTTTAGTGTGTTCATTGATTTATAATTGAAGCAATTTTCAGTTTTTAAAATACTTTGAAAGCCTGGCATGGTGCATGCCTATAATCCCGGTACTCAGGAGACTGAGACAGGAGGATCATAGGTTTGAGGGTTGCCTCAGCAACTTAGTGAGTCCCTAAGCAACTTAATGAGACCCCGTTTCAAAATGAAAAATAAAAAGGGCTGGAGATGTATCTCAGAAGTAGAATGCACCTTAGTTCAATATAGTACCAAAAGTACCCCTCCAAAAAAGAAAGAGAAGTAAAATACTTTGAAGATAACAATGATAGAAAAAAAGATAAAGCAATTTAAGATAAATGACCAAGTTTAAAAATATCTCCTTTGAAGACCAAGAGTAGTTTCTGAAGTCACATTTTGGCAACCATAGACATGAAGCTGTGCTCATATATGGCTGGCCTGTCAGAGGCAACCCCCCTTCCATGTTTGTCCTCTTGGGGTCTCTGCCTATAGCCAGGCCTCCAGGGGTCCTGACAAGGCAGGTCGACCAGCAGAGTTCCTCGCCATTCATGGGGACTCAGCAGTGCCCTGGAGTCCTGACCATCCATGTGGGGACTAAGTAGAAGCCATATTTGCTTGGTTCCTCTAGCTTCCTTTTGCATGAATGGAGGATGGTCATGAAAAAGGGATGAGTCCACTGGCGTGGTTGTGCATGCCTATAATCTCAGTACTTGGAAGGCTGACACAGGAGGATCCAAGGTTCAAGGCCAGCTTCAATGATTTAGCAAGACCCTCAGCAACTTAGCAAGACCCTGTTTCAGAATAATTAAAAAAAATTAAAGGGCTGAGAATATAGCTTGGAGGTAGAACAATATTGGGTTCAATCCCCCATACAATAAATAAATAAATAAATAAGGGGTGGGTCCTACTCTTTTCAGTCTTAGAAACTGGGAGTTCATGTTTCAATGAACAGAATAGCAGATGGAAGTCTTATAGAGAATAAAAATACCTACTCAGTCATCGTATCCCCTTGACCGAAGCTCTTCCAATAATTCCTAGTTTCATTTAGACTAAATTCTACTGTCCTTACTAAGGCCCACAGGTCTTCAGCCACATCTTTAGCCTCATGCAGACCACGCACCGGCCCCGGGCCCTGCTAACTCTTGCTTTTTCTCACTCTCCACACAGTGTCCCAGTCTGGGGGACACTGTTCTCAGAGCTGGAAGTTGCCAAGGCTTTTTTGTCTTCCACTTTTTTACATGCAGTTCAGTCAGCTCCATTCCTTCTCCTGGATTTTTTCCAGGTGTGCTCCTGGTTATCCTTGAGGTCGTGGCTTAAATGTCACTTCCTCTGAGAAGCTTTCCCAGGTTCCTCAGTGTGACTTCTTCCTGTTTGCCAGAGAGAGTGTGTGCCATGATACCGCCATGTGTTGTACTATTTTAGACCTACCATGTGCCAAGCTGTTTTGGCTTTCCTCCCTGTCACTTACCCAAACACATAATTACACAGTAATATTTTGGCGGTGATTGATTTCTCTCTCCCACTAGACTGTAAGCATCTAGAAGGCAGAGAACATGCCAAAACCCTGGCACAGAGCCAGGTACAATAATATTAATGAATACTTGATAAATGGATGAAGAAAACAGATGTGAGAAGGTCTTAGAAATTTTTTCATTATAAAATAGGGAACATTTTAATTGTGTATAATAATCAGTAATTTTAATATATAAAATCATTATATATAAGTTGAAATAATTGCATATAAGTTGTAATAATAATATGCTTATATAGTAAAGCAAAATAATAAACTGAACACCGTACCCAGGGCTACTGACCAGAATACTACAGATACTGTTCAGATTTCTGGGATCCCTTTATCAGCTCATAATTTCCCTACATACATCTTAATCATTCTGTTCACTAGACACTAGAATGAGTTTCCATGAGAAGCAATGCATGCTTTTTTATTCATGGAAATGTTTGCAGGGCGGTGAGATAACTATGTGTCAGGCTTTGCCTCCAGAGAGGAGATTTAAACATCAGAAAAAGCAATTGAAACCGATGACTTTAACATTTGACTCTAATTCTGTGTGGTGGTGCTTTTAGTATCTAGGAATAATAAAAAAGGTGGCTACTAATTGATCAGGACGTCGTAACTCTTTGCTGTGATAGTCCCTCAATATTTGCTATACTGAATATTTTCCTTTTTTTAAGCATATATTAAAAATGCAGTGTGAAAATGCAGTGTGAAAATGGAGATTACTGGCTCATCATTTTGGCCATAGCAATGTCTAAAACAAATAATCACATATGATTCTTTTGTCCCTCTACGCTAACTAATGGTGTTAGCAAGAATACTTGCCTTAATGTATTAGAATAGCGATGGCATGTAGACAAAGGAAGTGAAACAGCACAAGAATTGTAGTGAGTAGTAGTGTGTTCTAAAATCTGATTTACTTCTACTATAAATTTTGAATGTTATGTCTATGTAGTTGCAAAACTTTTCAGGTAACTAAGCCTGCCTTGTGAAAAAAAAAAAAACACTTTATGTTTTTTTCTAGTGGGCCCATGTCTACTAGGAAAATCTTTCCTTTTAATTGGTAAAATTCCACTGCTCTCTGCTATCTCTCAATCTTGACTACTTAGTGTAATTGAAAAGACACAGCAGAACACTGAGCCTCCTTGAGGTTCTCTAGCCCAGTTTGCTGCTCCAGTGAGCGACAGTGAGTCTGTCCTTGGGGAGGGCACTTCCTATGCAGCTTTATGACTCTGGACTTAAAAGAAAACATTCAAGTTCGCAGAGGGATATACTAAAAGCAAAGTATCTTTTGTCTTATTCTGTCTTTACAAAACTAAATTATTCACCCTGTGCCTCAGACGCACATAGGAAGAGAATTCATGTAACATTTTTCTCCTATTTTTTTTTTTGTGCCTAAGAGATTCAAGCTTTCAATGTATTGCAACTAATATATTGCAACAGTCCTGTCCAGAATGGAACATTTCTTTCAACATGATCTGTTTGTTTGCAGGTTGGTGGTAAGGCTTTTAGAGCAGGACTTTTTTTTTGTTCTTGAGGGATATCTGGAAATTGTATTAGTCATTATGATTAGCAGGCACAGCCTGAATGTATTTTCCGGCTAAGCATGTGTTCGGTTGGCATGCGTCACCAGGGCTGAACATTTTAGCACAAACTAGAAGCTATATTGTGTTTCAGTAGTTTTCCTACATGAGTCTGAATTTGCCAACCTACCTATCTGATCATCCTTAGCAAAGGGGGAAAAAAAGCCCAGTGACCTCCACCAAATT
The DNA here is from genome assembly GCF_963383645.1 of Muscardinus avellanarius. NCBI lineage: Eukaryota > Metazoa > Chordata > Mammalia > Rodentia > Gliridae > Muscardinus > Muscardinus avellanarius. Next base: position 86,728,796 of record NC_137794.1, read on the forward strand.
CCCCCCCCCATCGAATTATTTATAAAATAAGTAGGCTATTTTGTTAAGTCGCTGTTATATACTCTGAAGGTCTTGATGAGTATGCACATAAATAAATAGAGTAGTACCTATTTAAAGTATACTTTATGATCCATTTATCGTTGGTTGAAAACTTGCTTTCATTGCTGAAATTTTGATATCCAGCCAGCAACTGAGCTACACACAGTTCTAGCCAGTAAATAATACCCTTTAGCTACTTTTAGGCGTGAGAATGTCATCCAAGTTCTAATTGACCGTTTTACGTAGCTTTTGCTATGGTACTATGCATTTGTTATAGTAGGGAATTTTTTATTTCATGAAAGAAAGGGAAATTTTATTTAGACAAGACTGATGAATTGTTAGAGCCTTTCTGCATGCATTTCTTTTTTTTTTAATGCGACGATCATTGACCTGAATCACCAAAAAAAATTTTAAATTAAAAACAAGAGAAACTGCAACAGTGGTTCAACAATGTACCTTTGTATGCCTGAAGCTTTATTTCTTGTTTTTAGCTAATTATAGACAGACTCGATAATACGTTCTCAAGACTTTGAAGGCTGGTTTCTACATTTTCCAGGCATTTCCATTCTATTTTTTCTTCATAATTTTCCTTTGATACTAGAGATTAAACATAGGGATATTCAGCCTTTGAGTTATACCCCTAGCACGATTTTATTTTTAGTTTGAAACAGGGTCTCGCTAGGTTGCTGATGTTGTCCTTGAACCTGTGATCCTCCTGTCTCAGCCTCCCAAGTACTAAGATGACAAGTGTGTACCACCACGCCCAGCTTCTATTCTGTTTTTTTGTTTGGTTTTGTTTTGTTTTTTGCATGTCTGGGGATGGAACCCAGGGGCATTCGACCTCCGAGCTACATCCCCTGCCCTATTTTTTATTCTTTATTTTGAAACAGGGTCTCACTGAGTTGCAGAGGGCCTCACTAAGTAGCTGAGGCTGTCCACGAACTGCGATCCTCTGGTCTCAGCCTCTCGAATGCTGGGATTACAAGCGTGCACCACCATGCCCAGCTTCTATTGTTTTTAAGTGATCCTGAAAACAAATACAATTAACTAGTAACACCTTTAATCAGGTTAATTTATTTATTCAAAAAATTTGTATTGAGAATCTGACTAATATATGCCTGGCACTGTACCTCTCTCACACACACACACACACACACACACACACACACACACACACACACATCTAGACCTTCAGAGTACATAATAGAGCCTTAATAAAATAGCCTGTGTATTTTTTGAAGAATTTTTTTCTCTTTAATTTTCTTGCTTACAGTCATCAGATGGGTAGATTGGCAAGTGCGGACTCATATTCCTACACTTGTGTTGCTTGCAGTCAAGGAAGACAGGGGTAAGGCAAGTGACCTTGGAAATGAGTATAAAATCCGGCGTCTTAAGTGCTTCAAAGTTTGGAAATTATTTCAAAGCTTTCTTTGAAGATGGGTTTAATAGATGACAAAGCTAATAATCAGGGGCCAAGCCAGCAGAGGTGTTTTGAGGAGAAATTCTGGGTGGCATGCACACTTTGTAGGGGACTGAGCATGGTGCACTATATGGAACCCTGAGAGCAGAGTAAGACAGTAATATAGCAATAGAGCTGGCCAGGCTGGTAGGGCCTAGCAGGCACATGTAGGCCATGTTAATTTTTTTCTTTGTCTTTGTTCTACAAGAACAATGGGAAGTCATTAAAGTATTACATTGAGGGGGACCTAGTGAGTGTGATTTTTAAAAAGAAGGCTTTGGTTGCATCATAGAGGATGGATTAGAGGCATTAGTAAGGGCTGCAGAATGAAGACTATGATTCATTGTAACACAAATGGAAGAAATTCAAACCCACAGATTCCTAGTGATGCTGCTAGCTTCCCCTCACTATAAAAATTACCTAAGATGATCAGCTTATAGAGAAAAAGGGAGTATTTGGGCTCATAGGTTTAGAAGTTCCAGTCTATGATGAGGTGGACCTGTTCCTCTGAGTCTATGATGAGGTAGAGCATCATGGCTGGAGCCTGTGGAAGAGCAAAACTGCTCAGCTTGTAACCAGGAAGCAAAGAAGAGCAAAAGGAAGGAGCTAGGATCCCTCTGTCTCCTTCAAGAGCATGAATTCAGTTACTTGAAAGTCCTCCCAGTAGGTCATTCCTCTTAAAGGTCCATCACTATCCAATATCACCAAGCTGGGTACCAAGTCTGCCACATGGACCTTTGGAAAATAGTTAAGATTCAAATATAGTAGACACAGTGGAGAAGAACTCCTCTTACACAAAAATGCCAGCTATTATAGGTAGAAACGATGATGGACAGTTTCCATTTCTACATTTTCCAATAGTGTAACTGACTGAGATATCAATAACAGAAACTGAAACTACTAGATAAATACCCATGGTGACTAGTACGTTCTCGTGGTACTAAAATGCCACCCAAGAGACTGCTGACTAATTGAGAAGAAAAACTGTGACTTTCCAGTAATGAGGTCTGACACCACCTTAACCAAGGGATTCATTTTAAATATCACGCATGGTGGGACAACCTGGGATCATGGGTTTTGTCATGTGATGCAATATAAAATACTCAGCCAGGCATGGTGGTGCACGCTTGTAATCCCCGTGCTTGGGAGTCTGAGACAGGAGGATCACGCAAGTTTGAAGCCAGCCTCAGCTGTCTTAAGAGACCCTGTTTCCAAATAAAATATAAAATAGGTCTGGGAGTGTAGCCCGGAGGCAGAAGGGTTCCATCCTTAGTACCACCACCACACACACACAAAAATCAGTTATATATACAAAGTGTTTATGCAAAAACCATTTTGGTTTTAATAAGCTATGACAGATCTTTTGGGAAAAACTGAGGATGTTAGAAAATTTTATGGATTATTTATTTTTATTAATAGGTTTGATAACAAGCCTATTTTTAGAAGTTAGCATGTTTAAGGGTGAAACCTGATGTATCAAATTACTTCCAAATGATTTAAAGCAATAATAAATTTGAGATTGAAGTAAAGATATATCAAAGATATATCTAAACTGCCAATCTTTGATACAGCCTTTGCATCTGGTCACAGTTTCTGGTACTTGATGAACTACAGCTGGTGGACTAGCCTTCTGCCAACTCATAAAGTCACCCTTATATCTAGAATGGCAGATCTGCCAAGTTCTCCAGGTTCTAAGCACATATGCTAACGTATGCATGTGTTGTGTGGTGTGAGTCTCAAATCATGTGCACCTCTAGCCTGGGACTTTGGGTTGATCCCAAACAAATACTGCAACAAATAGAGAGTTGGTGCTTGTTTGGAAGAACACAGAATTAATGGCTTTGGACCATCAATTAGAATGTTATTGCATAGACCTAACAGTAGATAATATGATATCTGTGTACCAGGTTCACAAGGATAAGAGAGAAACAGAATATGTGAGAAACTAATTTTAGGAGGTAAGAAATGACCAGGATTAATATTACACGTTTGATAGTCAATATATAGTTAATATTCTTAATATTATGTTTTTAAGGAAGATACCTATAGGGATAATTTCTATTTTTCTGACTTGGGTAAGTAAAAGAACGTTGCTGTCACAACCCAGAGGGTCAGAACTCAGAATGTGGACAAGTTTAGGAAAAAGTATCCAAGCTGTGCTTTTATAAATCATAAAATGTTTTGAGAAATAAAAGTGGACATATAACATTTAATTCCTTTGGGTAATTAAACATAATTCTGCTGGAATAGCAGACCGTTAGAATGTCCTGTTGTACATTTTCTTTGCACAAAATAGCACCAATTTGGCATACTTCATTACTTTCACCTAAAATAGTTCCCAATTAAATGAGTGTGCATAAGCACTTTGTGTATTGTTTATTCTCTATGAAAATTATCATTAAATTATTATAAGCTATTAAAATTTTCAGATTTTCTCCAGATGTGAAAGTAACTAATTTTTTGTAGATATTAGAAAAGATACATACTTATGAAGCATATGAAATATATTACATGCTTACCTTTAGAGTTTACTTTGTGATCTGACCATGTAAATAGCAGATAAAATAATTACCAAAATATCTTTACTGCAAGTAATATATACTTATTTTGGAAACATTACAAAATTCTAGTGATATATAAAGTCACTCCAAATTTTATAAGCATGTGATATATACAATTTATATCATTTTGAATTAAAATTATATTTATACCTTGTATGTAGTCAAAGAAATTACTGTTTTTTGTACTATCTACATATATTTTACTCTATTTGCTCAACAAGAAGTAGCTAGATGGTTTAACTTCACTTAAGTATATATTTATACTTGAGGGTGGTCTTGTCAGAAGATTTCTGCTTATTTACAGTGACAGCAGTTAATGAAAAGTAAGCCTTTTATCCAGGTGTGGTAGCACATACCTGTAATTTTAGTTCTTGAGAGGCTGAAACAGGAAGATCACAGTTTCAAGATCCAGTCTCATCAACTTAGCAAGACTCTTAGCAATTGAGGGAGACTCTTTTTTTAATAAATAAAAGGGTGGGGGGTCATAAAATCGTGTACAGCACTGTGGATACAGCACTTTAGTTGTACTGCACTTTTACCACTGCCACACAGTGCCTTAAATAATTCCTGGAGAAACAATATGAGAGCCCTACTTGGTGGTGTTTAACCATAGCCTGATGCTTATAGAAATGGTAACAATTCTAGTTCTTGCAAAAGCTAAAAAATACGGCATAAACACATAAGTGAAAGCAATAATATTTAGAAAATAAAGTCAAATTACCTCTTTTGTCTCTTTGACAGATTATGTACTAAAATATTAATCTTTAAGAATCATGTTTATCCTTTGAAGAACATGACGTCTCTGGACATCACTAAGCTCTTTTATAAATTTACTATTTGAAGACCATTTAAGTTGTTGAAGTCAGTGCTGGGATGCAGGGTGAGATAAAGGAAGCATGAGCTGGGTTTCAGGAGACCTGGTTTCTGTGGAACCTGGACCACAGGCTTGTTCTATGTTTCTGCACGCATCCTTGTTGATGAAGTCATCATCTTGTGAGACTTTGGATGTATTTGGCGGAGAACTGGCTAAAAGGCAGGATAAGGGACAGAAGTGGCACACGGTAGTGAGGTCCATCAACTAACTTTGTTAGAGTCACTGAAGGGGACAAGTTCAAATGCCAGGTTCACAGAGCTGGTGAGAAGAGTGGAGCTATAACTTCAGAGTATGTAGGCAGCAAGGGTTTGTGTCTGCCTTTATAGACCTGCAGTTGTTTAATGATGGGCAGTTAGGTCAGGCTGGTTTAAGTGGACAAGAATAGTATAAAGCTATCAATGGAAGAATATCAAATTTGTTCTTAGAGTTGAGGAAATGTGATAACATGAGCCTCTGAAGCAGAGGTTGTTCCTAGAGAGGGAAAGGAAATATGCAAGAGAAATGTGAAAAAAAAGTCATGTTGGCTGATTGGTAAGATTACCCTCTGATAGGATGATCATGGGTTCTTGGCTGGCTAGTGAAATAGAATAGACAGATGGGGTCTGCAGTCTAGTTAGGGCAAAAGAATGTTCATAGAAATGTGTGGGTTTTTTTTAAATGATAAAAAAGAACCTTCTGCATTTATAGAAGGTCTACTGACAGTTTAAGATTAATGAAAAATCATGGCAGGGCCCAGGTAAGTGTTCAGAGGTAACTAAAGTGGAGAAGGTCCAGGAGGAAGTTGACTTTGGGGCTGTGACCGTGCTTACACGGCAGGGGTGGTTAATAATTTGATATGAATCATAAGGACCAAAGGCCAAGAATGGATTACAGAGGTGTGTGAAGTAGTTGATAAAATAATAGGGAGGTGTGGAACTCTGGTCTTGAAATTGTTAGAACTGATCAACCAGATAGGGTAAAAGCTGAGATGGGAAAATGACTTCAGAGAGGAAGCTAAGTCATAACATTAGAAATTGTCATATCCATCATTAAAAGAGTTAAAAAGAAATGATTTTCATGTTAAGACTTAGTGTGTTCAAGTGTGGGCCAGAGTTCACTCCGCACCCTTTATGTTTACTGGAGAGATTGTGGTTGTAGACAGACAGAATTTAAAAGTGAAGCAGAAAATTATATAAGTTCACGTCCCTTTCTTTGCAAATATATTTTGGACCACTCATCTGGATTTAAGAATATTTCTCCTTCTGCCTTCACCCCTTTAAACATATAAGACTTTACCCATGGTTTGTGCCATTTAAAAGGGCATACTTGACTTAATTGTTTCCAAGGTTATTTTAACTCCTTTCTTCCTCATTCTTCCATAATGTGATTCCTGCAGGTAGCCCTTTATTCAGTACTCCATTTTGCCAGATCTTCTTTGAAAGATTGGGAGACCTCTTAAAATGTGTGTTCGGGGCTTTCAAATCCAGGGTTGCTATCCAGGTGTGCACCAGAGTAAGGATAAATATAGGGGACTTAGAGACTTCTATCATTTGCTAAGTTTTGAGCACTATGATTAGGAACTCTCATTTTAAATCTAGTCCATGAGCAAATTGAGATGGCTGTATCTTCAAAGGACATCCATGCCTGACACCCTCCTTACCAGCTCCTCTCATTTTCGGCTGACACAGGCTGAAAGGACACAGGCTGGACCTGGTCTTGCTGTGTGGGCCCTTCCCCTCTGCACTCCTTCACACAGCCAGAGGGAGTCTTTTGAAAACTTAAATTGCTCATGCCACTCTTTTGCTCTTATCCTCTCCTGGCTATGTGACTCACAGTAAAAATCCAAAGTCTTTATAGGCCTTTGGGGCTTAATATCGTAAGTTTCACCACTCCCTCTGACCTCAGCTTCAAGCCCTTTTCCTCGCTTTCCTCCTCTGTGTTCTCAAGCACAGTCTGTCCTGAGGCCTGCACACATCTTCTCTCAGAAGGCTCTTCTCCCCCATACATGCACACTCCTTCTCCCCTGTGTACGAAGCCTCTGTACGGTATCCCCTGGGCAGGATTGCTGCCCCCAGCCTGGTCCTCTCTAACCTCCTTTCCTGATACATTTTCTCATAGCACTTATTACCATCTGGCATGCCATATATTTTACTGTTTCACATATTTATTTATTTTTTTACTCTAGACGAGTGAACATACTACAAAAGTAAAAGTGTTTGTTTGTTTTGTCCTGCTATATTTTCAAGTTCTTACAAGGTACCTAGAACAAGGTGGGTATCTGTTAAATAATAATGGAGTAAATAAATAATTGGATGAATAAGTGAACGAATTTAATGTATATGGTAATTTAAATTATAAAGGTAAATAGAAGCTGGGCTTGGTGGGACATGGCTGCAATCTCAGTACTTGGGAGGCCAAGACAGAAGGACCACAGGTTTGAGGCCAACCTCTGAAACTTAGCAAGTCCTTCAGCAACTTAGTGAGAGACCCTGTCTCAAAATAAAAAATAAAAAAGTGTGTGTTGCTTGGTGTGCAGCTCAGAGGTAAAACGCCCGTAGGTTGTATCCCCAGTATATAAAAAAAAAAGTTAAGTGGAAGCCATGTGTGATGGGATAGGCCTATAATCCCAGGACCTAGGAAGCTGACACAGGAAGACTGCAGGCTCGAAATCAGCTTGAGCATTTGGCAAAAACTTCAGCAACTAGTGAGAACCTGTTTCAAAATTTAAAAAAATTAAAAGGGATTAGGGTGTGGCTCTGAGTTTGAATGTTAGAATGCCCCTAATGTCCACTAAAACACACACACACACACACACACACACACACACACACACACGTAATGGAAAACTGAGGATTTTTTAATGCATGTCACATTTTGACCAAAACCATTATGCTTTCTACTCTATGCTGTGGACTAATCAGAGATGTGAATGAAACATTGACAGCGAAGCCCTGTATGAAGTCCACTATAACATTTTAAATTCCAACTGGATTTAGCTTTGTGAATTTCCAAGTAAAAATGACCTAGTAAGTCCTAGTAGAAGATATAATATTGAATTGGATTTAGAGAATTCCTTGTTATCATTGAAACAAAGGACTTTTGCAAGAGTTGAGTAAAAAAAAAATTGACTCACACATGAATAGCTAGGGGAGAGCAGGATTTCTAGATAAGCAGGACAAAAAATGTCCACTGTTTCTCACCAACTATGTAGCTAATGGGGATTGTGGCTTTAAGCCAACTACCACTTAAGGAGGGGAAAAAAAGCTAACCATTCAACAAGTGAAATAGTGTGGAATGGATAGCATCTATTGAAATTTGATTTTCACCAGTCTCCCCAAGTGACTGAATAATTTTTTCAACCTGTTTACTTTTTTTTAACATGTATTCTCATAGTCAAATTTAGGATTAATTGTAAGGTAGGATTTGGTCTACCATTACTGAATTGTCTTAAAAATATATTGATGGTCCTTGGAAACAAGGTAGGACTCTAAAGGGGCTGTTGGAGAGAGAGGGCACTAACCTAGGGACAACTGAACTGATAGTAGGGCTGAACCCCAGATCCAGATTACAGAATGACAGAAGACAAGTTAAAATGGTGGCCAGTCTGCTGGGCGTGGTGGCGCATGCTTGTAATCCCCGCGCTTGGGAGGCGGAGACAGGAGGATCGTGCTGGTTCGAAGCCAGCCGCGCTGGCTTAAGAGACCCTGTTTCAAAAATATAAAATAGGTCTGGGAGTGTAGCCCGGAGGTAGAAGGGCTTCCAGGAACCCCAGTACCACCAAAAAAAAAAAAAAAAAATTGTGGCCAGTCAAGGTTAGCACCCATACCTGTGGATTTCTTGTGAGGTGCAGTTTGCAGGTAGGTGGAATTATGGAATCATTTTGCATCAGGGCTGATAGGAATCTAGAGATGAAGTGTAGCCTGTATTTAAGCAGGGGAAAAGGACAGGTCAGAGCCCAGAAAGACTGAATAAAGCATAGACATTTATTTTATACACTGTGTAATGTAATTATATATCATAGCAAGATTGAAAGTGATACAAACATATATACACATATCACTGGACACATTTTGAGGGTCTAACCAAGTGGACTAGATTTCAGGATTATTTTATGGATCCATCTGAGGGAATAAATCACAAACTCACATCAGAAGGTGAATCAAAGAGCAGGGGAAACCAGCCTTCTAGAAAGCATTTAGTTTTGGTCATTTGTTACCCAGGTGAGGATATATGTGATTGGGTATACTATTATTGTCCAGTTTAAAGTACTTGGTATAATACATGTGGTTCTTTTTTTTTTTTTTTTTTGCAGTACTGAGGATGGAATCAGTACCTCCAAGAGACACCACCAACCCTATTTTTATTTTTATTCCTTTTTAAAATTTTTGAAACAAGCTCTCACTGAGTTGCAATGGGCCTCACTAAGCAGTAGCTGAGGCTGCCCTCGAACCGTGATCCTCCTGTGTCAGCCTCCCAAATGCTGGGATTACCACCACACTCAGCAATATATGTGGTTCTTAATCTTTTTTTTTTTTTTTTTTGGTCTTAACTGAACTTGATTTAAGACATATGTTGAACTTATCCTGTACTCTAATTCTTTCGTGTTTTTATAACTGGGCCAGGCTGAGAGGAACAGATATTGACAAGAGAATTTGGGATTTCTGAATTTTTAATTTAACATACCAGAATTGTCAAGTAGCTTGACATATGCTAAAATCATACTGATTTACGTTAACAGTGAAAATTCCCTAAAACTTCGATGCTCATGTTTCATTATGATAGTACACGTTTGGCTCCTAGGTGTGAATTCTCCTAATACTTCTGCATTCTGTATATTATAATTTCTATTAATCTTATGGATTGTTGTGATTTTGATGGGATTAATTTGTGTTTATTTATTTTATACATGATAGACAAGTGAAAAGTTACCAAAAAAAAAAAAAAGAAAGAAAATGTGGGGATCGATGGCCATTTTGAGCTATCGCATTTCTTAATTTTGTTGCTTTCTGCCCAGAAGATGGCGAATAAATTGGTCTTCTTTGAAATGCCATATAGACAATACTAAAATGTGTGCAGATATCTTGGTAAATGGAAGGGTGGGATTCTTTTTACGAAGACTGTGACTTGAGGCCAACCTAACAAAAGCCTGATTGTGAAGCTGTCCATCAGAACAGAATTCTATATATGTTAACAGATACAGTTCCCACATATTACTTCTCAAATGACTTTACCAGGATGGATCTGTGACCTTTCTTCTACTTTCGATCTCTTACTGGTTTTCATTACCTACCTACTTGGACAGTTGTATTCTGTCTCTGTCCTGTGCCATCTTTGAGTTTCAGGCTCGTCTCTTCCTCGATTTTGCCATTTGTGGCAATGGATTTTGACCTGATCCTGGGGCTCAGCTCTACCTGGTGGCCTAGGCCAGTATTGTTAAGGTGTCAGGGACTCACCTGAGTTTCCTAGCAACTAGCCCCGCTCTAGCCCAGCAATCTCTTCTTCATCACCACCAGCTCTGCCTGCATAAGCTATATTCTGGTACCCATACTTTAAGAGGCTTAACAAAAACTAGTAATGGCAAGTAGCAGGTCACTTTTCCATTTACAAAGTATTGACACATTCACCTTCTCATTTGCATAGTGGTTGCTATTTCAAAACAGAAAAGAAAATATGAAGCTTGAGTTAAAGAACTATGTTTTTCTTAATATTTATACATATTTCCATATAGTAAGAGAGAGTTCATGTATGTTATTTACAAATATCTTCTTGTGATACGGTGAGAGGTCAAATGTATGGACTTTCTTATGATATATGCAAAGTTTTATTTGCTTATCAGAAAAATATTGCTTCGAAAATCTTGCAGTTTGCTAGCCATTATTTATCGTAGTTTTATTCATTATCAGATAAATGATTGCTTTGCTGATATTTGTCCTATCTAATTTAAAAGTGATTATTCTTGAGATGAAAAACGAGAGCCAGAGATACTTCATTCAGTATGAGTAACAATGAAGGCAGTTATCCAGAACATTATAGGAAAAGGGATGGGCAGGTATGAAACACTTGCTAAATGTTAGGCACTGTTATGTGCTAAAGGCATTGGATTCCAGTCCCTTCACTACATGACTTATCTTGGGTGTTCTGTTTCCACATTTGAAATGTGCTGAAATATATCTTAAGAGCTTGTGATTCCAAGTACATGTAACAAGGTATATATTACCCCTTTGGCTTTTGAAAAGATTTCTAGTGTTTTTGATTCTGGAGAAATAAATGTTATAAAGAGTCAAAAGCTACATTTCAGTGTTTTGAGAATTGTGAGTGTTTTTGTTTTTACTACAATAGCAATAATTATGTTAATAGTCTCTGGTTGATCAGTATTCAGGTTAACTTTTAATATGATTGAATTGGTTTCATATACACTTTGACTCAATCAATTTTAGGAAATTACCCAATGAGGTAAAAATGCCTGTAGGCAAATTTTGTATTTTTAAATGATATAATATTTGAAATTATTATTTTGATGCAAATGCTATATATACATTACACATTATGAAGATAGAAGTTATATAAATTAAATAATTTTAATATAATATCACACCAAATGTGATGGTAGTATATATACCCCAGTTCTGTATTTTGATAAACATATCTTTAATCATATCAAAATTTTATCTCTTCCTCTATTTATTTCATATTTAGTTATTTATAATAATGTGAATGATATATAATTTATATGGTGTTTATTATTACTTTATATATCACTATTATCAGAATCAAAAAATTTGCTACCTTATATCCTTAAAATGCTATTCATGCTTTAAGATTGTCTTCCCTTGACTTAATGTTTAAACATATGAATTCCAGTTTGGAAAGGAACAGTCTTATTCCAAAAAGAGACTATATATTCCTTCAGCATTTTTTTAACTAGGGAAAATTGTTTTCTCTTGACATTCTATTTTCATGATTAGGTTCATTATATGAGTCCAATGATCTTATCTAGCCTTTTTATGAGTTAGTGGAATTAAACAACTCAAAACAAAACAAATAAGAAGCAATATAAAGCTTTGTGAAAAGAAAATCATATAGAGTTTACTAATTAGATACTGAAGCTATCACATGGAGAAAAAGTTGTAGAAATGATGAGCTACTGACTGTCATTGTTTCATAAAGAGCAATGTTTCATAGGATGGCTTTATTGGCTTTGCTTTTATAGCTCCTAAATTTTTCCATAATCTTATGAGGAATATAGTTACTATGTATAATTTATATGATAAATATTTCCATATACACACACATAAAAGAGCTACAGGAATTTTTAAATTAAAAGTGAAATTGAAGTCAGAATAGTATAGTAATACATATTTATTCATATATACAGTAGCACAATTCACAAGAAAATTATGGAACCAGCCTAGGTATCCATCAACAGATGAATTGGCCACAAAACTGTGATTGTATTGTATACATACTATGGAATTTTACTCAGCCATAGAGAACAAAATGATGTTCTTTGCAGGAAAATGGATGGAACTAGAGAGTATTATGCTAAATGAGATGAGACAGTCTCAGAAATCGATGGGTCATTTGTTTTCTCTCATATGTGGAAACTGGGGGAAAAGAGACTTCAAATAATAGGAAGAGATATCAGTAGATATTGTAATGGGATTTGAGGAAGGAAAGGAGATTTGTTGAAGGAATCAGTTCAAATAATCCCTTGTACATTCCTGATATCAATACCAGTTTCAGCATCATGCATGGGGAAGGGAAGGGAGCTGGGTGGCATCAGGAGGGAAATGCACTGGTCCTGTGTGCATGTATGGGTCCATGGCACTGAACCTCAATATGATGAATGGTTACAAGCACCAATAAAAGTATATCAAAATAAATAAAAGAGAGCAGGGTATAGTGGCGCACGCTTGTAATCCCAGCATTGAGAGACTGAGACAGGAGGATCGGGTTCGTAGATAGCTTCAACTATATTAGTGAGGCCTTTTGCAACTCTGTGAGATATTGTTTCATAATGAAGAATAAAAAGTAGGTCTGGGGTGTAGCTCGCAGGTAGAATGCTTCTGGGTTCTATTCCCAGTAACGCAAACTAACTAATAAATAAATAATACCTGTTCTCAATGTTTAATTTCCAAAGAAATAATAACTGTTATGAGTCTTATTCTTCCATTTAAAAAATTAACTTGAAAATAGCAGTGTTTTTCCAGTAATGAGAACTGAGCCCACAGCTTTGTGCATGCTATGTAAACTATTCTACTACTGAGCTGCACCCTTGGCCCTGAATAAAGCCTATTTAAAGAGTTTATTGAGTAATATAATCGAATTACATTTTAAAAATATTTGTTAATATAGAGCAGGAATTGTTGTTTTAATACATTTTAGTAAAAGGTAATAGCATACACATTTAAAAATCATATTTTAGTTGTATCTTCAAAATTAAAATCGAAAGTAATGATAACTAAATTGTTAATTTGTCTTTTGAAGAGTCATCTATAAAAAATCCCCTGACTTTGTAGAAAGGGTTTAAGTAATACAAATAGCATATTCATTAGATTTTCCTTCAATTATCAAGGAAATTTGCCTCATGACTAAGAGGCATTCTGAAGGACATTTTACTCTTTATTTCTGTACACTGTTATATAATGTGTATGAGAACGTTAGGACATTTTTAGAGAAAGAAAGTGTTTCTAATTCATTTGCTTGAATACCAGTTACCTAGTGTAGACAACTTGATTGTATATAGACCAACAATCAAAGAGCATCAAATTATAGATTATAAATGATTCTTGACATGCACTGCCCTTCTTCTCTGGTCAAGGGCACGAACCACAGCCCCCGAGGCTATGTTTGGCTTAGGAATTCAGAGAGGAAACTGCTTTGGGAGAAATGATTAATTGCTTGATATAATTGTAGAGATTGGTTTATCCGTTATTCTTTTTGAGCTTTTTGTGTTATATTTTCCAGAAGTAGGAATTTCCTTTACATTCTAGATTTAAACAGTTTTAATATTTGTCTAGAATTTGATATAGATATTTCCCCCCTAAAGGAGAGTTAATCTTTCTTGATCTCTACTTAGAATGTAGATTTTCATGGGCTTAAAAACGTGTCCAGATAATTAGAATTAGCATTAAGCAGTCAGAGGAAAGCTTATACAGATCTACAAACCATCTTATTCATATTTCACAATTTCCAGATAGAATTAATATTGTAAAAATTTTCAGTATCAAAATGGGATCACTTAGATCAAGTCCAAACAAAACAGAGCCAAGATGCCATGCAGGAGGGGCATTTATGCTTGTATGTCTATGGTAAGAACTGTTACAAGTACTCTTTGAAACCTCAAAATTTCCAGATAAGTCACTGCTATAAAGATATCTCCCCAGCCACATCTGGTATTACCAATGAATGATCAACAAGTCTTGAGTGAGCTCCTGTAGCCAATGAACTTTTTTTCTAAACAGTTTATGTGGACTTCCCCCCTTTGGCTTTAATACTTTTCTCTTTTTCCAAAACCCTGGGAAGGACCTATGGTTCACCAAGGCATATATATCCAGGATTACAATCTCTTGCTATCTATTTCCCCCTAAGCTCTGGTGGTTTTTTTTTTTTTTTTTTTTTTTTTTTTGAGAGTCAGTCTCTTTGTTACTCTGTTTAGGTTAACATCATTGATTAAAAAAAAAATAACTTCTCAGAGTATCAAGTTTATTTTTACTTGAATGTTTTTGTTAGAAACCTTTTGCCAGGTGTGATGACGTATGCTTGTAATCCTAGCATTTGGGAGGCTGAGACAGGAGGATCGCAGTTCATGGATAGCCTCAGCTACTACTTAGTGAGGCCCTTTGCAACTCAGTGAGACCCTGTTTTAAAATAAAGAATAGAAAATAGGGCTGGGGGTGTAGCTTAGAGGTAGAATGCTCCTGGGTTTCGTTCTTAGTACTGCACACACACACAAAAGAACCCTGTAAAGCCAGACTTATAGTTTTAGGATATTTCAGAATTCTTTTATGCAATTTTTTAGTTATTATCATTTTATAGAATAATCATTTAAATATATGGTGTATATATACATGCATGTATATGTTGAGTAGTTCCTGTTTAACTATGAACTGTTTTTCATAATGTATTTTGTGTATTTAATAGTTAAAATAATACATTATTTTACATTAATTTTTTACTTCATATCAACTTTATCTGCAAATATGCCCAGTTTGCTGTTCTAGAGCAATCATTTGCACAAGGTCACATAGCTAGCCAGTGGCAAGATGAGAGTTTGCATACTGCAGCCCGATTTCAGGCTCTGAGTTTAAACCTCACATTGTAACAGTGTGAACTTCACTTGTGAGGCCGAATAGGTTGCTCTGTTTACTTCAATTATGTATTTTATAAAAATAGAAGCGTTGTTTTTTTAAATAATGACATGTAATAGAATTACATTGTAGAAATATTTGTTAACATAGATGTTATGGTTTGGAATTAGGATGCCCTCTAGAATTCATGGAGATAAAATGTCCATGTTAGAGACAGTGCTTGTTTGCTGAGGAGGGGTCCCTGAGGGTGTGGCCTTGGGCATTACTTATGCTTCCTCCTCCCAATGCTCTCTTTCTCATTTCTGGACTTCATAATGTAAGAGCAGAGCTCCCAGGCTTTCTCTGCTTCTTGCACCATGCCCTGAGCTCCACAGACTTCACCTGGCCTGACATGGGCTAAACCCCTGAAATCTTCAGAACTGTGAGCAAATAAGTCTTCTTTAAGTTATGGTGGTCAGGCCATTTGGATTATAGCAATGAGAATGATGACTGAAATGATAAGTATTGTAAAGCTGAATATCCAGTCCCTGCCTCAACAAGCTCATGGTTACTGATGAGACAGTTTAGCAAATAATTGCAGTGTGTGATCACAAGGATCAGAAAGAAATGTGACAGTTCTGCCATGGGGCTTAGAACTTCAGAGAATACTAGATACTTGAGAGTGAGAGCAAAATACTCCATTGTTTTGTAAAACGTTTTTCTCTGCAACTTTGTTTAGTATTGTATGATATTGATATTAAATTATTTAAATTCATATGGATTTCCAATCATCTTATTAATTCAATAGTATGCATTTTTCTAGTTCTCTTAGTTGATTTTAATGTGCTTTATTTTTTATTTATAAGTATGTAAAACTTGTATGTTACTTTATACGGTTTTCAAAAAAGGGTAACACTAGTCTTTTTAATATTTTCCTCAAAATAATACAATGCATTCAACCTTTTTCTTTTCTAACATGTTATTTAAAATTTGTAAAGTATACACTTAAAATGGAGAATTACAATGGTAGCATGCACAGTAAGTGGGGGTTATACATGCCTCTTCATATCTTTCTTTTTCATTTTATAGCTTTTCTATAAAAAATTTTAATAGTAAATATTGAAAAGGGCAAGGCATTTACCTAGATTTAGCACAAAGTTTAGTAATAATATTATGTGCTATTCCTTAAGCCAATCCCTACAATTATATTATGCCAAGCACTATTAGCACTATTCATAGAATATTTTATTTAATTCCCTCAACTCTATGCATAGGTAACTCTTGTTAGGCCCATTTTAGAGATGATGAAACTGAAACACAGATGTTGAAATAACTTGCTTCAAATCACATGCCTCTTAGTGGCAAAGTGAAAACTTGAGCTAAAGAAGTCTGAACCTAGAGCCTGCTTCCTTGCTTTGTGGCAAATAAATAATTTTTGCATCCACTCAAGTTTTAATATTTCCTACTCTAGATAATTTTTTTTGTGATACTGGGGTTCCTGGAAGCCCTTCTACCTCTGGGCTACACTCCCAGACACACACACACACACACACACACACACACACACACACACACATATATTTTTTAAACAAGGTCTCTTAAGCCAGCAAGGCTGGCTTCGAACCTGCGTGATCCTCCTGTCACCTCCTCCTAAACGTGGGGATTACAAGCATGTGCCACCACACCCAGCGTTACCTTAGATAATTTTTTTCTGTATGGTATTTCACTGTTTAAATATTATAAAGAGAGGCATATTATACAGATCCAAGACTAGGTTAGAGAATCAGTTGTAGCCTATATTCAAATATGGGCTCTGCCATAATTAATTACATACTTTTAGTCAATTTAATTAATCCGAAACCTCAATTTCCTCAATGAGATGATATTTTAAACTTTCAGTTTTTACACTTAAATACATATATTTATGCATTGTATTTATACAACATAGTGAGATTCAAAATGACATATTCATAAATGCACACATCACTAAGTGTAAAAGTCAACAATGCAAGATTGCTTTAGTATTATTTTTTCTTAAATATCATGTAAGTTGCAACCTGCACACCTCTTTCACTCTTTCATTTCATTTGCTCAGTCCTCTCCATTTCTTCAGTCTTCTAACATTCACTGTATCCTCCCTTTATTATCTCATCCTGCTTCTTAAGTTATAAATACCGCCTTTCTAGTGAAGAGCCACACAATTTTATGACCTACCCGGACTTTTCCTTTGATCTGCAGACATCTAGTCCATTAGCCATCTTGTTGGCTCCATCCACAAAATATAACCAGAATTTAATCCATTACAACTACCAAACCCAGGTCCCAGCTTCCTTTCCAACAGCATGATTACCATAGCCTTCAAACTCATTTGCATGTGGTTTATTTTGTACGGCACTCAAGCGAATCTTTTAAAACTGAAGTCTTACACCAGATATAAATCTACCAGAGTGCCTTTGAACTTTCTTTTTTTTCTCCCTAAAATGCATGACCGACTACCATATATCCTTCAGGTCTTTTACAAAATATTTTTCATGAAGCTTTTCCATCAGACACACTCCATATTTGCTTTATTTTGTCACATATTAATGAACATTATGTAGCAAAATATTTTTTGTTGCTTTTTGTCTGACTCCATCAACTAGTATGGAAGCTTTATGAAGATGCAGATTTTGTCTGTTTTATTCCAGTGTTGTATACTTCCCATCTATAGCAGTGTTTATTATATATTGAGCACTTAATGAACACTTCTTGGATTAACGTATGAATGAGTGAATGAGGATAAGTGAATTAATGAATGTGTCTAACTTTAATTTTTTAAAGTTTCTTTAGTTGAAAATAATTACAAGTTAGTCTCCCCCCTCGTTCTTGTAGCCAGGACTGGTGAGTGCATATATGCTGAAATAAAATGTCTCAGGATCTGGGAGGTAATATAAACATTGAGATGCTTGAAGATGATGCTAGGAAAGTTGGCAGGGACCACATTATTAGAGCCAATGGTGTGGAGTTTGGATTTTATATTAATTGCAATAGGAAGACATTGGATAATTTTAAGCATAATGTAGTTTATATTTGAAATAGAAGCCTTCAGACAACTGTTTTGACTAAGAATCAAAGTCATAAATCTTTTACATAGTGACTCAGGATACATAATCCCCAGTGAGACACACACAAACACACACAAACACACACACACACACACACACAGTTTTATAAAAATACTTTATTGTGCACAAAGCCCTCTGATATTTCCTTCACTACCGCATTAAAGAAATCTAGCTTTGATTTTATAGTAAAGAGTCATAACCTTCCATTTGGAGAACCATGTGTTTTAAAGGTTTCCCACTGGCATATGGACAGACAGTGATAGGTCAGGAATAAAAGCAGGGAGAACACGGAGAAGGCTCCTTTAATAGCAAAGGGGTAAATTGTGGTATTTACAGAAGTCAAGTAGAGACTCTAGGGAAGTCATACCTTGTGTCCATCTTTAACAGTTAACAACAAAGTGCCAAATTTTTTCATCTATATCTTCTTTCTTGAAGAATGGGAGTTAGAAAACAAGTCTCCCATGGCTAAACCAACAAATTTAATACCTCTAGTGAAGCTCTACATATTTTAGCTTAAATATCATGGTTGACAGTTGTGAAAAGTTGATTATCTCGTTCCAACAGTGATGACATTTTGGACCTGCATCTGCAAGTTCGAATAATAATAACTTCATAGATTATTATCAATAAAACAAAACATACTGCAATAAGATCCAACTGTGGAGACTAATTTTATTGCTTTGGAATAAATTCCACATGTATTTAAAAATCATAATGTTAAGTTGTGCTGAGAATGTTGGTTTCTCTAATGGTGGTGAGAATTTTGATTTATTACAATTGTTGTTGCATCATTTCTCTGTGTTAAGTTGAAACATAAATTATTTATTAATAAATATTTCATTTTATAACATATTGCCCCAAACAGCACAGGTTTGTGACTACATCTGTTTCCATAGTGTTTCTGTGGGGGAAAGCAGGCTTGTGCTTAGAATATTTCCCAATATCACCATAAGCTGACTACCAAGTCTTTAACATACAGGATTTGGAGGGACAAACTATAACAGGGAAAGAGAAAAATATTCACTGACTTCAACACTAACTACCTTACAGTACTGAAGAATTAGTTCTTATTGCCATTTAGGTTTTTATGGGAGGTGGGAGATTGAACCCAGAACCTTGCATATGCTAAGCCAGAGCTCTACCACTGAACTACATTCCCAGACCCATGTGTGTGTGTGTGTGTGTGTGTGTGTGTGTGTGTGTGTGTGTGTGTGTGTTTAGGAATGCTAATTCTTCAGTACTATTAGGTAGTTAGTGTTGAAGTCAGTGAATATTTTTCTCTTTACCTATTATAGTTTGTCCCCCAAAATCCTGTATGTTAAACACTTGGTAGTCAGCCTATGGTGATATTGGGAAATATTCTAATTTTAAAAGGTGGAACCTAGTGGGATGAAGTTAGACCTTTTGCAGTGTGCAGTTGAAGGAAATATTGGGACCTGGGACCTTTCCTTGCTCTTGTTCTCTCTCTTTGCTTCCTGGCTGTGATGAAGTGAACAGATTTTCTTGTGCTACTCTGTTGACATGATGCCATCACAGGCCCAAAGCAATGGGCCCAAGTAGCCATAGGTGCAAACCTCTGAAACTATGTGCCAAAAGAAATCTTTCCTCCTGATGAACTATTTGACTTAGATATTTTTGTTACAGTAGCTGAAAGCTAACAGAGTCTCTCAAACTTCCCTTCAAGGTAAAAAATGTCTTAAATCAAATTCTACCTTATATATAAGAATTTGTTAAACAACTTTTAGGAAGGAAACACAAAAACTGCTTCTGCAAGCTTGTGCTATAGTTTCAAAGAAGTTTTAGGTCTTATGTCCTTTTAGACATCATGATTGCTACCTTGCACAAAAGCTTCAGTTGACACAAATGTCAGAATTGCAAAGACAGGAATCTCTAACTTTTTATGGTGTCAGGCAATCAGACTCTTCTGTTGTTCAAAACTAGGCCTAGGTTTGCTTAAAGAGTTAGCCAAACCCATCATCTCAAGAGTAGAAACACCAGCCTTCTCTCATTAAGGTACTTGCTATATGCAAGGATGGGAGTTTTGCTAAAATATCTTCACGATCCAATCCACTTACCTTGAATAGTCCCCATTTCCTGTGTGAACTCATTTCTGAAATTCACAGTGTCACCTAGAGGCCATTGTTTTCACCAGCAAAATACTTTCTGACATTAAATATTCTAATCTTCAAAAGTTGTTTGTTGATGGAGATTTAGATACCAGAACAGAGAGAAGCTGGCTTCATAATGAGAATGAAACCCCTGTATTGTTGTGCCTTTTTTAATAGAATTGCAAAAGCATCTAAAATATAGCTTAATCTAAGTAAACTACACATAATAATAAGCTGCATTTGCTAAAATATTAAAAAAAACTTCAGACATGATAACAGAATATATTCTTTTATACTAGAAAGATTAGGTTATACAGGTTGAGCATTTATAACCTGAAACTCAAAGTCTAAAATGTTCTGAAATCCAAAACATTTCAAGGGCTGACATGATATCACAATTGGAAAATTCCATGCCATGGGACTTTATTTTATGAACAAAATTATTTTTTAAAAATTGTGTGAATTTACCTTCAAGCTATTTGTTAAGATAAAAATGAAATATAAATGAATTTTACGTCTAGAGTTGAGATCCATTTTCAAGATATCTAATTATGTATGTGCAAATATTAAAAAAAAACAAATATATTTGAAATCCCACACACTTCTGGCTCCATACATTTTGGATAGGGGATATTCAACCTGAATGTGCTGTAGAAGTCCTTATACAGTGCCTATGACAAAATATCACCCAATTTTTTTTAGTGAGTTTTGTGTAATTATGAATTCCAGGGAGAAGAATTACCATGTTTAAGTATGAGGATGAACATACTGCCAGAAATCATAGTTACCGTTATTATTACTATTGGAAGCTCTAATAGTGATGGATGACAGTTTTGAAAACCTATAGCAATTATACTAGTCATGATAATTATAATAGAGCAAGAAGATGAAGACTAGCTAACATTTCCTGAGCATTTTTTTATGCTGTGTGCTTTATTTATTCACCATAGTAGCTCAAAGACTATTATTTTATAATACCTTTTTGATGCAAAATTTCACAATAGAAATGAAAGAGACATTCTTACTCTCTAGTTACTAATATGTACTCATTTCCACTGCCTTATACTGCTTCCGTTTCTGTCAAATCTTTTATAAGAATTTTCATGAAAAATTTGAAATGCATTCCTGCTAGGAATTTTGGAACAAGAATAGTTTATAGGGAAAGAAACAAATTGAATCTTTCAGTTTATTAAAAGTTGTGCCAAAAAATAATAAAAATGTGGAAAACATTTCCGCTTATGAAGGCATCCAGATTCATTAAAAAAGATGACTCAGATGCATTGAAAATAGATTGAGGTGCATTGTGTGTTTTCACATGAAGGTTTGTTGGAAAATTTAAAAACAAGTCTTTTCTATGGTCCTAGATTTTTCTCAGAGTGTTGTCAGCTTCTCATTAAAACTACTGTCATAGCTTTTAGACAGTGATTAATAATATACCTTATGGGTCTGTAGACATCCTAAGGAATGTTATGAGACAAATAAATTTCATGTCGAGATTTGGGATCCATTTCTAATATATCACATTATGTATACCCAAATATTTCAAAATCCAAAAACATCTGAAATCTGAAACACTTCTGGTCCCAGGCATTTTGGATAAGGGAAGAAGTTTCCTGTGGATGAACACCAATCCTAAATTTACTTAGGAGGGCTTGTTTGCTGTAACTCCCAAACTATATTTTATAATGTCTTTTAAAAACTTTTTTTTACTTATGTTTAAAGTTTCAACCTCTCATATAGGAAAATAGTTTTTACATTACATATTTTAAGAATTCAAGATCTTGAGTTTAAAAAGCATTAAAAGCATGCCTGTAATCTCAGTACTTGAAAGGCTGAGGCAGGAGGATCACAGATCCTCCTGCCTCACTCTTAGCAATCTAGTAAGACCCTGTTTCAAAACAAAACATAAAAAGGTCTGAGGGAGCTGGGCGTGGTGGCACATGTTTATAATCCCAGCATTTGAGAGGAGGATCATGGTTCGTGGCCAGCCTCAAATACTTAGTGAGGCTCTTTGAAACTCAGTGAGACCCTGTTTCAAAATTGAAAAATAGAAAATAGGGCTGGGGGTGTAGCTCGAAGGTAGAATGCCCCTGGATTCCATCCCCAGTACCACACACACACACACACAAAAAAAAAAAAGTCTGGGGGTATAGTTTAGAAAAAGAATGCCCCTGAATTCAATCTTCAGTACTACCAAAAATAAAAAATAAAAAACTAAAAAGAAACATTAAAATAAAGGTGGCAAGCTTTTATTATAAATATAATTTCTAATAGTATTACATTATACATTTCCATATTATCTCAGCTCAGGCTGTCATAGCAAAATATCATATGTGGGGTAGTTTAAAAAGTAGAAATTTATGTATCACAGGTCTGAACACTGGGAAGTCCAAGTTCAAGGAGGCAGCATGGTCACTTCTCATGAGGGTCATATTCTAGGCTTATGTAGGGCTACTTTCCTTAAGGCGTCAACATATAAATCTGCAGGCATGCAAACTTTCAATTGGTAACACATATCATCAGCATGAAAGTCAAGACTCATCCCAATTACAATTGGAATAACATGTATTAATAAAATGTGTGTATTTTGCCCAAGTTATACTACTGTGATCTTTGTGAGGATGATATGGTCCTTTTTGGGAAATTAGTGCTTGACTAGAAGTCTCTACGGTACTTTTCCTAAAGCATTTTTGTTTTATTGTTGATGTTATTATTTATCATTGGTGGCTGTTAGTAAAAATAATGCAGAAGATAAAAAGACCTGGCTACTGCTGAGGTGGTGGTTACAGATTTACGAAGGAAAAACTACTGTCATGGATCCAGCCATTTTGGTATTATGAAGACCAAATATTATCACGAAGGAGTTTTTTTTTTTAAGTTTTTCACAAATATTATCATGCAGGTGTTTTGTATACAAACTTATTAAAAACAAGTCTACCATCTACTAGAATTCAAAGTGTCAAATCATTATTAACAATGTTTTGAAGATGGAGTGTAAGATATTGGTTAATCCAGCAAGCTTTGTTTTTTAACTCAAGAGCTTCTATCAAATTATGACATTATAAATTGCTGATTGGAAAACATGTAATAATAATATTATAAATCATCTTAAACATCTATTCATACAACTAAAGTGTAGTGGTGTATTTTAGAGAAATGATTTTAAACTTTGATTAGTATTTAGAAGATTCTTCAGTTAGTGAAACTCAGTTTATGTCAACTATAATTCCAAGCTCAATTTCTATGTATGACAAACGTGTTTAAGAATTGTTACCTATATTTAAAGTCAAATCAGTATTTTTTGCCTATTGTCAATAAGAATATATTAATGGCCTGTACTTACTACCTTGTAAGCAGTCTTAACTTCTTCACTTTTTCTCTCTTTGATGAAGTTAAGCCTCTGCACTGAGGTAGTCCTGTTTTGGGAGTTTATTTCCAGTTATGTAAAATTAGAAGAAATTTACTGGTCTCCTTATCTATATCTAAGTTCTACCAGTTTCATATGTTAGGAAAAGTGGACACTCTTTTGTACCGTTCTCAAAGTATCTCTTTTACAGAAATAGCTGAATGTTGTTAAAGTAGCCAGAGGAACTCTTGAGAAAGGCAAGGGCTTTTTTTCCCCAATCAAATTAAATTGTACTGCCTAATCTATTTGTAATATAATTCAGGGACTGAATAAGTTATTCGTGATAATTCCTAAATATATATTTCCATTCTTATACTTACATATTTCAAAATTTGACATAAATCTAAGCAGTTCCATTTCCAGGTCAGGTCAAAATATCTAAACTATTTGTTTTGCAAAAGTTTCCACAGACACAGGAGCCTGTAATGCAGAAGCAGCTGTCTTCTTACGAGCACTCATTCCTCTTAGGAGACAGTTGCACAAGCAGGAGGCCCGTCTTTACTGTTGCTGTGTTTGTTTTGTAGTTAAGGGAGGATAAGGGGACTATTTTAATAGTTTTGCCAGGGGTACAGATTTCATGTTTTGGTAATGCTTATTATCACTTGAAAAACTAATTTCATAAACAATATTTATATAGTCATATTGATATCGTTATATAAAGTTAGATATATAAATTGTTTATGCATTTGGAGAGATAATGATATTTTCACTCAATCACTCTCATTATATATCGGTACTTGTCATTAGTCCCTGTTTACCTTGTGTATTGAGAAGTCTTGCTATCGTATAATATTTTCCTTTCAGTGTGGTTTCAATGAAAGCAAATGTTAAAGGTAAATGAACCCCACAGTGAGCCCCATGGTTAACTTCATAGCTGCTATTGATTTATAGTAGATTTACTGACGTTTGTGCTTCAATGCAGCTAAACATGCTGGTGTGAACTAATTTGACAGTACAAAACTGGAATGTTCTTACTTGGTCCAAGCCTTTTCTTTAAAGCTAACATCATACTGCAGACTCTACGCCACTGAGCTTGTTCCAAAGGACTTGAGTTTGAATCTTCGTTATTGAATGTTATTTTTGTAACTTGAGAAAGTCACTAAATATCGGAATTTTCAATTATTTTAATTGGTGAAATTGAGATAATAACTATCTTACCAGGATGAAATGGGAAAATGAATATGCAAATTTAAAAAAACCTCATTTTTGTTGTTGGAAAATGCATCTATAGACTTATACTGCATCTTATAGACTCATGGTAAAAAAAAGTCATTGGTTTTAGTTAGGTTTTTAGGTAGGCTGGATTTTACCAGTTAAAGCATCAAACATTGTTCTCTAGTTGTAATGCTTTTTCATTTAAAAATTTTTCTAAAAATCATTTTGCTTATACCTGCTTTGTAAAATGCATTGGTATTGTTGCCTTGCATTTTACATATTGTTTATTCAATCATTAACAAACATTTGTAAAGGGCTCCTCCATAGGAGTCGCTGCCACCTTAAAGCAACCAGTTGAGATGCATAAGCTAGTGGAAAAACAGACGCCCAGTTTTCAGTGTGTGACAAGCAGAAAGACAGACATTAGAGGGTTGAAGAAATAAGCAAATAAATGCAGATTGTTAAGTGCTAAGAAGGAAAACAAGAGGACACACAAACACAAAAAGAAACAGGAAAACTACTTTAGGCTGTGTGGTCAGGAGAGGTCTGTCTGAGAGAGTGAAAGGTAAGTTGAGATGGAGCAGTGAGAAGCAGCCAGTCTTACAAAATGTGGGGGAGCCTTCCAGGAGCGGCACTGGGAAGGAGCCTTGGTAGAAAAGAGGGCTTTTTCTGGTTGCAAGAAAGGGACAGAAATTCAGTGTGACTGGAATATAGGGAACTTGGGGAATACTGGTCTGACCTAGGATGGAGAGTTCTGTAGTTTAGAAGGCACTGTTTATAGAGGAAAAAGCTTAAAGCAACCAGTTGAGATGCATAAACAATGTTTTTTTTGTTCCCAAGGACAGACTCAGAATGAGGAAGCACAAGGTCACTTTGCCGGCTGGTGGGATTAGAGCCTCTATCTAGGACACCTAGAGCTGCGATTTCTCTGCTGTGAAGGTCTCCTGGCTTCAAATGCTCACCCTTTGTTGGAGCCCTGAGCCTTCATTATACAAGCAGTTAATGGGCAGTTGGGTGGGGAAGGCCTGATGCCATATGCAAAACTCTTTGGGCTTCTTGTATCTGAGTCACAGGATATTTTTTTCTACAGTTGGTTTGCTCTTTGATTTTTCTGACAACAATTTCCTTCTCAGCTTTTGAGGAACTTCAGGCATGGAAATTAGCATATTTAATTTTTAAATCATGTTTAAATAGCCACTGAGTACTGTTGTGTCCTATTATGCCCATAAACTCAGGTGTAAATTTTTTTTTTCTGAGTATTCAGAAATCAAGGTGTTTTTTCCCCCTACTTTATGTTATTTTCTTGGGTAAAATTATGAGAGTATTTGATGTTATATTCCTCATGTTTGGGAATGAAATATCTCCTAATATTTTGTCATCTTAATAGGTAAGGCAATGATATATAGTTTTCTCTAATTGGTTTTGCATTGAGCATATTGAATTATGAAATAAAACTTATTTCAGTGGGGGAAATACATATAATTGTTGACATCTGAGGAACCAGTTGTATCCCATTTCCTTGAGAGTTTAAATAAATTGTGAATATTTACAGGAGTTAAGATGACAATACCAGTTTTATTATTAATAAAGCCAGATTGGGGAGCCATGTTTGGACCCATAGCCTAAATTGTATTTCCTACTGCTTTATCTGAACTCAGCTTAACAAATGCAATAAGGTGTCTGCCCCTGGAGCCAGAAGATGAAGAAATAATGGTATGTGTATCCTGAAGGCTGGCTGCTCTAAAGAAGCAGCCTATGAAGGGTTAATTTAAAATACCCTGGGACAGTTCTTTCTCCTACTAATCAGCAAGGAAGGATGTAATGTAATGTTAGTGTGCTACTCATAAGAAGGTATTTATTTTATGGAATGGGACAGAAATATGAGAAATAAAATGGCTTCTTCTGTGTTAAAGCAAAAGCAAGCCTTCCTATTTCATTTAGACAGTATTTTCAAATGCAAGTACTGTGTCTTGTGAACATGTACAGTTAACATTAGATAGGATCATTTCAAGAGTATTGTTTTGTAGGTAAGGAATCAGAATACGTTTTCATTTTCTTTATTACTTAGCACCAGCCATAGAAACATAATGAGCACCAGTTCCCCATCTGTCATAATGAAGGCTATAAGCATGTGCTTTATGGGAGAGACCCATGCAAATAGGAATAGGATAGGGTAGAGTGAGAGAGTAGCATCCAGTACCTACTTATATGCCAAACTATGTGGCGCCTGCTTTTCTGGTTATCTTATTTAATTTCCTCATTAAACTACTTTCATTTTTTTTAGAAAAAAATAGTGTTGGATGACCATTTTCACGCACTTAAGATTTACCATTCCCTATGAATACCCTCATGAACAGTGACATCATTTCCTGAGGATGCAAGGGTCTTGAGAGTTCCCTAAGCACATTTCCATGCAACAAGTTTACCTCTACCATCTCCTCAGTCTTCTTATATCTCAAGTCAAAAACTGGATCATCATTCTTAATTCTTTTCTTTCTCCTCTTCCATAGAGTCACAGGTACCAAGGGCCTGTAAAGAGAAAGAGATTGGAATGTTCAAGAAATAGAGAAAAAGGGGTATCATGTGTGCTTTGAGAGTTAGAGTTGCATTGTGAATGCAAAAGGGAACCAAAGAAGTGTTACAGCCTGGACTGTTGTAGATCTACTGGTAGAAGACAGTTCTCCATAAATCCTTAACTTTTCTGCTTGTCTTGTGAGTGAAAGTATGGACTGTCCTGAATTAGACTGTCTTCTCAAGGATGTCTGTGAACAACCTTGGGGAAAGGTGATGGTGCCTCCCTCTGTAGCAATGGAAGGTATGCTATGACCCATTATACAATGTTTGCGTTTCCTAAGCGCAAGGTTGTTTTACTGTAATGCAGTCCATGACAGGTATAGATGTCACATCAGCCTGTTAGAATTGGAACTTGGAAAACTGACCGAAGGGAATGCTGATTTTCTGGCTTCTTTTATTGTTGTATTAGTCTAGCCCAGAAGTCTTGTGTATCCTATCAGAATTCATGAAATGTTGAAGGCAGTTTTACTTGTTAGTTTGTAAATAAGGTTAAATCTGAAACTCTTAATTATTTTTGACAAATTTACTTATGAGGCTGGGATGCCTCCTAGGCCAAAGAATGAGATTTTAGGAAAATTCATGAGCATTATTAGTGAACATGTTGACCAGATTGTTTGATCTTTTGGAGGAAATAAGTGGCCTTCCATTTTCTTGCATTAATGAGGAAGAACTGAAAAGATGACTATCATTTAAATACCTGGAAGTAGGCTCAATGTAGGCTGTCTGAAAGAAGCCCTGGTTGTTGCTATTCTTATTCCAAGTATGATGACATCCTTCACAATCTGGTAGGCAGCTTTAGATGGTCTCATCGGGAAAAGTAGTTCAGGGATCCATGCTGGTCTAGAGAAAGATTCTGATCTTCTCCAAATAACAGTTATAACTTTATGTTTCATGACCTGGGAGAAAAAAAAAGAGAAATATTTGAAACCACTGTGGGTAGAAACTGAGAAAATGGCCATAAGTTTGACTTGCTCACTTAGAAAATGAAGGTATCCAGTGCACAATTTTCATTAAGGAAGCATTAACCCTTGAGGTTCTGGCAATAGTTGGGCTATTTTATTCTTTTATGTCTCACCCGCCCCTTCTAGTCTTTCATGTCAACATTAGATGCGTTATGAGGCAGGAATAAAAGGTCTTCGAGTTTCTTGCATTGGATCTAGGTTGCTATTGGAAACTTTGTCACTCTTGGGGAATATCTTCCTGAAATACAAAAACTCCCATGGAAGACAAAAAGTGAAGTATTGACTAGCATTTTGAGTTCTTACTGCCCTTACAGTAATGAGAGTATGATTTACTGGAAAATGAGAAATTAATCCAAAGAAATCTAGCAAATTTCTGTAGTAATCCCCTTGCCTTGAGAAACTTTCTAGCTTCTATGTTGAAACAGGAGTAGGACTTTAGAGATATTATCATAATAGTTTATCATAATAGTGGAGCAGACACTCTTCAATCATACTATTTAAAAAAACTGTTGTTGGGCAAATGAATCCTTAGTCAAACTAGTGGAGCAAACACCATAGCCACAGCCAGAAAGTGGTTGTGGTTGCTGAGTATAGGGATTTCCCAAACTGAAATAGATGGTGTTAGTAACAGTGATCTTGCTGCCAAACACAGAGCATTGCATGGATTGAAAACATTAGAAGTTCATTTGATTAAGCCCCAAGCCAACTGCCAATCAAAACCAACAGTAAATGCACCTTGTTAGCTAAGACAAAGCTATCTTGTCCTTCTGTGCCCCTTGATCTCTCTTTTCCATTCCATCCCAGCCTCAACTTCTTGAAGAGAAATGAGGGGAGGAGAAGTAGCTGAGTTCTTCCTGTTCCAAAAAAAGGACTAAATGCTTATGCATCCATCTTGTTCTGGGAGACTCTGAGATGGTTAAGGACTTAAACTTTCATAGTTCTTTTAGATACAAACACCTAGTCCACCATCATTCCTTGTATATGAATGGAGGGGATACTGGAATCCAGGTAATGTAGCTTGAGCAGGGTTTACAATGGGAGAGGGTAGCTAACAGACCTTATGAATGGGGCCTTTTAGGCCAGTTCAGTGTGCCATTGCTGTACCCTTCACTGCTGAATTTTAAATAACTATACTGTATGTGCTTATGAAGTCCAAAAGGGATTCTCTTGACCAGGCAGTTCTGCATGTAGAGAGGTGCTAGTACCTTTGGGACCCCACAACTATAAGGACCTTTGTGGAGAGTCATATCTCTTTGACTGATGACTTTTTGAATTAGAACCACTGGCAGAAGGAGGCAGCCTCCACCTGAAGATTTTTTTCTAGGGGTTCAGGACCTATCGTATCCCTCATGTGGTTACCAGGTACATGGAAATTTGAACCAACTGCCACAGAGGTCTTGTAACTCTCGGCCTGATATTCCTTCTTTGCAGGGGGTCAGTTCATGCTTACCAGTAGTACTAGGGGCATGTGCAGTGAGCTTGGATTGTCAGGTGGGAATAAGGTGCTCAGGAGTGCAGCCATCCTGACACCAACAGCATTTTAACTTCATAGGAATAAGTGACAGCTTTTATTTCATACTGTGTCGTCTGACTCATAGTTGTCTGGAATATAGATTCCCCTAAATGCCTGGGTTGGATTCACTTATGGATCAACTACCCTGCAACTTGATGGTATCTATTGTGCTGAGATTACTGCTCAGCCTCACCTTCACCTGTTCACTTAACATGGACCTTATCTTTGTGCTCATCTGGCCATAGTCACTGGTTGGAAACAAAGTAAAGGACTCCATGTTTTTGACGTACAGGTGATTGGCATACAGACTGTGGCTCCTGCCTATAGTGGAGCGGTTTTTTGGGGGAAGGGAAAACTTAGCATACAAGGGCTTATTCCTGCCCATACCTGATAGATTGGTGGCATTGGGACCCATCTTGGGAATCTCAGTGGTGCTTCACTGTTGTTGTCTACACATTTTCACATTTTGGTTTTACTGGTCCATTATTTCATTTGGCCAACTTCAACAATACCACTGTGGCCCTAGAAAGAAAGTTATGCAAGTATCACAATGATATACCTTTTATTACAGAAGTTAGGATTGATAGCCACAGACTTCGTAGCTCTTCCATTGTTTCTTATTATCCATGGGTGCTTCATAAGTTTGAGTGTTGGAACAGCCACCTTAAAATCACCTCAAAGAGACTTACAACTCTACTATCCTGACCTTCTCCTGGTCAATCCACATTAGTAAGACAGTTTAGTTTCTAAACCCATATGCTCTGCTTAGGGACCCTCTTCCTTTTAGATGCTTCCTTGATAGTGATCAGTACCAAAGAGTTGAGAGGTTATATGGAACTATTTTGAAAACGGAAACATAATTCTGACTCCTCCTAGACATGAGATTTTCTCTCCTTTGTGAGAATCCCAGACCTTCTCTTTGATATACCCTCCAGATGGCAAAATTGTTAAAAGGAGGAGCAGAAATTCAAATTTTTTCTGGTTCAGCCACTTAGATTTTTGTGCTGGGTTGAATTTCTCTAGATCATGAGGATAGCAATCACTTGCTTGAGAAAACTGTTCACTGAATTCCATTTTACACTGGATCCTCAAGTCTTCTTCAATATCCATAAAACTGAGCTCACTATCCTGTTAGTTTATGGTAGCATAAAATCTTGGATTTTCATTATTTTCAACACCTACTTATGTGTTGAGCTAGTTCTAGCTGCTTCATGGAGAATGGACTGAAGGGCAATTACTAGAATTGGTGAATGCACCAAGAGGATTTTAATTTGTGGAAGTGATTGAGTCATTGCATGAAGAGATTAGTGTCATTGGGAGATTGTTATCATTTATATTTCCCCAAAGGGAAAAAAAAAACATGCCACACCATGAAAGGCCACATAAGGAAACACCAGGATTTATCAGGAGACTGAAAGAGGAGGGGAAAGCCCAAATCAGAACCATATTGGAATGTCTAGAAGAAAGATGTGGCTGAGCAGGGGAAACAGTTTAAGATTGGCTAGTCCAAATAATTTCAGTAGGGTCTGGGATATCAGTGTTGTCCCTAGTTGTCTAGTATCTGATGCTGAGTGATTTCAAGTTGGGGTAATATTGCCTTGGTGCATAACAGGTTGATAAAGGAGATGGTTGAGCATGCCACGTTTGGATTTGTTACTTTGCATATGTAAAGCTTGCCAACTTTTTCTGTCTTTCAGAATTCTCCATCCCTGGGAGGAGAGGTCTTTCCCTAGCCAGAAAGATAATAAATGCAAAATATTAGAATATAGAAAATAAGAAAATATGGTTAATACAGTTGGTCCTATGACAAATGGATACCAAACAGAAAGAAACAGAATTTTAAAAAGCACAATTAAAACAAGAAGGCTGCTTAGGGGTCACTGTACTGATTCAAAGAAGAGGCAGCAGTAATTTTGACTAGACTGATGCTTGGGAAGAAAGAAAGGAGTGAAAAAATCTGATGTACATTCAAAGTGATACTGACTAAACTTGATGAATTTAGATACAGAGTTTGAGAAAAGAAAAGACTTAGTGATTCTGGTTTCTGGTTTTATTTGTATGGAAAATACTGGGCAGTATTCTTAACAATTGGTGGAGAATTAACAAAGAGCCCAACACTGGGCATGTTAAAGTTTGATATGTCTATAAGATATGGGATAGAGAGAGATCTGAATGTGAGAATCTGAAACTCAGGAGATGGATCTTTGGTTGTGTTGAAAATTTGGGGCTGCACAATATTACTGGATATATTAGATAGTATTGGAGACATTAGACTAAATGAATTACCAAAAGAGGAAGTATAGAATTTAAATGATTTGGGGCAGATCATACATTTGCTAATAATGACCTATTTTACTCTTTCAAATCATCCATTTGACTTATGAACGTACTTGAGTTTGTGGGTCTTAATAGAAAAAGAGGGAAAAGATTACACAATGGCAAATATAATTATTGTGTTGATATTGTATGGTATTTGTTATGGAGTGGCATGGAGATTATTTGCTAAATATTTCATTTAAAATAGTCCCTTCTTAGATGTGAGGTTTTATATTCTCATGTAGATATCACATTAGTAATCTGGAAATGAAGCTGGTATAAACTGTGGTTTATCTTTAGCTTTGATTGCACATGGTCTTTTTTAAGTGAGAAATTTGGTATTTTACTCTACAGGTAGACAATAGGAATTGTTTTTTCTTCGTTATGGCTTTTCAGTTGTTGTCATATGTTTATACTTTACTCTTTCTCTGTTCTTCCACAATGGTTTTTTGATGTATTAAATTAAAATATATTTCCTTGGAGTGGTCCAGAAATAAATCTTATAGTTAACTAGTAATGAAAATGTCAAGAAATGCTGTAAAGTAGCTTGGAGGTATAACTTTGGAGAGGAAGATTGCTTGATGGATTACTAAGCAACCTACAAAGAGGGTGCCATAGAGAAGGGAAGATATATATGCATTTGCCTTGTGCTGAGTATTTTAGAGAATGAAGATCCAGGGTGAGTAGAAAGGATACATGCCATGAAACTGAAGCAAGCGATTTTTTTTTCTCTACTAAAAACTAAAAGTAGTGAGACTTCTACTAAACCTTACAGATGTCATAATTGACTCCGTCTCATTTTGCATGACATTCTGAAGTATATTCATGCCTTCAGCAAATGGCAGAGTGGCACGAACCATACGCTGTCACTGCTTTTTAATGTATCAGCTGTCAGCAGTTCATAAGAGCTTCATTTTTGTCAGAATGTGGGGCAAGCTCTCACCCACGTTGATTGTACTTAAATCATTGACAGATGGAACACGAAGGACTATGTGGAGTTTTTGGAGGTCAGGGTGGCATTTTCAGTACTTTAAAATGTAAGAGAAACCACGCATCTACCCATAATAAGGCTTTACTGGCTTTTAAAAACATTGAGTCCCTTTGATTTCGGTGTTTAACAACTCATTTGTAACTACAGTATGTCGCAATAACTCAATTGCATTGTGATTGACCATTATATGACTGATTTTAAACATGAGGTCATGAAACAATTATAATTAACTGAAATACATTTGCTAGATACAGTCATATGAAATGTGTGGTTGTCACATTGGCAAGGCAAACAACATGCCATCCATACTCGGAAATGGAAACCTTAATTTCATAGGTAGGGAAATAACATTTAAAAGGATGGTTTATATATTTGTTTCAGGTAACAATAAATAGTTTGTGGTATTATGCTGGAAACAGAAGGGTGTTACAATAATCTCTTGCATATCATCTATGTGATTTTTCTACTTAGATTTTATAATATAAAGTCAGTGCACATCATCTTGGAATACTTTGATGATTTGATTGAAACAGATAAAAATTAATTATATTTTTCAGCAGAAAAATTATAGTTATTTGTACTTTTATTTAAGAACAGAACTGCAAAGGGCTGTGTGTGCATATTTATATTTACAAAGTTCTCACTGTACTTTACTTGTTGGCCTTACTTTCTTCTTTCTCCTTGAGATTAGAAAGGAAAATCACAATCCATTCAGCCTTCTTTAATGCATGAAGAAACTTATTTCATCCTCCTCAGAGTTTCAGGCATGGTTGACTGAGTCTCTATTGTGCCTGGAACAGACATATATTTTGTTTCAATGAATGCTCCTTGAGCTCATCAGAGTTTAGAAACTATTGAATGATTAATAATCCCTTAAGTAGCCATTTTAAAAGTATATTCTGTTGAACTTTTAAAATCTAATTTACATCATAATACCCAAGAAGTGCTCTTTGAAAAGATTTGACTACAACGACGACATTATTTTTAGTGATCCTAACCAGTCTAGGGACAAGAAACTTCACCTGTCTAAATGGAATCTCCAGCACTCCAACATAATCGAGCACTTTTATGAATTTTGAGTCACACAGCTCTCTGACACTTAATTATTGTAGTGGCATCCAAACCTAGGCTGAGCTTGTACTTCAGGTGGAACGCACATGCTTATCCAGTTTCGCAGCAGCAGCAGCAGCAGCAGCAGCAGCAGCAGCAGCAGCAGCAGCAGCAGCAGCAGCCAATATTAGAGGAGAGATAGCGCCGTCTTCAGTTCCTAAGGTCACTAGGGTCTCTGTTGTGCTGCCCATAGCTGAAATAGGGAAATGACTTTCTATGTAGTTCCTCCCTTAAAACAAGAACCACTTCAAGAAATATTAGTGTTATGAATTGCCCTAATGAAGTGTTTACCCTTTGTCTGTAGGCTATTGTTTCTTTTAGAGTTAAGCTGTAACAATCAAGAGAAAGGAAAAAGAAATCATTTTAGGATAACAAAAAAAGAAATCAGAGGCAGTAATCCCTTGAATGTTTGTAAATTCTAGATGAATTTATGAAAAACTAATGAAATGGGGTTAATCCTTCTTCTGAGTTCTAAAAGGCACATTTTTAGTTTTCTTTTAAGAAAATAATACTTTTCATAAACTAATAGAAAAAAGGGGGAATATTAATGCATTAATTCTCAAATTTAGCCATCTTATTTTTGTCTCTTTAGAACTTAATATATACCTTCTTCTATACACATAAAAAAACTATTTTAGAAAACCTCTTCTATTAAATGGTAACCCATTTGTGGGCATTTCTAATTGTTTTCATCTCTTCTATCTAAAATAAAAATACATTGAAATAAATAAGAACAACTATAATTATCTTTCTGTTTTGTTGACATACATGTGCTTACAGGGAGAAGAAAGCTTTTTATTATTGGAGAGAAATAATAATGAAAGGGAAATCTCATATGCTTTGTCTCTCTTCCAAAAGAAAATAAACAAGAAAAACAAAAATATATTTGTTGGGGACATTTAAATGAGTATCATGCTACCCATGTTTACTTGCTATGAAGATTTTCTTCTACAGAAATATTTTGCTTTAAAGGAAGCCTAAAATACAACCTGCTTTATGCAAACAAAATGCAGGGATTTAGTTGTTTGAGGTGTTACACCAGTGGATTGTGAGTGCGTCACATGATAGCAGGTCTGCAGAGCCTTAGAGTCTGAGTAGGAGATGTGGCTTCCTTAAAAGCACCTCAGGATAAGTGCTGTATCCACATCAGATCCCACCGAATGACAGGAGCTGTAGGAGAGGGTCACCCTCCAACAAGTCATCTTACTATAAAACAGAAGGGAGTGGAAAGCCATTGGTTGGAGCCAAGTGTTTACAGTCCAGGTCTCCTCCTCGTTAACCTACATTACCGCCCTGCTGCTGGAGCCCGAAAGCTCAAGCCACAGCAAGGTGTTTTTAAGGCTACCTGGATGTTGATTAGAGACGACAAACCTCTCAGAGTACTCTGTAATCCTTGATCCAAACTTCATTCTATTGACACCGCAGACCAGAATTTATTGGCTGTTGAACTTCACACAGGCGCACACACAAAACCCACTTCCAGGTACAACTGGAATTCTTTTCAGGTGTTTGGAATTTGAGGTAAGTTGTATTTGGCTTTTGATTGAAGCAGTATCATTATGTCACATGGACAGTCAGATATTTAAGTTTAGGCAGTTGCATCGCAGAGGAAAATATTTTTTATAATGTGTCTTTTTCCATTTACAGCAAAAAGATGATAGAAGAAATATGTTCATAGAAATTGGGGAAGTAAATCAATTAGAGAGAATATTTAATCTGTGCATGCTTAAAGTTTTAAATACATTTCATCTTTACTCTGTAAAAATTCATCTTCTCTAGTTACATTTATTAGTGATGTGGCTAGAGATGCAGCCAATAAGGTAATTGGTAATTAATAAATTACACGTCATTTCATGACATTCATAGTCAACTTTAAAAAGGGTTTTCCTAATAGCTGCATGATGCAAGATTTTAAATGCTAAATCAGCTATTTAAATTAAGGACTTTCTTTTTTACTTGATAAACTTTTAAAAAATGTGTGCTGAGTTTGTGAGTTTTCTTTACTGGATTTAAAATGTAATCATCTCAATGATAAATATTCCATATATTTAAGAGAAAAATATTTCCTTTATGAAATTTTATAATTTTTAGAACCACATAATAAGATCAGTTTAATTTTAACTTCTTAAAAATTTTTAATATTTTACTTGGTCTTACCTTTATTTGGATGTGTACTTGATCATATACTTTGATTTAAAATATTGATGTGAAAACCTTTTTTAAAAGAACTTTAATATGCTTTGGTTTAAATCATTTAAATGTATGTTGGGGTCTTTTGCTCTTATTAAGAAAGAATGTCAACTGCTGTTTTGCTTCCTCAAAGGACTGAGATGGTGGTCTGTCACAGTAATGAGTATCTTAAAGATTTGTTTCATTCAAGACAACCAAGGGAAGATTTGCTGTTAATACTATTTTATTTTCCTTGTGAGAAGAAAAAAAACCATCACTTAGGAGGAGAAACTATCTCCTAATTCTAAATAGCTGTGAAAACTGATTTACTGCCAGAGTTAAGAGTGTTTGGGGAACTTGAAGAAGAAAGGAAGGATAAATTATCTCAGCCAACAAGTTTTCCCGTTTGGTTTTCAGGGTCTACTGGACACCAGTGAGCGCTATCCAGTTCCCTGCTTCTTTTCTTAGTTGCAGTTGCAATTTTATTTTCTTAAATACTGTGCAATTGAATATTTAAAAATGTTGCTAGAGTATTGTGAAAATGAATTAAAATGCAACATGCTACAAATGCATTTTCTCTTATATTAACTTTTGTTTTATACTGTCTTATTTTGGTTTTCACTGATGTCCTAACCAAAAGTTTACTAAAACACTAAAATATTTTTTATGACCATATGTTGCTTCATGTTATAGCTTCTTGGGTCGAGGGAGTCTTTTATCTTTTCTTTGATTTTTTTCTTCTCAAAGTTGATATGAACTTTTGAGTTCAGAGCCACTTTGCAGAAAGGAAGGAGGTTGTGGTCCCGTGCATCTTAGGGCAGCTACACGTTTTACTTTAGGGAAGTAATGCAAGCCAATTTTAAAGGTAATGCAGCTCTTGTAAAAATACAAAAGCCAGATGACTTGGTATGTTGCACTGAGGAAAGCAGGATAACTTGTCCTTAGACCCAGTTCTCAGAAAGCCATTTTAATTGAGGTCAAAGAGGAAAAAATCGTAAGTCTATTTCAATTATTTATTAGCTTTACCTAGAATGAGACCTTCTCCACAGATAGACCTGATCTATAATTCCTTTACTTTTTAACCCTTGAGTTTTCTCACTGTGTTGCCCAGTTCCATTTCGCATTTAGAATGGATTCTTTAGGATAAATAAGTACTGAGGGTCAGAAAAACAGTGAAGTTAACCGATTAGATTTTATTTCTGAGTAATCAAGATTTTTCTGCATTTAAAAAAACTTTAGTAAAGTCCTCAGTTTTTACTTGAAGTTACGTAGTTAATGGAGCTTTTTTTTATGGTCACACAGTTGTACGTGTGAAATATGTGTCACATGGAACTGTTTTCTCTTAAACCCTTAGATTGCAGGCAATTCAAATTGTTACTTTAATTTAATAGAAAGTCTACTCAAATAGAAAACATATAATTTGTGGGTTTTTAGTGTGTAAATTATTCTACAGTCTGTGTTTTATTAACTCTGCCAATGAAGAATTTCATTTTGAGATTAAGACCTGAGGAAAGGTAATTTATAAGCTTCTTATAATAATGGTTGTACAAGATGGATTGAGTATAAAACTTAGTAAATTTAAAACTCAAAAATGTTGCAACAATATTGTAAAAAGTATCATCATGCTATGTTGTGAAACATACCATGCTATTTTTTCTTATTTTATGCAGTTTAATTTTAAAAATAAAAACTTGATGTCAATATCTCAGAATTAACATTTTTTGAAATTTGTTACTTTATTAGAATATTAATAATGTACAGCTTATAAAAGTTGAAAGTATCAATAATTTCAACTTATAAAAGTTGAAAGTATATCTGTCATTAAATACCTATACATTTATTTTATAAATGTTCTGTGCTAAACAAACTTTGACTTTATATAAATTAACCTAGAAATAAAAATAAATATGTGCTATCTGTTTAAATTTGCCTTTAAAATCTTGTTTGCATTGTATCAAATTGCTTTTAAAATTAAAGAATTTGTCTCTTCATTAAGAGTAATGATAGCTCTGTTGAGTAGATTGGAGAGTTTTATATAGTCTTTTGAAATGTTCCTTTAAAGTTCACACACACTCGTGGGCATACACAAATGCAAGAACAACTTCAACAGAAAATTTGACGTGTGAATTTGACAATTTGATATTGATAAACCAGACTATCTTGACAGTCAATTACTGCTCAAATTAGGAAGATTAAGTACCAGTAATACCTAATAGACAAATGATATTAGATAGACTAGAACATGTAACACAATGATTGATATTCATGCCTTAAAACATATGATAACTCATCAGTGCCTGTGGCAAAATTCTTTTGAAGTTTCATGACTGAGATGAGCTGAATTTGTTAAGGGTTGAGTTGTCTGGGGTCCCGTTGTGCTTGGCAGGTCATGATAAATGGGGTAGTTTTTCTTAACCTTGTGGCCAAAACATTCCAATATCTTAAAAAGGAAAGAAAAAAAAAAAAAACAAGATGTAAAAAGCAATGCTGAAAACATTAGCAAGTTTTCTCCATATAGGGAGTGAGGGTAAATTCTTAAAATTATTTTTAAAGAATGACTCTTGAGAATTCATAAATGTCGACTTGCATAGAGAAAAATCTAAAACTAAAGTTTTCAATGTGGAAAACTCATGAGATTTTTCTCCTCTAGTTCTGTGTAAAGTTAGATGCACTGGGGAGTCAGCAGTTGTCTTTCAGTAGCTCTGGACTCTACCAAATCAACTGGACTCTACCAAATCGACATTATGCTCATTTGGTAACAGTTTTCAGATTAAAATTAAATATTTCATTTTGCTTCTTTGTTGTTGTAAGTCATTGCAAAGAGTTTAACTACCACACACAAAACTACAAAAAAAAAAAAAGAGAGTTATGAAGGACACCAAGATACATGGAGAAATATGTCTTTAGGTGTTTGTAATGCATATTTGTGAGAAAAATAACTTTTAACATTTGTCTATAGTACTTATATACTATTAAGGCTGAACAGTCTAGTCTCATTTCCAAAGTTAAAGGGGAGAGACTTCCAGATGAACTGTAACACGAGATGCTAAGGAATCTTATTGTTCCTTTTGTGGCATTTTAAGATAGAGTTACCTTTGCTCCGTTGGGTGAGGATAAAAAAAAAACATACTGTTAGTAGGTGTCTAAAATATTTCTAAGTAACTCATATAGTATATATAATGCTTATGGCAGGTGACATAGAACTATGGCATAACTAAGGAGAAAATGTGTGTTAGAATTTTTAAAGTTAATTTGGCTGGCATCTGGTTTAATACCTATGTACTATACATAAATAACTTGCTTGGTTTCCCTGCATTATTTAATGTTACTAAATTGCTTTTTAAAATATATTCAACCTTACTATGAACTCAAATAATTTGAAAGCTATTGTGATAGTTGTAACTGATGAAGAGTTATAGACTGTAGGATTTTTTCCACTTAAAACATAATTCCTCCCAAGTGTGTGATTTTGTCTTAACTCCCTCCCCCAAACCTGGATTCTGGAAGGCCCCACACTGAAGGCCAGAAATCAAGTGAGATCTCACCCATGACAGCCCGATGCTGCGGGGGTAAAATGATTCCTAGGTTATTGGCGGTGGGTTTTTATTTATTAACCTTCTAACATTACAGTTCTTAATCTTTACATCTATTCTGTCTGCTGCCGTCCTTAAACACAGAATATTCAGTTGTATCTTTGGTGTACATCAGTAAAAGATGGGTTATGGTAGGTTTTCCTTGAATGGAATAAATGCAGACTTCCCACTGTACACTAGAGTTCTCACATTTTTATAATAAATAAATGGTGGGTTGGGGACTGGCACTTGGTGTTGTAAGAAAAAGACTGATGGGGTAAAAAGAGGTTGAAAGGGATGTACTTAGAAGAGGAAGGGAAAAAAAACTTTCCTAAATTCCTGTAAAAGATTTAAGAGATGTATCTGTTTTAGAGCTGTAAGTTTATTTATTTATTTTGATAAGGAAACACATACTTTATAACAGTAGTTGTATATCATTTAATAATTTGTTTTATAATTTGTTTTATTTCTTAAATAAACAATAATTTGTTTTATTTCTTTTTTCTTTTTTATATTTTCAGACAGAAATTTAATAGATAGCATGTAAAATACGTATTTTTGTCTTTTTCAACTAATTTTTTCTTAGCTACATAAAATTTAGTAAAGCCACAAAGTGTGGAATTTTTTTTTTTTTTACTTGGACCATGGTTTCTCTTTTATTTTATTTTTTCAGTACTGGGGAGTGAACCCAGTGGCATTAAAGTGTGGATTTTTTAAAGATTAATTTGGTTCTTTTTTTCCTCCACAAAAAAAATCATCAAGATTATATTAGCATTTTATACAATAGGATTTGGCACTTGAGACTCAACTGGAAGAAGTATGGACGAATTATTCACAAGCTAGAGAGAAATTGGGAAACAGAAGGGACTTAAGTGAGAAGAGATACTAGGAGGATAATGAGAGAATGTGAAGAGGGATGCTGGAAGGGGACAAATGCAACTTGATCACACAAACAGTTTAAATAATGTTCTGGTCATATTTTAAGGTATAAATACTAATTTCAATAATATATATGGAGAAGAGAGGGAGCGGGATAGGATTCGGAGAGAAACACACCAAGTGCTGTGTGCATGTATGCTTCCATCACTGAACTTCATTATGATGTTTAACTACAATGCATCAATAAATTAGTATTAATAATAATAAGTCAAAATGATGATAAAATATGTAATTTCAGCATTTTGTATATGAAAGACATTAGTTGAACTTTTTGTGTGTGTGTGTGGTACTGGGGATGGGACCCAGGGGCATTCTACCTCCGAGAGACACCTCAGCCTTATTTTTTTATTCTTTATTTTTAAAATTTTCACAGCGGTTTCTCTTTATTTTATTTATTATTTATTTATTTTTAATGTTTTAATGAAATAATTAATTAATTTTGGTGGTACTGGGGTGGAACCTAGGGACTTTCTACCTCTGGGCTATACTCCCAGACCTATTTTATATTTTATTTGGAAAAAGGGTCTCACTAAGTTGCTGAGAGTCTCACTAAGTAGGTGAGGCTGGCTTCGAACCTGTGCGATCTTCCTGTCTCAGCCTCCCAAGCGTGGGGATTACAAGCGTGTGCCACCAGGCCCGGCTTATTTTTTATTTTTATGTGGAACATATTGAAA
Organism: Muscardinus avellanarius; assembly: GCF_963383645.1. Lineage (NCBI taxonomy): Eukaryota > Metazoa > Chordata > Mammalia > Rodentia > Gliridae > Muscardinus > Muscardinus avellanarius. The sequence goes on from NC_137794.1 coordinate 86,770,590, forward strand.
ATGGCATACATTCAGACTATGACTGAAACCCTCTCCCCCCACTTCCCCTCCCCCCCCCAACAATGAGTGTCCAGGCTGACCATGCTACATTCATACTTTTACACATATTTGGATGTAGCGCCTTCATTAATCGACCTCAGCTTTCTTCCTCTCCTATCTTTCCATTCTAGCTTTGGTGAGGTTTCTCCTCCATTTTCTGGAGTTCTATGGTATCCCTAATACTCCCTGGTTTGGGCATATTAGAGAAAACATATGTCCCTTCTCTTTCTGTGCTTGGCTGATCTCACTTAACATAATATTCTCCAGGTCTTTCCATCTTCTCACGAATGACATGATTTTGTTCTTCTTTATAGCTAAATAGAATTCCATTGTGTGAATTTCCCATAATTTTGCAATCCATTCATCTGTTGATGGAGACTTAGGTTGACATGATTTTGTTCTTCTTTATAGCTAAATAGAATTCCATTGTGTGAATTTCCCATAATTTTGCAATCCATTCATCTGTTGATGGAGACTTAGGTTGGTTCCATATTTTGGCTAATATGAATTGTGCTGCTATGAACATGGGTATGCATATGTTATTGTAGTTCTCTGATTTCAACCCTTTTGGACATATATCCAGAAGAGGTATAGCCAGATCATATGGTGGATCTATTCCCAGTTTTCTAAGGAATCTCTACACTGATCTACATAGTGGCTGAACTAGTTTGCACTCCCACCAACAGTGTAAAAGAGTTCCTCTTTCCCCACATCTTCGCCAGCATCTGATGTTATTTGATTTCTTTATGCTTGCCACTCTGATTGGGGTTAGAGGGAATCTCAGCCCATATCAAGATAATTGTATACCATGACCAAGTTGGTTCCATCCCAGAAAAGTAAGGCTGATTCAAAATATGCAAATCAATACACGTTATTCACCACATAAATATAATTGAGAACAAAAACCGCATGATTATATCAATAGATGCTGAAAAAGCATTCACAAAATCCAATACCCATTTATGTTGAAAACACTGCAGAAAGCCGGCTTGGTAGCGCACGGTTGTAATCCCAGCATTCAGGAGGCTGAAACCAGAGAATCATGGTTCGAAGACAGCCTCAGCTACTTAGTGAGGCCATCTGCAACTTAGTGAGACCGTGTTTCAAAATAAAGAATAAAAAATAGGGCAGGGAGTGTAGCTCGGAGGTCAAGTGCCCCTGGGTTCCATTTCCAGACCCACACACACAAAAAAAAGTCCAAACAGTACAACTCAATGATGATCTTCTTAACATAAATTATAGTTACTTTGACCCACAAGTGATCACAGGTTATCACATTGAATTATATCTTTTATTAAGTTCTAGGTTCATAATCTCATATTAAGCTCTAGGTTGGTATTAATGTGTAAATATTTTACCCAGAAAATGAACATATATATATATATATATATATATATATATATATACACACACACACACACACTTTTCAGTACTGTACCTAAATATTGGAATAATTTTTGGCCAAAGAGTAAATACATTGTAAAATGTGTATATTTTATTGAATATTCTAATTACTGCTATTTGGACTCAGTTTTTAATTAATTCATATATCTACTTTTAAATTTTCTTAAGTTATATATGTATCCTGAAGTTGGCAGGAATGGATACAGTTTCATTTGTATTGAATGTTGCTAACTAAAGGCCAGGATGATTTAGCCCATTAAACCCTGTGTATCAATTGCTTATCAATTTTTCTAAAAACTCCACATGATAGTCATTCAACTGAAGTGTTAAATGAAAGCATAATTAAATCTCTAGAATAAAACTGAATAATTATAAGAAAGTAGTTTACATTTCATTATTTCACTTAAAATTAAAATATGGCCAACTGTTTTCCCTAGTACTTAGATTAGAAAAACTTAAAAAAGTTATGTAACCATTGATATTTGAAGAAGTCTTAATTTAGATTAAGTCAGAACCTAAAGATAACTAAAGTTAGGTGCCACTCTGCTTCATCAGGAAATTGTTCAATTATTTTACTTAATATAGTCACAAAATGAACTCTATTCAGTGCACATTTATCCAAAATATTATTGTGTTACAGTATTTCTATAAATGATATTCAGTTAGATTCACATTTAAATAATTCATTTAAAATGCAAAGTTGACAGGTCTAAATCTTTGATCGTAATTTTTGTATTACTTTTTGTATTTGCAAGGAGTTTGGTATGTCATAGTCTACAATATAATAGGCATTTGGGGATAAATCTTATCTTTATATATACTTATTTATCCATGCTTTCCTTAAGCAGTAAATGCATTCAAATCTAATTTACATTGTATTTCCTACACAGTTCAGTAAAAAAAAAAATGCTGTCTTACATACCATCCATAAATATATTTATAATAAATTATTTATGACATCAACAAACATTTATTTTCAAAGTTTTCATCTTGAATTTTTAGTTGAAAATATCCATCTTTTGTTGTTATTATATAGTACATTGTAATACTTAATCTTAAGAGTTCATTTTGAAACAAAATGAAATCTTAAAAGAAGTCTTTTGAAAATATCTTTTTCCATTATTCCACCCTCTACACTTTTTATTATTGTTAATGTTTCAGGAATTATAAACAACAAGATTTAGTAGGAAATAATTGGGATAATTGATTCCAGCTTTTCTTAGAAGATGTAGATGGGATAAAAAGAAATCCATTCTTGTTTGTGCACTTTTTTATGAGTTAATTCTGTTTCTCCTCAAAAGATTGCAAACTTCTCAAAGCAACAAGTTGTTAGAAAATGTGTAAAAAATTAAGATTGATTGTTACACTTCAATATAATTGTCATGATGCAAACCATTCTAGATATTATACTTTCTACATATATTCTCCAGACATTCAAATTATTTCTTATTCTCAATAATAAGAAATAATCACACATTCTCTACAATTTCTTTAAAAACATACTTTATCTTGATCATATAAGTACAGTTTAAATAATTTTAGGGATAAATAGGGATACATAATAATCCAGGCATGGTGGCACATACCTGTAATCCCAGTACTTAAGAAGCTGAGATGGGAGAATCATAGGTTTACGTACAGCATCAACAACTTCTGGAGACCTTGTTTTCAAATAAAAAATAAATAGAACTGGCAGTATACCTCAGAGGTAACATGCCTCTCAGTTCAATTATCAGCACAAGAAAAAAATAGAAAAACAATTTTTAAAAAGAATTGTTTAATCATTGGCTAGTCTTTTCTGCCCCATATTTCTACATTCTACACCTTTCCCTGCTGACATTTTCTTTCTTTACCAGTTTACATATTTACTGTATGTTGCTTCCTCTAGAATTAATTATCCATGCAAGCAAGTTCTGCTTGGTCTATGTCAAACCCGATTAATAGAGATATGGCCATGTCAATCATGTATTTTTAATTTTCTAGTAGCTACATGAGAAAAGCCAAGAAAAATAAGGGGAATTATTTTATTTTATTCTGTATATTCAAAATATATTTAATTTCTCCACATAAAAATATTAAGAGATTTTACTTTTTTCACACCAAGAATTTGAAATCCAGTGTGCCTTTTCCACTTACAGCATATCTCAGTTCATTGTGCTGAGCGGCTACTCTGTTGAACTGCTTGGTTGGAGTTCATCTCAGTACCTAGACAGTTTCCCCCAGGAACTCAGTAATGTCCAGTGGGGGGGTGGGTGTTGAGTAAGTTGTTTAACCTCTTTACCTATTGATTTTCTTATTTATAAAAGGGGGATTTTATCCATCATACCTGACATCATGGACTAAATTAAATCACATCTTTATAGTCTAGCATAGTGAGAATAGAATAATTGTTTAATAAATGGCAGAAATTGTCATTATTATGGCATACTAGAAATTGAACTCTTCAATATTAAGATGTTTTTATCTTCATTTTAAACATTTTGGCTTATATGTTTATGAAGTTTAAGTTTTTTTGAATGCAATGACTGAAATGCTCTCACAAACTCAAATTCAAAATTTCCTATATAAACTGCTTTCTGGTCTTCAGGATTATTATGTAGGAATTGGGACAAAAATAATATTTACCTAAGCAATGTGCCTGGTATAAAATAAACACCCAAAGCATTAGCTATTATTCATTCACTTTTTGATATTCAAAAACTCAGTAGTCTTATATTTATGTGTCCATTAAATAATAATAGTTCTTTTAAAATAATTAAAATATTAGCTCTTTGTCATGTTTTGATTCTGCAAGTGATTTTTATAATTTATCTGGAGACATTAAGCAGGTTAAAGTTCACTTCATTTGCCTTTTCCTTGTTGGCATGTATGTTTTTACCCACCTCCTTGTGTGTGTATATTAAAATAAAAGGATTTGATTCAAGTGTGAACACAAAGTTCTGCCTCATCACTTGGTCTGCTTGCTTCCACTCCTTCAAAACAAATCCAAAAGTAGAAGCTGTGCGTGGTGTCGCCTGTTTGTAATCCCAGTTCTTGGAAGGCTGAGATAGGAAGACCACAGACTGGCAGCCAGCCTCAGCCATTCACTGAGGCCCTCAGCAACTTAGCGAGACCCTGTTTCAAAATAAAAAATAACATAGGCTAAGGATGTAGCTCAGAGGTAGAATGCCCCTGGATTCAGTTAGTCCCCAGCACCAAACACACACACATTCATTTTCTCTCTCTCTCTCTCTCTCTCTCTCTCTCTCTCTCTCTCTCTCTCTCTCTCTCTCTCTCTCTCTCCCTCTCTTCTCCCTCTCTTCTCCCTGTATCTCCTGTCTTGTCTCAGACCTTCATTTTCTCTCACTGATTTGTTGAGTGGTTTACATAGTACACTAGTATTTAGGTATTTAGGGAGCATCTTTTCAAGGTCAGGTCATCTCTGCATGTATGAAATTTATATCCTCTCTCATTGCAGGAAGTCTTTACCTATTCTTTCATTCTTCACTTTGTTTCTCTCCACACTACCTTCAAGGATCTTTCTGTTCTCTTTAAACCCTACACTGTCTGCACTGCCCAAAGCTTCATTCCCAAGGCCTTTATGAGGTAGAAGGGCTTCACAGTGCCATTCCTCTGACAAGCCCCTGCCAGTGAAATGCTGTTGTTCTCTGGGTGAAGTCTTGAGGCCTGTGTTCTTCAAGACACAGTTCAGAAGTCACTCCTCCTGCTGCTTTTCTCATTGTCCTTATGAATGGGGAGGGATTTGTTCTCAAAACACCCACCATACTTGAAATAAAGCTCCCCTGTAGAAGTCACAGGATCCTGAATCTTACCCTTCCCTCCTTTAACCATGAACAAAGTGAATGGAAATCTTAGTAACAACCATGTGGATGAATGCACAGCTGTAACAACATTGGAAGAATATCTAAGTCTTTCTTCACATTATGGTAGTTGCAAGCCTGGGACTCGTGGGTACTAGGTAGCAAAAGAACAAATAGACATGTCTTTGTGTATTCTAGTTATTACTTTGAGAACATATTAAAACAATCAGAGCTTATTCATAAGTCATTTGGACAATGATGCTTTGGAAAGCCATGGATCGTAAGGAAAAATGCTTTGTTAATGAGTTACAAGAAGCGTATTTGGCTCTGAGTCTTAGGCAGGATTGTCTTTTTCTCTGTGGAGTTCTGGATTTTTTCCACCAGACCAAGAGTTGAGTTGCTAAGGTCTTGGGGACAGTGGGCATTTGCTTTGGGCGATGTTTGTGTCTTCCCTGGGTATCTTACATAGTTACTCATGTTGAATCAGAGGATATGGATGGACATGAGAAGAAAGGGTTCTGTTTTTCAGTATCTTTCCTATTTGGTTCTTATTTCTCTGGGACAACTTTTTAACAGACACACAGTTCTGATCGGTGGTTTTTAGTGAGTTTTGTGTTGACATAATAAGAAAAGTATCCCCTTCTTTCTTGTTCTAATTATTTCTGAAAACACTTCTTCATTCCTCTCTTTCATGGTGCTGAGTTCCATGGTAAGGGCATAAGAGAAGTTACATAGAAGGGCAGAAAGACAATATCTTTGCTAGACAGTTTTATTTCCATATTGCATAAATGTATACACAGGAAGAAAAAGAGTACAAAGTTAATCAAGCAAATAATTGATTTTCCAGACTACACAAATGTCTAGGTTTGGAAATGAAAGTAAAAGATAGGTTTTTTTTTTAAATATTGTAGGGGTGTGTGTGTGTGTGTGTGTGTGTGTGTGTGTGTGTGTGTGTGTTAATCGTTCTTTTGAATCAAAGGAGGAAGGAATTGCTTTGTGAGCTAGGAATACAATGCTGTATCTTCACAACTCAAAACTTTTTTTTTTTTTTGGCAGTACTGGAATGGAACGCAAGGGCATTCTAATTCCAAGCTATACCCCCACTCATATTTTAGTCATTTGTTTATGTATGTATATATGTGTGTGTGTTTATGTATTTATTTATTTGTTTATTTGTTTATTTGTTTATTTGTTTATTTTTGGTGGTACTGGGGTTCCTGGCAACCCTTGTACTTCTGGGCTACACTCCCAGACCATTTTTATATTTTTATTTGGAAACAGGGTCTCAGGATGGTTTCGAACCTGTGCGATCCTCCTGTCTCCACCTCCCAAGTAGCGAGGGGATTACAAGCGTGTGCCACCATGCCTGGCTTATTTATTTATTTTTACAGTATTGGGAATGGAACCCAGGGGCATTCTACCTCCGAGCTACACCTTCAGCCCTATTTTTTAGTTCTTTTTATTTTGGAAATGGGGTCTCACTGAGTTGTGAAGGGCCTAAGTAGTAGCTGAGGCTGTCCAAGAACTGTGATCCTCCTGTCTCTGCCTCCCCAATGCTAGGATTACAAGTGTGGGCTGCCATGCCTGGCTAGTCTTCTATTTTGAAATGGGGGGGGGGGTGTCTCATTAAATTGCAGTTACCTCCCTAAGCTGTTGAAGCTAGCTGCAAACCTGTGATCCTCCTGTCTCAGCCTCTGAAGGATTGGAATTACAAGTGTGTGCCACCACATCAAGAAAACGTTTTTTTTTTTTTTAAAGTGATACCATTCAGTTTCAAATTCACATCATATGAGTATGACCATGGTATTCATCCAGTAGTTTTTTTCACTTCCATGCCAAATATTAAAACTGCTAGGCAGGCCATCCCAGTAAGAACAACTAGATTGCATGACAGTGGAGCTGTAAATGTGTATTGTTCAGTTCCAAAAATAACTAAAGGATTTTTTGAAGTTGAGTCAGCTATGCATATAACATGTTTAAGACCACAATTATCAGGCATAGGCATTTGCACTTGAAATTAAAATGTGAAAGGTGGTGGATATGAGCTTTACTTTGTTTTAGAGGACATACCACATACTGCTGTCCAGAAATGGATAGCCTGCCTCAGAAGCAAAAGTTATTTCCACTCTTTACATTTGGTGGGTTAAAAACCCCAAAGTTGAAATATAATCTGTGAAATATACTGCTAATATATGTGAAAGGTCTAGAAGCTATGTTTAAACTTAATAGATATTCTGAGACATATAGAAAACATAGTCATTGAGAAAACGTTTTAGCTAACACCATGCTCTGCCCCAGAACCTGGTGTTTATTATTGCGTGCTTTAGCAGGAGACAGAAGCAGTAGCCATTGGAAAAACATTTCTTAGTGGATGGAGAACAGTATGGCTTTCTAGTTCCTAAGTGGGAAACTTGGTTCTTTGGTTTCTTTGTTTCTAGTTCGGCTAGTCTCTAGCTATTTCAGCTGAACATTTTACATACTAATGGAGACCAGAGAAGTGAATTTGGCAGCTGTTCATGGGATAATAATAAAATACAGTATTTAGTACTGCATGCTGTTGCTATTAAGTGGGGGAGTATTTTATAAAGATCTTGGTGAGCAGAGCTGTATCTATATTAACAAGTGTGTGAAACTGAGTGAGAAAGTTGTATTTTCACATGAGAATAACTAGCGTTCTTTTCTTAACAGGTAAAGAAAACGTGCACAGAATCTGATGTTTCAGAACCTCAGAATTCCAGGTATAGTAAAATAAAGATCAAGACTTCACTGAAGAAAAAAAAATGAAATTTTTGAAAATTATTCAGATATATCAGTTTTGAGATTTAAAACATTGAGTTTCTTTTTTTCTTGGTTCATTATAATCATAAATCTTAATGGAGTACAAGATGGTATAGGCATACATGCACACATCACTCAGCCCTTCCCCAATTCCCCCTCATTTACTTACCCCTTCTTCCTTCTCATGTTTGGCTTAGTGTCTGACTTTGATACATCATATACATTAGAGAATTTCCCTTTTTCTCCCTTCCATCCCCCCTTAGTTAAATAACCATATTTGCTCATCTAAGGTTTCTTCTTCTTAGTCTAGAGTTCCTCCCATGACCCATTTTCTCCATAGCTTCCACATACTAGGGAGAACATCTGATTTTTTACTTTTTGTGACTGACTGAAATCACTTAGCATAATATTCCCCAGTTCCATCCATTTTCCTACAAATAACATAATTTTATTCTTCTTTATAGGTGAGTAAAATTTCATTGTGTACATATACCACAGTTTTGTAATCATTTCATTTCTTGATGGACATCTTGGCTGGTTCCATAGTTTGGCAACTGTGAATTGTAGAGCTATGAACAATAGATATGCATGCATTAGTTTGGTAGTTTGGTTTCCATTCATTTGGGTAGCTACCTAGAAGTGGTATTGCTGGATTTTAGGGTAGGTTCATTCCCATTCATTTGAGGCTCCTCCATACTGTTTTCTAAAGTGGTTGCACTAATTTGCAATCCCACCAATAATGTTTTAGAGTTCCCACTTCTCCACACCCTTGCCAGCATTTGTTGTTTGTGTTTTTAATGATTGCCGTTCTAATTGGAGTTAGGAGAAATCTCAAGGTAGTTTTGATTTTCACCTCTCTCATTGCTAATGATGTTGAACATTTTTTCATATGTTTATTGGCCATTTGAATTTCTTCAATTTCTTCCTTTTTGAAGCATATAATTAGTGTACTTGCTCATTTTTTGATTGGGTTATTTGTTTTCTTAGAGGTCAAATTCTTGAGTTCTCTGTATATTCTAGATATTAGTTCTCTATCAGAGGAGTAGTAGGCAAAATTTTTCTCCCATTCTTTTGGCACTTGGTTGAGGTTCTTGGTAGTTTCCTTTGCTGTGCAGAAGCTCTTCGGTTTAATGCAATCCCATGTATTTATCCTTCTCAATTTCTTGTGCCTTTGAGGTCTTGTTGAGAAAGTTCTTACCTGTGCCTATGTATTGAAGTTTGGATCTACCTATGCCGTCTTCATGGAGCTGCAAGCCTCTGGTCTGATTTCCAAATCTTTGATCCATCTTGAATGAACTCTTGTGTAGGGTGAGAAAGTGGGATTTATTTCCATTTTTCTGCATATGGTTAAGCAGGTTCGCCAACACCATTTGTTGAAGAGGCTATCTTTTTTTCCCCAGTGTATTGTTTGGCCCCTTTGTTAAAAAAAATTCAACTGGCTATAAGTGTGTGTATTTGTTTCTAAGTCTTCTATTTTGCCCCAGTGGTTTATGTGTCTGTTTTTGTGCCAATCCCATGCTGTTTTCATTACTATGACTTTGTAGTATACTTTGAAGTCAGGTATTGTGATCTCTCCTGCTAGGTTCTTGTTGCTGAGAGCTATTTTGGCTATTCTGGGTTTTTTGTTGTTCCAAATGAATTTGAGGACTGACTTTTTTATGTCTGACAAAAATGACATTGGTAATTTAATGGTACTGCACTGAATCTGTAGATCATTTTGGGAAGAATGGTAATTTTGATAATATTTATTCTGCCTATCCAAGAGCAGGGAAAATTTTTCCATCTCCTAAGGTCTTCTTTGGTTTTCTTTTTCTAATGTTTTGTAGTTTTCTTTGTAGAGGTATATTACCTCCTTTGTTAGGTTTATTTCTAAGAATTTTTGTGTTTTGGGGGGAATATGTGAGTAGAAGTGGTCTCTGGATTTCTTTTACAGTAGATTTATGGTTGGCAAAAAAGGAAGCTTCTGATTTTTTTTTTTTAAGATTGAATTTGTATCCAGACACTTGGCTGAATTTGTTGATCAGTTCTATAAGCCTTTTGGTTGAGTTTGATGCATCTTCTAAGTATATTGTCATCTGCAAATAGGAATAGTTTTAGTTTTCCTTTTCCTATTTGTACTCCGGAGTTTCTTAAATAACTTATGTGTATAGAAATCATATGTTACCTGGTTAGGGCACCATTAGTCAGAAGAACATTAATTAAAAAAAACAGCAATTAAAGTCAATTTGTTGTACTGAGATTACAAGTGTGCGTCACCATGCTGGGCTTTGAAGTCAGTTTTAAAGAATGATAATAGAAATATCTCTAGAACTACTTTAAAAAGTATTTCCAGAAGCCGGGCATGGTGGTGCATGCTTGTAATCCCCGCGCTTGGGAGGCTGAGACAGGAGGATCACAAGGGTTCGAAGCCAGGCTCAGCTGGCTTAAGAGACCCTGTTTCCAAATAAAATATAAAATAGGTCTGGGAGTGTAGCCCGGAGGTAGAAGACCCCTGGGTTCCATCTCCAGGACCACCAAAAAAAAAAAAAAGTATTTCCATAAATACTGTTTTAAGTTAACCTTAATATTCTTTCTAATCACTTCTTATAATGTATTTCTATCTGGAATTGTGGCCAGTACTAAGTAATCACCAAAACTGTGTTTACCAAAAAGGAAAAGTTTTAATATTTCTTTCTCTTTTTCACGAAACCTTGCAAGATTTTGAAAGTTCATTTAGTAAACTTAACATTAACTTGACATTCTCTCTTTCTTTGTTACTGAGAGCTGGTAGAAATGATGAATTAAAGTAGTCAGGCCACTTCATACAGGAATTTAGCACTATTTAGTTGTTTGCAGTTGAACCAGATGATCGACAAATTTTTTTAGGCTTATGCATTTTCATTGCTTTTATTTCACAATATGAGTTTAAATTTTAAATGGATAAGTAAAAGTATTATAAATACCATGACAATAATAAATACATGTCCTTAATATGACATTAGTGATATGATGACTTATCCTATTACATTAAGAAATGTGTATTTAATTGTGAGAAGGGTACTGGTTTGTTTTGTCCTACTTGTTCTAGTGTATAATGTGTGTAGTGATTTTTTTTGGCACAACAGAACAATACAGATCTAGATAAAATATTAATGGCCATCATGTTTTCTTTGGGGAGAGCAAGATTAGAGTATATACCAGCCATTTTCCCTTTGAATAAGTCTTTCTTTGTTTTAATTCAGCATGATATTCCTATAATTGATTTCTCTACATATTAAAATGATTATATGGTTTTTTTCCTTTGGATCATTAATAGCATGTAATATGATACAGGATTATTAACATTTGACCTTTGTTCTTTATATAAAAATGAAACCAAAGAAGTTGGGCATGCTGGCACATGCCCATAATCTCAGTACTTGGGAGGCTGAGACAGGATTCAGATTTGAGGCCAGCCTCAACTTAAAAAGACTCTGTTTCAAAATAAAATGTAAAAAGGGGCTGGGAGTGTGGCTCAAAGGTAAAATATTTCTTGGTTCAATCTCAGTACCACCACCAACAAAAAAAATAGAACCAATTAATTTTAGGTTATAGAAGTATTAGGAAATTAATGAAACATAATGTTTCCCCTACAAATTCTAATCTAGGATGTGTGAACAGAAGGCCAGAGTGCTGGTACTTGTAGGTACTTCCTTCCTGATTATTTTGTTGACTTCCATAAGTAACTGAACTTTGACTACTTTTCAAGGATTATGGGAATAATTAGATATTTTTGCAGAGAGCATTTTCTTGAGGTTTAGTAGGAAAAGCAGAACAATATCATCTTTATTATTAATATCTCATATCAGTGTTTTACACTTGAGGCCACTCAAGATTTTTGACATATAATATTATGCTTACGTAAATTTTAAGCAAGTCAGATGCTGTCACAATGACTTGGTGTTCACAGCTGGCATCAGCGTGTTAAGAGAAGAAACAGAATTTGGAGCTCAGTTAATTTAAGCCTGAAATGAGATCATTTTTATTTTTATTTACAAAATCTCAGCCAGCATGGCCTTAAAAGTATAATTTAGGTCTGGGAATATAGGTCAGTGGTAGAGTGCTTATTAGCATGCCCTAGGCCCTGGGTTCAATCCCCAGCACTGAAAAAAGTGGGGGAAAAGTATACTTTTAAAATTTTTATTATTTTATTATATTAGAGACTTTAAATATAATAATAATACCATTTAATAATATGCATGTATGTGTATATCTGTAAATTAAAAAATCGATGTTATTCCCAGTAATTAGCAGTGATTTGGCATTGATTGCCAATTTCTTTTTTTTATAATTTTTTGGGAAGAGTTCTAGGGATGGAGCTGGGGCATTCTACTTCCAGTCTACACCCTCAACCCTATTTTTATTTTTATTTTTATTTTGAAATAGGGTCTCTCTAGGTTGATACGAGTCTCACTAATATTTAAGACTGTCCTTGAAGCTTTAATCCTCCTGTCTCAGCCTCTCAAGCACTGGGATTACAAGTGTGCACCACCATGCCCAGCTAACAACTTCTTAAAATTACATGATGTGCAATATAAGTGAGTAAAATTAGACGAATTACTTTCTAAGAACTCTAAAACTATGCACAATTAAAAAAGAAAAAACAAACCAAAATAGGTACTTTCTTTTTTTTTCTTTTTATCAGTTATTATTTTATTTTATTTTATTATTTTTAATTATTTATTGGTGGAGTGTATTCATACGTCATAATGGGATAAAAAACTTGTGTAGACATACATGCACCTATTGCCCAGTTAGACCCTACTCCATCCCCACCCCATTCCCTCCCCATCCCTCCTTCCTATGCTTGGTTTAATGGTTGACATCGATATGTTTGTTTAAGTACATCATGTACTTTAGAGAGTTTCCTTCTTTCCCCCTCCCATCCCCTCAGTTAGGTTGCCTTGTTTGCTCCTCCATAGGATCTCCTTTTTCACCTGTAAATCCTCCTATGACCCATTTCACCTTAGCTTTCACATATTAGGAAAAGCATCTGATTTCTTACTTTTTGCAGCTAACCTCGCTTAGCATAATGTCCTCCAGTTCCATCCATTTTTCTTTTTTTTATTAATTTATTTTTTAAATTGGTGCATTGTAGTCATATATCAATCACATTGGAGTACAAGACTTGAGAGGATATACAAGCACACATCATCCATTTAGCCCTCCTCCAGCCCCCATCCCATTCCCTCCCCCTCCCTCCATCCCACGCTTCTTTGGTGATTTACTTTGATACATTTGTTTATGTACCTCCTGCATTTTAAAGAGGCTCCATCCTCCAGTATTACATACCCTCTGATTGGTCACATTAGTTGCTTCACTATAGGGCCCTTTCTATAGCTCAACCTCTTCCTGTTGCCCTTTTCCTCCTAGATATTGCTGATTAAGAAAAGCGTCTGATTTATATTTTCTGCGATATTTCTCTGTTCATGCTGCGTTGCAAGTACCGATCCCACTCTTGATGGTCCCAGTAGTGGCCTCGCTACTCAGTGGACTGATCCAGACCTCGCTGGCTCAAGCAGCGGCCTTGCCTCATGGGAGGCCCCAGTTCTGGTCTCGCTGGCCCCTGCACCGGTCTAACCCCTAAGCTGGCTTTGGTCCCGGCCTTGTAGGCCGCAGGAGTGAACTTGCCTCACGCCAGGCTCCGATGCTGGCAATTGGCCCCTGCACCGGTCTAACCCCTTGGCAGGATTCCAATCCCGGCCTCGGAGGCCCCAGCACCGGCCTAGCCTCACGGCAGGCTCCAATGCCGGCCTCGTTGGCCCCAGCACCGGCCTAACCCCTCGGCAGGCTCTGATCCCGGCCTCGGAGACCCCAGCACTGGTCATGCCTCACGGCAGGCTCCAATGCCGGCCTCGCTGACCCCAGCACCGGCCTAACCCTTCAGCAGGCTCTTATCCTGGCCTCGAGGCCCCAGTACCGGCCTTGCCTCAAGGCAGGCTCCGATGCCGGCCTCACTGGCCCCAGCACCGGTCTAACCCCTCGGCAGGCTCCGATCCCGGCCTCGGAGGCCCCAGCACTGGTCATGCCTCACGGCAGGCTCCGATGCCAGCCTCGCTGGCCCCAGCACCGGCCTAACCCCTCGGCAGGCTCTTATCCTGGCCTCGGAGGCCCCAGTACCGGCCTTGCCTCACGGCAGGCTCCGATGCCGGCCTCGCTGGCCCCAGCACCGGCCTAACCCCTCAGCAAGTTCCGGACCCGACCTCGGAGGCCCTAGCACAAGCCTTGCCTCATGGCAGGCTCCAATGCCGGCCTTGCTGGCCCCAGCATCGGTCTAACCCCTCTGCAGGTTCCAATCCCGGCCACGGAGGCCTCAGTAGTGGCCTTGCCTCACAGCAAGCTCCGATGTCGGCCACTGGCCCTGGCGCCCGCCTAACCCCTCAGCAGGTTCCGATCACTGTCTCTGTGGTTATTATTTCAAAGGTTCCAGGTGTAATGTATCAGATCTCTTCCTCCCCCGAATATTGGCCACTGGCATTGCCACTGCCTCCACCGTTTCAAATCCTTCCCAGGCTCTTTTTCCACTCTGAATGTTGTCCAGTGTTCCTAAGCATGCGTGATGGTAGCATTCGACATTTGGTGTAATTTCTCCAAAAAAATAAAGTTGGTAAGATCCGGTTTCTGCTTCTCCTGAATACAAGTCTCCACCACCATCGCGGAGAACTCTTTCAACACCGCATTTCTCCTTGGTCTCCGCTAAACTCTCTCCTTATATGTGATGTCTGAGATTCTTAACAATATAGAGAAATAGCAGTCCTCTTTCACGGCGAATTTTTCCATAAGTTCCAGTGCATTTAGATAAGTTTTGTCTGCATCTCCAGTGTCCTGGCATCCATAACGGCTTTCTTACCTCCTCTCCGATATTTTTCTTTATCTTTTTCTGTTCTGGGCCCGGTTTCTCCAGGGGTCTGGCGTGCTACTCGCAGTTCGGCCCGGGGCCCAGAGTCCCGCAACCCAGGCCCCAGCTGGCGTGCCCCGCGCGCGACCCCCGCCCAGAACCCAGCATCTTACTGGGCCTGGTTTCTCCAGGGGTCTGGCGTGCTACTCGCAGTTCGGCCGGGACCCAGAGTCCCACGACCCAGGCCCCAGCTGGCATGCCCTGTGCACAACCCCCGCCCCCCAGAACCCAGCGTCTTCCAAAATAGGTACTTTCTTAAAACTTAAGGTACAAAGTTAATCCAGAGGACCTTTGGTCACTTACCAGTACATGGCTCTCCAGACACTTTGATAGTGGCTGGGCTCTCCTCTGACTTCTGTTGTACTGGCCAATCTCCACTCTCTAGTCGATGTGAATTCAAGATGTGGCTTTTCTTGTATCCTGTATTTATTCACCAATGTCAGGTCTGGGGATACCAAAAATGCACTCAGTTATGATAAAGATAGACATCAAGAAAATGATAAAAGTATGCTAAGGAACACTCTGCACAGAAAAGGATGCAATAAGAATAGGTATTGTGTAGTTAACCTGTCAATAATTAACTCAGAGGAATGCTTAAAATAGTTATCCTCAAGCCTGGGATGGTGGCGCATGCTTGTATCCCAGTACTTTGGAGACTGAAACAAGAAGGTTCTCAGCCAACCTCAGCAACTCTGTGAGGCCTTCAGTAACTTAGTGAGACCCCGTTCAAAATAAAAATAAAATAGAGCTGAGAGTATAGCTCTGAGGTAGGATGCCCCTAGGTTCAATCCCCAACACCACAAATAAATAGATAAATGAATAAATATATGGTTTTTCTCATATGCAGGCACAGAGGTTGTTTTTATAACATCAAAACGGTGCATTTATTATAAATACTAAGCAGAAGTACTTTAGTACCTGCCTATATGGGTACATTGATTTTGCCCATTAAGGACCAAAAATGTTCATTCTCCCTCTCTCTCTTTCTCTCTCTCTCCTTCCTTTTCTCATCCTCACTGCTTCTTTGGAGAGAGAGAAAGAGAGGGGGACAGAGAGGGAGAGAAAGACAGAGAGATAGAGAGACAGACAGAGACAGACAGAGACAGGGAGGCTCAATTAAGATGTAAAATCTAAAGCCTAGGCTTGGTGATTCCATTCTAAAAAATCTTAAGTAAAATATTAAGCTTAAAATGAACTACTGTATCAGCATACAATCCAGGCTGGAGACCCAGTGCCTTACAAAATGCTACCTCACTTGGAACCTGAAGTAACCGTCATTCATTTATTTAGCTAGCTTTATATTGTGTTGGTTTTTGGATCAGAAATGATTAGAATAAATGCAAATGGAAAGTGTTTTTACGGTAGGGAAGTAATTAAATTGGGTGTGGAGACTTTTTCCAGAGAATTCTTGGAGTGACATATGTGTATCAGCACATTTTTTGTCTTGCTTGGCCTTAATTCTTCTTCTGGAAAGAAATTCTTGGGCTGTAGATGTACGAGGTGGATTGGGGAAAAGAGAATTTACAAATCCATGCAGTACAAGTAAGGCAAAATGTCTCTTAGAAATAACACTACATGGTCTACGGCCATACCACCCTGAACGCGCCTGATCGTCTGATCTCGGAAGCTAAGCAGGGTCCAGCCTGGTTAGTGCTTGGATGGCAGAAATAACATTACATGAAGATACTAAAAGCCGGACATCAGGAACAGTATTTGCTGTTTCCTAAGACTGTTAAAATTGATGTCATATGAGAAGAGATATAATGTGCTTCACATAAAAATTTACTTTCCTTGAATATTTTTCTTTTTTTGCTTTTCTCTGTGTTGGTAACTATTGTTGGTCTTTGTTCTTTTTGTGTATGTTTGCTATTAGGAATTGAACCCATAGGCATTCTACCTCTGAGCTCAACCCTGAGCCCTATTTTTCATTCTTTATTTTGAAGCAGGGTCTCACTAAGTTGCAGAGGGCCTCACTAAATAGCTGAGGCTGGCTGCAAACCTGAGATCCTCCTGTCTCAGCCACCCAACTGCTGGTATTACAAGCATGTGCCACCATGCCTGGGTGCTCTTTGTTCTTAAAAGTAACATTAGTCATAAAATTAGGTACCTGGAAAAATATTTATATTTTTCCCATATTTTGCCTTACCCCTAAAATTATGCCTGCTTCTTGGTAGAATATCTTAAAACATGAGCCAAAACATTACTTTTACGTTCAGTTTTTCCTAATCTGTGACATCTTTGTGTGGATTTGTCCCTCATTTAAGTCACTCTGAAAATTTGTGGTTCTTATTTAATATAATAGCTCCTAGACAAATGAATTTTTTGGCTAATATTTTCATTATATTATATTATATTATATTATTATATCCTGTTGTTTAATCATTCTATTTTTAGTCCCTTTATTTTCAACTTTAAGTGAGGAAATAATTTATCTCGTTCTTTCATTGAATTATTTACAAATATCTTAGAATGCTGCTATGTTACAAAAGCCGTTTTGTAACATATACATATACATATACATATACATATACATATACATATACATATACAATACCAGAATAACTCCTTTCAACATCTTTTGCTTCTCTGCTTTTTCTCTTTGGGACCTCTGACTAGCAAAGCATTTTCAACAAGAAGAGATCAAAGTATAGAAAGGAAATTCAGCACAATCAGGCAATTTTATTTTCCACTTGTTCCATTAACTAAGAGGTGAATGGGAATATAAATTTCAATGAAATTAGGCAGTGAAGTGATTTCTAGGAATTATACCAGCTCTTTTCCTGTAGTAGCTTTGTTTCATCCTGGCCAAAGTACCACCAGTAGAATATAGTAATGAAATCGAAGGGAGAACATAAAAATAGAGGAAGTACTTATAAGTACAAAGAAGTTAATGTGATAGCTTTTCCATATGGAGAGTAAAAAAGAAAAAAAACGTTAAAAAATTCTATGGGTAAGGAAGGCTGACTCTTCCCCACTTCATAAGTTAAAAATAATTGAGTTTGCTGAGAACTTAGTATTTGCTTAAAATCAGCAGAAGCCTCGGCTGGTATCTTTTCTAACTTTATCAAGAGAAGGGAAAAATGACTGTCCAACTTTAAGGAGGTATCACAATTAATTTTGGCTTAATAGCTAGTCTTTAAGTGAGCTCCACGATGTTTATTTATTCAAGATCTAGGTATAAAACCTTTAAAAATGCAATTAGCCAGGCGTGGTGGTACACACATGTCAATACTTGGGAGGCTGAGATAGGAGAAGCACAGCTTTAAGACCAGCCTTAGCAATATAGTGAGACTCTCAGCAACCTAGCAAGACCCTGTTTCAAAATAAAAAAATAAGAATATGGCTAGGGGCATAGCTTGGAAGAAGATACATCAGTATCACACAAGAAAAATGCAATTAATTCATCTCATGTCATTATGACTTAACAATGCTACAGTTAAGGCATTAACTTGTATGTTTTTATTGCTAGTAAAATACCTTTTGCAATGCTTCCAGAAGACTTAAATGTTTATCTGAATACAGTTGCTTGTCTGAAAATTAAATGTGATATTGCTTTTACCGCAGGGAAAGCTAAGGTACCTCTTCATGCATAATATTTTGCTGTGTCAAATCAAAGGTCCATCTAGCCCAGTCTTCTGTCTCCACGATGCAACGAAAATCATTACTGCCAGATTGCATTTTTTCCAACCTGAAAATTTTGGGATTTCGTTCCAACGAACCCTAGATTAGCTCCGTAACATAATCTAACTGTACAATCCATGGAACTATTTAACAATTTCTTGGACTTAGTTACATTATTAGCATACACACTGTTTCCCCCCCAAAAAAAAAATTCCAGAAAATTACTAATCACAATGCAAAGTAATATTAAACTCTATCCATTTATTGAACCATCTCTTTTAAGTTATAAGATATACTTCCTCTGAAGACGAGAAGATTGAGAGAGATAGAAGTTCTAAGAGTGTGATTTAATTCTCTTGTGACTTAGTTAACCTCAGTCATATTTTAGTTTAATCCTTTTCCTCCCAGTCTGGGGATTGTTTTGTGTTGTTTCAAAGTCTGACCTCATGTGGATTCCTCTCCATTCTCCTCATCATTTTGGCTGACAGTCACAGGAACTTTTCAGAATCATTTTGCCTTTTCTGGGCTGTGTTGACAGATCCCTACAGGTGTGGATGCAGCTGTGTCTGTGAGCCAGAAAGAATGATGCATTCTGTTTTGCTGTTAATTGAACCCTCAGTAACTGGCATATCTTCACCCTTTTGGTCATGGTAGTGTACTGAGCTGCTTTCCTCAGAGAAGTGTCCAAGGAATCTACTAAATCCCTACATAAATCCCTGAAATCAGTTCTAACTAAATATCAAACAGTCTCAAAATTCAAATTATTGTGGGTGTGTGTGTGTGTGTGTGTGTGTGTGTGTGTGTGTGTGTGTGCTACTGGGGATGGAACAGGGGCATTCTACTTTCAAGCTACACCTCCAGCCCAATTTTTTATTCTTTATTTTGAAACAATGTCCCTCTGAGTTGCAAAGGGCCTCATTAAGTAGCTGATGCTGTCTGCAAACCACGATCCTCCTGTCTTAGCCTCCCAAATGCTGGGGTTACATGCATTCACCACCATGCCTGGAGAAATTATTGGTTTTTTTTTTATCATCTTACCATATACATGGGCATCAGTCCTTACTGGCCAGCATAGTTTATGCTATCTGTATATTTGTTGATTGCTTTGTGTATTTCTCCCTCTAGAGTTAATCTCCCAAAAGGAAATGAGCGAAGAGATGAGAATAGAATAATATAGGTGAAAGGTGCATACACATTGTTCTTTTCAGAATAGTTGATTTTTTTCACGTTGACATTGAATAAGACTGATCCGTAAACCCATTAAGAGAGAGGGATGGGCTACTGCTAAGACCTTACTGTCAACATTTCTTCATTCACATTGTGTTTGCTTGGCTTGGCTTCACTGTCTTCAGATCCCTTGGTTTTATTGTTGATTTTTGTATTGGCCTTTCTTTATTTTCTTTCATGTATAATTTCTGTTCACAACCCTTGACAAAATTAGCAATACCTGGCATATCTGCTCACTAGAAGCTGAAAAACAGGTGTGTTGTATAGATGGTGAACAGTCCCACTTGATTCATGTGAAGAAATAATAGAGATTGGAAACTAGATAAATTAGCATAATATAGATTGCAGCTGGGTTGGATTTCTGGTTGTTTTAGTTTATACTTTTATTAGTTGCCTTAACAAATATGAGCCAGTTAAAGCAGAAAAGAGGGAGTTTGGGTTTTCATTTGTTGTTTTGCTTAAGAAGCAAAGTTATAATTTCCTGGAGAACATGAGAAGGGACATGTGCTAAATCTCAGGAGCATGGGAGCCACAGATGTCCTCCTGCTCTTCCCTCACCCAGTCCTCTGCTCTCTCAGCTGCCTCTGTGTCTCTGTGTCTCTGGACTTTGACTGACTGATCAAATCAGTCTGATTTTTTTCGAGGTCCCATCATAAGAGGAAGTGCCCATGTGACCCTGCTCTAGGTTTTGTGTGTTTACCTCTTGAGCCTCTGAGATGGATGGTAGAATCTTCTTTTTTCTTTATCCCAATTCCATATTTCTAGGAAAGGAAACACTCTTAGAGAAACAGGGTGGCAAATCTGAAATGCAGCTTATAGAAGTGATGTCTGGGAGCTTATGAATGAGGGATGAGACCTTCCAAGATAAAGGGTGATAAGCGGATAACCCAGCAGGTGCCCTCCACTTTCTACCTTTTCCCTTTCCAATGTACATAGCTCACTGTTTTATCTAATCCTCTCCATCCTTCCATTTATATAATCATTATATATCAAGGAAATTGAAATGCATCTCCCACTCCCTAATTAAATAGAACTCAGTAATTTTTCATCACAGTAGTATGGAGACTATTTCATAGGTCTGCCATCTATGAACTGTGATCTGCTGAGTAGAGCTTCCTGGAGACAAACCTTTAAGTAGAGCAGGAACCAGACTTCAATGTAAGAGCAGCTCTTTCTACCATGTTTTAGCTTTTTTATCTCGTCCACAAGCAGACCAGCTAGTGTTCACTGAACCAAGTCTTTTGCTAAATACCAGCCTGAGTCTGAATTTCCCTTTCTATTTCCTGTAATTAATCTAGCTGTTAGATTATTAATGGACTTTATACTGCAATGAACTATATAATTCAATAAACTAGTTGTTAGTTTATTAATGGACTTTATACTGTTGATTATTTACTTTTCCAAAGGTAATTTTGCCCAAATTAATGTCTAGGTTTGGGTTCCTCCTCCAACTCTCAAATACTTCTAAAGAAATAGAACCAGAATTTGGAGCCCAAATTTGAAATTTTCGCAAAGTTCTGTTTCAGGGATCAAGAGGTTACTAGTGGATTTCTCATCAGGTAATATAATTAAAATTGCGCCTGTCGTTACAGAGCAGCCATGGTACAGTTGCTGGGAAGTAGGGAAACCAAGTATGAGGCTTCCGAGGCTCCAGAAATATTCAGCAAGTTGTGTTTGTTTGGAGGAAAATTTGTACACTACTTTTTTCATAGTTTAAACATGTTTTCAATTTTCTCACACTGAATAGTTAGGTCTTTTGTCTTAAAAACACATGCATGTGTATAAAGCATGAAATAGTCTATTTGGCCTGAAATAGGCATGATGGCAGTGGAAGGATCTGTCCTCTCCTTCTTGACAGCTCACATTATTCTCCAGCGATGAGAAAATGCCTGACTTCCCCACTCACATTTGCAATTAATTGCAGAAAATGACTATATTCTTGCTCTGCCTTTCCTGAGTAAACTGAGAACTTCTGAGATCGTGTTAAGTGCTCCTCTGGACACTGTTCGTGGTTTTGATTAATTTGGTCAGTGTGAAATATCACAAAAAGTATCATTTGTTTAGTGCCTTTTTTTTTTTTTGGTGCTGGGGATTAAACCCAGGGCCTCATGAATGCTAAGTGTGCACTCTACCACTGAGCTGTACTCCTAGCCCCATGTCTAGTGACTTATAGTCAGAGGATCTAATGAGCTCAGAAAAGACTACCTTACATCACAGGGAAAATTTGAATTATTGTGTATGGGGGTGGTAACCATCTCTGACCATTATAATGTTTATGATGCTGGTTAGCTTAGGAAGTATGGAGCCGTATAAATCTCATTCTCATTCTAGATTTGGGGCATCCTTAGTGAGAAAGTCTAACCCTGATGTAAATAGAAACATTAAAGCCCTGGGGGGCCCACTTCAATTTTGGCTACAATTTAAGGTGGGAAGAAATAAGAGCATCTAATAGTTTTCCTTTTCGCAGTTTAATTATGGGAACAATTACTCTTGTACATATGTATGTGTATATATACATATGTATACTCTCATTGGTATATATGTATACACACATACTTTTATTGATGCCCTGTATTATACATCATAATGAGGTTCAGAATGATAGAAACAACCATGTACACAGCAGTTGGTATATTTCATTCCAGATTTTACTCCTCTCTCCTCCTTCTCCTCATTTACATTATTGATAACTTTATATAGGAACACAGCATTATTTGAACTATTTCCTTCATCCAGTGTCCTTTTTTTCCTTTCCCCCTCTATTTCTCCATTCCTTTCCACTGTTTTACTGGTCTCTCTCATCATCTGAAGTTTCTTTTATTTCCAAATCTCTCTAGCTTCTGCATAAGAGAGGAGACGTGAATGCCCCGCCATACAATATGGTTTCATCCATTTTCCTCAAGTGGTATAATTTTGTTCTTATTTACATTTAAGTCTCATTGTGTGTATGTACCATTCACTTGTTGATGGACACCTAGGCTGGTTCCATACTTTGGCATGTTTATAGCAGGAGACACTTTCTAATTCTTGCCCTTCAAGTTAATACTTATTGAGCATCTCCTGTGTGTCAGGTGTGTGAACCAAGAAAGGAGCCCATGGGACGGTGGTGTAGAGATAATAAATACTAGGTACAAAAAAGAGAGGCTTGGGAGAGCACTGGAGGAGAGAGGCTGTGGTTTAAAATTGATGATATTTGAACAAAAGTTCAAGACGATGAGGGAGTAAATCAAATGGAAGGCTAGAGGAAATATATTCTCTTGGGGATGAGCCAGGGGAAGGCTGCCCAATTTGTTGGAACAACAGCAGAGAGGAAAGTATGGCCAGAATGGAGCGAGCCCTGAGTACAAACTTTTTAATAGCAATATTCTAGAAAAAGGCATTTCTCATCTTTTTCTGTATTTTGAGAATACTTACTTGGAATTTTAATAAATGAGTTGCAAATATGCCTTTCTTGACTAATTGGTAAGAGTCCCTGGCCGTCACCTCATCTGTCAAATGCTACAAGATGGGGGTGTTCCCAGAGAGGATGCCCCCACACACACCATGCACACCCTCCAAGACAGAGCTCTATCCTGACCTGGCTTCAGACCTCACCAGCAGAGCTCAAAGCCTTAATATTTTTTCTTTCTTTTTTTAAAATAAAGCTCATAAAGTGTGTGCCATGATATACATGAGGTTTTAGTAGCAATTCCCCCAATTTGCTTCCTAATGTTAGAGATTCTCTTCATTATCTCATCTTCATTATCTTCATTATCTTCATTATCTCATCTTTAGTCATCACATTTCAGTTGTCTTAGCAATGGACACAAGGTTCTCATTTGCTTTTCAATAAGCCAGTGAATGAATGGATTCTTTGTTCACGTGTTTATGAATTTTTATCACCTGATACTTGTTGTCTTTGAATTCTTTTACTGAGCCAAATAACTGTCTTTATATTCTAAAACTCATGTAACTAAAATTAAACTTATTTTTTCTCAAAATGTAAATTTGCAATGAAAGAATACCCAACATAAGAATAGTTGGAAATATATTTAAGTTTTTTTTTTTTTTTTTTTTTTTTTTTTTTTTTGGTGGTACTGGGGGTGGAACCCAGGGGCTTTCTACCTCCGGGCTACATTCCCAGACCTGTTTTATATTTTATTTGGAAACAGGGTCCCACTATGTTGCTGAAAGCCTCACTAAGTAGCTGAGGCTGGCTTCGAACCTGTGCGATCCTCCTGTCTCAGCCTCCCAAGCACGGGGATTGAACCCGTTCTACCTCTGAGCAACACCCTCAGCCCTGTTTTTTATTCTTTATTTTGAAACAGGGTCTCACTAAGTTGCAAAGGGCCTCACTAAGTAGCTGAGGCTGGCTTCGAACCTGCGCAATCCTCCTGTCTCAGCCTCCCGATTGCAAGCGTGCGCCACCATGCCCAGCTAGAAAAAGTGTATTTAAAATGGAATCATCTTATACAGAATTAATTCTCAAATATCATGATGTTAGACATAATTTAACTTTTACTTAGAGAGTCTTGGTGACTGACACTCCTAAGTTCCCTGGGTTCCATCCCTAGTACCATAAAAAAATACACTTTTTCTTAAAATGACGCATAGATCAATGACGCACAAAACTTGGGTGCACCCAGATAATCATCATTTGAAGGTTCTGGTTGGCTGAGGTTGGATAGAGTCTTTCCTTTGTTCCGCCAACAGGAACAAGACAAGTAACTGGTTCACTTGACATTGTCTTGTCAGTCCACCAGTTCATGCACCTAGCATCATATTTGGCACATAAAAGGAATGAAGTAACTATTTATTGGGTGAATGAATGAATGAATGAATGAATGAATGAATGAATGAGCAGCTTGTTTTTACTTAGGGGAGGATAGGGAGAGTTCCTCATACCATAACCTAACCTTCTCAGTACAATCTGTCCTGTAATAACTAATGAAGCTTAAATATAATTTGTGACAAGATCAAATTTAAGAAACACCTCTGAGTTTGCTATAACAAATAGGGAAACTTTATTTCCAAATTTTTCCAAGTACAGTCTCAATTTATACCTCCCATCCCAGTGTCTCTTTGGTTAGACACATTTACTTTCAGGATATTCTAGTTTACAAGATAAATTTTGGGTCTATCTTAATTAAAATCATTATGGCCTTAGCAAATTTTTTGAGGTAACAGTGTAACAACCAATCCGTATCACTTTCTTTATCTTTTCTCCCACCTTTCTTCCCTTCCCCTTTCTTTTTCTCTCATTTTTATCTTAGGATGGCTTTTTATAATGGGGCATGGCATTTTTATCTTCAAAGCAATACGAAATATAAAAATGCTTATTGAAGCTTTGGTTCTCTACTTGTAGGCTTGACTTAAATAGGAAGCATTTTCATTGCATTCTGTCATGTAATTAATTTGTAGAAATTTCATATGTCTCAAAAATAATACCATCTTCTCATGAACATGCATAGTACTATTGCATGATGTGTTCTCATCCTATATATCTTCCTCCTCTGTGGCACCCATTCTCTCGCTTTCTGTTACTCTATGGATGGGAGATCCAGTCTCAATGGATGGGGATATGAGATATCACTAGTGCCTGGGAAAAGTGATTAATGTGGCTTGGCAGAATGCCAAGGCAGGTGCACCACACCTTTAGCATGGTAGCTGCTGGAGTGAAGACTGCCGGCTTCACGTGTATGGGGGATACTGACGATGGAGCCCAGGGACATTCTCCCTCTGAGAAATACCCCCAGCCCTAATTTTTATTCTTTATTATGAAACAGGGTCTCACTAAGTTTCAAAGGGCATCACTAAGTAGCTATACAGAAACTGCAATACTCTTGTCTCAGCCTCCCAAATGCTGGGATTACAAGTGTGCTCCACTACACCCGGCACTTTTGACATCAGATGGGGATAAGACCAGGCCACCGTAGCTCAGACCTGACTTTCCATATCTTTAACAGTTACATTACATGAGGATTCTCAGAGTAGCTATTGTTCTAGGCTTTCTTATTATGTATTATTTACTTTAGATAAACAATAATAAAAACCATGGTGGGATATGCCTACATTCCCAGTACTTGGGAGTCCTGGAACAGGAAGATAATAGGTTTAAGGCCAGCCTCAGCAACTTAGACATTCAACAAGTTTGTGAGACCCTGTTTCAAAATAAAATATGAAAAATGTTGGGAGTATAACTCGGAGGTAGTGATCTGATAAAAAAAAAATGCCCCTGGGCTCAATCCCCAGTACCAAAAAACAGACAACAACAAAAACACAAAAACATGTCATAGAGAAAAACTGAGCAATGTGGGCACATGTGTGCAATGTGACAGGAGGTGTGGATGAGCCTCTGCAGTGTTTCTGTACAGAGCATTTGGAAAGGCTCATTATCTGATGATGCAAGACTGCCCAACAGCACACTGCAGTTCTAACCAGCACTTGCAGGGCTGTCTGACACCACAGCCTCTTCTAGATCTCAGTGTAGCCCATCCCTGTGAGAAGTGCAACTTCCTGACAGTTTTCAAGCACTCTGCAGCTACCCAAGGTGCCTGAGCACCTTGGTCAGAGCAGCTGGCTATGGATACTGAAAGTTTAGGTGTCTTGGGAAATAAGGTTTAGAAATGGTCTTAGTAGAACTAGCCTTCTGAGGGCCCAGAATGAGTCACCCAGCTTTGCTGGAAAAGACATTCTTTTCTGTAGTTTCTGACAATCCTCCCACCAGAGTCAGGCATTCACAGATACTTGGCATTCCAACAGGAACATTGAGGTGGGAGAATGGGCAGCAAGGCAGAACTCACTGGTGCCGTAGAAAATCACTCGAGGCCAGTGTCCCCATATCAACACTTGACTGCAGGTGCTGCTTAGAGTCCACAAGCTCTTATATTTCTAGTTTTTTTGTTTTTTTGTTTTTACTCTTTTTACTTATTTCCAGCCTATCAGTTCCATTATATCTAATCAGTTCTTGACAGTTGGGCATGTGAATCATTATTAAATTTTACTTTAACATTTCATTTTACTTAGTGGAAGTTTATTTTTATCATGTGATAGAAATTAATGGACTTTGTGGAAAATTGAAAATATTTGTTTTTTGGCATATCGATAATCTCTTCTTGATTTATCAGTTATCAGTATAATGTCCCAAACAAAGGTTGGAAGCCAGGTGTGTTGGTGCACACTTGTAACTCCAGTGGTTGGGAGGTTGAGGCAGGAGGATTACAGGTTCACAGTTTTTCTCAGCTACTTAAATTGTGAGGCCCTCCACATCTTAGTAAGATACTGTTTTTGTTTTTGTTGTTTTGTTTTGATGGTACTGGGGTTCCTGGAAGTCCTTCTACCTCCGGGCTACACTCCCAGACCTATTTTTATACATTTTTAAAAATTTGGAAACAGGGTCTCTTAAGCCATCAAGACTGTCTTCAAACCTGTGCGAACCTCCTGTCTCCGCCTCCCAAGAGCGGGGATTACAAGCGTGCACCACCACCAGGCCCGGCTAAGATACTGTTTTAAAATAAAATAAAATAAAATAAAATAAAATAAAATAAAATAAAATAAAATAGGGCTGGGGTGTATCTTGGAGTTAGAATGCTGCTAGGTTCAATCCCCAGTACTGCAAACAATCTTGAAATTGGCTTCTTGCACATAAAATGACCCTCAAATTTCTTACCTTGCACCATTGCGTGTCCTTACTCCACTGGCACAGTGTATTAATGGCCCATTTAGTTAAGCAACTGAATGGTTGCTAAATAAAGGAAACTGAAGTGGAAAAAAGAGAGCATGCAGTGGACCTTGACTTCCTGTCCAGAACAGGGTGGCGAAAGAAAGAATATTTATTTCCCCCATATGCAATTCCTGGGCCTGACCAAACTAGTTTTAGAGCCACTTGAACTGATTCTATGTATGGTAGCAGTTGGGGAGATTTAATTTACTAGAGATATTTTGAAAAGGTTTTTTTGTTTGTTTGTTTATATTCTATGGTATTCTTAATTCCTTTTATTGTGGGAGAGAAATTTTTTATTTTTATGTGAATCATATTGAAAATGACATACATTCAGACTGTGCTTGGTGCCCGCTTCCCCTTTCCCCCTCCAACAATGAGTGTCCAGGTTGACCATGCTATAGTCACACTTTTACACATATTCGAATGTAGCTCCTCCATTAATCAACCTCAGCATTTTTCCTCTCCTACCTGGTAAATAGATCATATGGCAGATTGTGAAAGGAAGGTTTCCTAAACAAAGTTCTACTATGGCTCCTTTGAGAAAAAGCCAGTTTGCGAGTTAAAATTATGATTAGTGAAAATCTTGCCCCCCAAAGAAAACTGGTGAGATATGCATGGGACAGAGAAACCTGACATGATTGGTATGTGCTGTAGGAGAGTTGGACTTGTTGAATGATTTACCATAACGCTCGTGGGTGAATGTGAGTTAAATAAGCATAAGGCATAACATCAGTGCATGGTTATTGGTCATTAGGCTAAATACGTGGTTTCCCATGTCTGCAGTCTTTCTGCCTCTCCTGTTTAGACCAATGTCGGCCACCTCAGCTCAGTTTTTGCCAAAGAGAACAATCAGCCTGGCTTACTGATATATATTCTGGGCATAATTTAGACATTCTTTATTTTTTATCCTTGTCAGATTAAGCATCTATATGTTAGTTTTTCTTTATTATTGTATACTATGTAATTTGGAGGACCTATAAGTGATTCCTAATGAAGCACTGGTGAACTGAAGAAAATTATTTTTGTGGAATTAGTACTCTAATATGTTTTGACACTTTTCAAGTGGATGATTACTATGAGAAAGTAGTAATACTATTTATTATCTGGTTTGTTCACACAATCAATATATTGGTGTAGAAAGGTGGGACAAGTTAGAGAGTTAAAACCAAGTTCATACAAGCTGTTGAGGAAAAAGGGATACAATGAGGACACTTATGTTTCAAATCAAGAATGTGTTTTCAGTGAAAGTATTTTCTAATGATTCATACACGAATGTTGTCAACTTTGACTACATCTGCTGAAAATCAAAATGTGAGTAGTTCTGTGACACTGAATTCTAGCAGATTCAGCACTGTGACATAAAACACAGTTCCTATTAAAAGGCAATACTTTTGTATGTTTCTGGCTTTAAACGTAGTTTCCCGACTTCTAAATATGTTAACAGCATTTTTTTTCTACTCTGCATTACAAGAGTAAATTGGCAACATGCCTGTAAGATTTCCAGAGTAAGTTTCCTAAAATAATTTTGATGGGAAGATAATTGTTTAATGTCAGTGTGTAAAGTTCTGCTACAGTTTAAACAAAATTAAATAAGAGAAAATGCAAAGGGAGGAGGTTTTGTAGAATTTCTGGGAAGTCCTAAATCGAAGGCACATTTAGGAAGTCACATTTGAGAAGATGACAGTTAGGGTTTCCAAATTTCATGATCTCCAGAAGGGTTCCTCCCCATATCCTCTGTTTCTGAATTTGCACATCAGAATAGCAGCATATTTATTTACTTGGTTCGAATATTTTGTGTGTGGGTAGTCTTTATTTAAAGGTTTACTATTAAAATGAATCACAGCCATACCTGTTGTGTTCAAAGCAAACTCATTTTGCTAGTGGATCACCATAAGTATTAATGCACTAGTAATGTATTAGAAATACATTATTAGCCAGGCATGGTAGCGCATGCTTATAATCCCAGAATTTGGGAGGCTGAGACAGGAGGCTTGCAGTTTGTGGCCAGCCTCAGCTACTTAGTGAGGCCTTCCACAACTTAGTGAGACTGTTTCAAAATGAAGAATGAAAAATAGGGCTGGGAGTGTAGCTTGGAGGTAGAATGCCCCTGGGTTCCATCCTGAGTACTGCAAAGAAGAAAGAAGGAAGGAAGGAAGGAAGGAAGGAAGGAAGGAAGGAAGGAAGGAAGGAAGGAAGGAGGAAGGAAGGGGAAGGAAGGAAGGAAGGAAGGAAGAAAAAGGAAGAAAGAAAGAGAAAGGAAGGAAGAAAAAGGAAGAAAGAAAGAGAAAGGCAGGCAGGCAGGCAGGCATTATTAGTAACATATAAACTGATCCAAATACAAATAAAAAACTTATATGCAAGCCCCCTTCTATAAGCACTCTATGCCATTATAGGGATTTTATTTAACAAAATCCATAAAAGTAGACTCGGGTTTTTCCCCACACATCATGTTAAATGATATTACAGTTAAGTCAAGACCATAATGCAGTACAGCAGATAATTTTCCTTCTCTCTTTTTAATATACTTTTATTAGTGCATTGTTACTTCATCTTTTAAAAATGTTCTTTCTTAGATACTTAGAAATGTTCCATATTCTCTAATTTAAGTTTAAACAACTTCAGTTAGCATTTTACCCTTTAATGTTAAGTTGCGAACTTTTTCTTACTAGATTGACATACTTCAATCACTTCTAATTTCTTTGTGTAAGAATGGAGATAAGAGGTTGAAATGGTAAATATGGGAAGCTTTGGTTTTGGAATTCGGCTCGGAGATCCATCTTGAGTTTCTGTATTATTTTTCTAGAAAACAATATATAACATCCCTCCCTTAATTTAGATACAAAAGACCTAAATTCAAATATCATTCTCTACACTTAGTTTCATATTCCCTTTATCTTTCTTCATCATTCCCTGTGAAATCTGGTACCATTCTTCTAATTTTCTGAGAATTAAATTATATGACATTAGGTTTAATATTTGAGACAGAGCAGACACTCAATGACAGTTATTATCTTCTAAGTTATATACAACCTATTCTTAGGAATCACAAATTGACCTGTTGAAATGTAGCAGAAACCAAGGCTTGGCTTTCTTAGCAGTGATCCGCCTTGGACTGGATGGGAGGTCTCCTGCGTACCTTTCTCTAATACCAAAAACTCATCTGATTAGCAGATAGAGGTGAAAGGTGGCAGGCACTGAACGTGGCTTAGAGGAACTGTCCTTTCTGTCCTTTGATAAACAACCGCAATGAACCCAGGGGAAAAGAGAGTTGTTAACTGGCCACAAGGATGTGTGACCAGCCACCCTCAATGGCTATGAAGACTTTTTTGTATCTTTTTCTTCCCTAATGTATCAAAGTAATTTTAGCCCCAAATGCTTCCTTCAAAATTATTTATATGATTCTTGAAACACACAGATATCTTGTTTATACCATTGTAGAACTGTGGGCCTTATCTATTTAGCTGCCAAAGGCTCAAGCCTGGCACAAGGATGTCTGATGGAGGTACTGAAAACCTCTCCAAAATACTTCATGAGAAAGGAGTACATTGGTGTTATCTGTTACATTGTTACTTGATGGGCCTTTACGATATCTTTTTTCTCTAATTAGTTGCTCTGCATTATTTATTAAGTAGCTTGTAAATATGGCACCTATCTATTTATTGTCAGGTTTTTTTAAAAGTAATATTCATAAAATAATACACTGTCACCAAAAAATGTTCCAAAGTGAGAATGTAGCTAAGTATCTTAAAGCTTAAATGCAAAGTACTTAGGAAAACAAATGTTGAAATACGAACAGAAACAGTGTCACTATGGGAATTTTTGTCAGAATTGAGAATCATATACCTGTACCTTTGTCTAGTCTAGTGACCCAGGGAGCTCTACTATCAAGGCTTGGCTGGAAAAAAACCTTAGCCATCACTAAATACAGTTTGTGTACTTAGGGTTATATTAGATAAGTCAGAAGGAACAGAATTTAAACCCCAATGAATACCAGAATGAATTCATATGCAAGTATAATAAAGTCTCATGTTTATGGAGAAATAAGAACGAGAATAAGGGAAAAGCCAGTAAGAATTTGAAAGAAGTATGGGCTATGAAATTATTAATTATTTTATACTTTCATTTACTTTGAAAATGCTGCTACTAATAATAAATAACTTGTGTTGAGTATTTGACAGATGGTATTTTACAGTGGTGAGGGCCCAGGGCTCTAGAGATAGAAGAGATGCCCAGTCTCTCAGCACTTTCCATTGCCACCTGGGACCTGTCTCCCAACCTACTTCTGCTCCAGTTTTATCCTGAGGATCATAGGAATGTCTGCCTTCTAGAGGTGTCTTGAGGATTAGAATATTAGCTACAACTAAAGCACTTAACACAGCATCAAGTACTATCTTAATTACTTCAGTTATTACTATTGTGTTTATGCATTTGTGTGAAAGAGAATATTCATATTGTGCAAGACAAATAGGAGGGAACACAAGCACCCAGAAGGGCTACATCAAATTAGATTTTTTTTTGGTTTTATTGCAACTAACTGAAGGTTAACAAGATTCAAGGATCCTGATGACAAACTTTAGGCCATTGTGATTTATTTATACTGCAAATAAAAGATGACCTGTTAGTGAATAAAACTGTGAAATAGCTAGCTCTCTTGCATTATTGATCTTTTCTGCATGCTTTATTTAACTCTTAAAGACCCAGGCTAAACAGCAGTATTTTAGAAGGCATAGTCATATGAAGTAGAAGAGAGAACATGTATTTTGATATGTAGAAGAAGAGTATGTTGATTCTATGCTGAAATGACAATTTTCATGAAGTATTTATTAAGAAACATTATATTTTACATCAAGGATTTTCGTTGGTAACAGACAATACTTATCACAATTGAGTCTCCTTTTAATAATTTATTTAAATTTGAAGCATCACCATATTTTTTATTTGCACATTCAGCAAATAGATTGTTTAAAAAACAGAAAGAAATTAGTCAAAAAGTGAAAGGTCCTATTTTTTGTTTGTTTGTTTGTTTTTGGTGGTGCTAGGGGTGGAACCCAGAGGCTTTCTACTTCCGGGCTATACTCCCAGACCCATTTTATATTTTTAAATTTGGAAACAGGATTTCACTAAGTTGCTGAGAGCCTTACTCAGTACCTGAGGCTGGCTTCGAACCTGTGCGATCCTCCTGTCTCAGCTTCCCAACTAAACAAACAAACAACAAAACCCAAACCAGAAAGAAAGCCATTTTACAAGTGATAGTTCAGAACTGGAAGAATCTATTCTTTTCAAATGTGTTTTTTAATCATGCATTTTCAACAAAATGTACCAAGAATTTAAACTTTTATTTTTTGGTTGATTTTTCTTGGTCACTTACTTTTATTTCAGTGCAGTGAGTGCAGTGCAGATAAGAGGGAGATTAGAAGAAAAATACAAAGCACATTGTCTTTTTTCTAATGCTGAACTTAGTGATGAGGGGTGAGCAGATAAGATCCCCAGTTACTCAAGTGATGTATAATTTCTCCCAGTAATTTACCCAAGTCATTCAGACAGTATTTATTGAAAAGCTTCATTTATCCCTGTAATCTGCCCCTTTAGGAAAGACTTGACTAGGCTGGACAAGTAGTGGCTCCTAGTTTACTATGTTTTTTAAAATATTCAAAACTCACTTTTTTTATTTTCCCAATCTAATGCACTTATAAAGGATGTAAAAAGTGAAATAACTCACACATTTCATTTTACTTTTGATAGAAAAAATTCTAAAGTTAATTAGCAATACTAAATACATAGCAATACTAAAGGTCATTCTCAGTTCCAGCCCCTGCAATCTTCCAGCCATAGTGAGCAAGGCCAATTTTTGTCATGAAAAATAAAGCTTCTTATGTAAAATAAAATATGTGAGACCATTAATATCATAGGCTTTTGGCTATCCACAAATCTGAGTCCACACCTAGTAGAAAACACTGCTGTTGGGCTCTGGAACGTCCTGCGGACTCACACGTCATCTTGGCTCATCCCCCACCTCCAGATGAATTGCGCGTGCCTAGCTTCAACGTGCTTTTGGCTCTTGTGTGAGGTCAGGAATGGGAAATCACCATGCCTTGTTCATCTACTGTTAGATTTTATTGGAAAGCTCTCCCCTCATAGTAACCTGCTTACGTGTTAGCGGCTGCCATCAAAGTAGCGTTCTTCTTCAATACACTCCCTTGCTTCCTCATGTAGAGAGTTCTTGCTTTGCTTTTCTCACTAGAGAGTCCACGAGACAGATTGTCATAAGGGGGTGGCTACTAATGAGTTAAGGAAAGAAAGAAAGCTAGAGAGGGCTTTCTGGAAGACATCCATCTAGCTATACCCCGAGAGGCATTCCACGTGAACAGGACATCATATGTAATGGCACAAATGGGGGCACGCACACCTGCAGTACAAAATCTGTGAAGGAAGAAAGAAATAGATGGTAATCCTGAACAGGAAAGCTTTTGTCAGCATTGGAATGCCGTTGCATGAGTACAGGAGTATATTTCATTGAAGCTCTTCTAAGATTTATTATGACATTCAATATTTTGGTTGACTAAATCCTCTGTTGCCTTCAGCTAAGTATTACCGTAGGCATCAATTAGATTTTGTAGCTTATATACATTTTTCATACTGAAAGCTATTAACAAGTTGTATAAAATTTGTTCCTTACACCTTAACAAAATATATCATTTTCAGGTACATTGTTATTATTATTTTCTTATTTAGCGGTACTGGGGATAAAACCCAGGGGCATTTTACTTCTGAGCTAAATCCCCAGCCCTATTTTTTTTTCTTAATTTGAAACAGGGTCTCACTGAGTTGCAAAGGGCCTCACTAAGTAGCTGAGGCTGGCCGTGAACCGTGATCCTTCTGTTTCAGCCTCCCAAATGCTGGGATTACAAGCATGCGCCACCATGCCTGGCTACGTTGTTATTTTTTAACTTTAGAATTTTTTCTATCAAAAGTAAAATGAAATGTGTGAGTTACTTCACTTTTTTCATAATTTCCTTTCTGTTTTATTTACTCATTTATATTTTGGGGTGTGTGTGTGTGTGTGTGTGTGTGTGTGTGTGTGTGTGTGTTTTAGTTACTGGAGAATGAACCTTGAACCTGGGGGCATTCTAACACTGAGCTATACCCCCAGACCTTTTTTATTTTTTATTTTGAAATAAAGTCTCATTAAATTATCACATGCTGGCCTTGCACTTGGAATCCTCCTGTCTCAGCATCCCAAGTGCTGGACTTACAGATGTGCACCACTGTGCCCAGCTAAAATTTATTTCTTATCAATTCAATCTTCTTATTCTTTTTTTGAGTAGAATAAATGCAGAAAAAGCGCAGAGTAAGGTAAAATTGGAGTACAGTTATGGAGGAAAAGCAGACTAGAACATAACATGTCTGGATTTTCCAGAAGCTAGAAAGTAATATAGGTACTTAGTTAACTTTTAGCTCTCAGCTATACTGTCTGTCTCTGTTGAGTAGATTGTACATATATAGCTCTTGGTATGATGCTATTTCAGTAGAATACAGAATATGCCATTTCTTCAACTTTAGAAAAAAAACTTGTGACTACTTTCCCTTTTTATTAGAAAAAATATTATTTAAAACTCTTAAATTGAACTATTTGTTTATTGTTAAATACTAGTTCAGTTTTATCAACAACTTTTTATCACCGGATTTAACCAGCCTACATTACTAAATAAGAAGTCTAGGGTTTTTTTTTTTTTAATGAAAGAAAATAGATTTAGATCATCTATTTAGTTCTTTGGGGATTTTGTTACTGCTTCTTAAATTGAATGAAAAGTGACTAGGTGTTGAATGAAGGCTTGAGGATAGGATGAGATAGGTACCAGAAATACTTTGAAATAATTTGCAAATAACAGGCTTTATTTTTCTTTCTTATTCTAGAGTAAGCCCCCCACCCCCAGTAGCTTCCCATTACAGCAAATCTAACAGAAGCATCTCAAGGCTGCCATTGCTCTTGACTCTTGAATAACCCAAAGACCCCTTGTGCCACAGATGAAATGCAATCATAAATCATCTTAGCTCTAGTGGTTTTAGACTCTTGAGTTCAACTAGGTTGATACTGGTAAGAATTTGTAAATAAAATAGTGAACTCTATAAAGATTCATATTCAATTTTGTGTTACATTGTTTCTTACTGATTTTCTTCTTTAGGACAAAAACAAAAAGAAAAATATATTGTTGCTTTTCTTTTTTTGTTGTTGGCTTCATTGGAAAGGTGTTTCTTATTGAAATCAAACTCATATTTCTTAAATTCCTAGATGACTATCCATCATACAATTCAAGTTTGTTTTTTCAAATGGCAGATGGAGTGCCAGAAAACCCAAAGCTGTTTGTTTGGGTACTTGATTTTCTCTACTGTTGTTTTTGAGAATTTAGTCTGGTCAGGAAGAGAAAATTAGGACAAGCTTCAACTTTTTAATTATGCAAGCTTTCCCATAATTATTATGCATACTTTATAGTTTACTGTTGGTGCTACAGTTTGAATTTTGTAAAGGAATATTTATTACTAAAATTTTTGAAAATTATTACTAAACATACTCTGCATTTTATGATTGGGCTCCGCACGGTGACTAGGCTGTTGCTCCTGTTTTTTGTTGGTAAGGGCCCTGCTAGAAGACACTCTGATGAGTTCGAGAGGATCCTCCTTCTCCAAGGGCGACATCTGGCTCTTTGGCAGATTCCATGTGCACTATCGTTAATGGGCTTGGATTTGCTCAGAATTCTTTTATGTGGTTACATTGCAGAAGGACTGTCTGCATAGTCTTGTTCTCTTGAATGAGTTGTGTGAAGGTTTAAAAAAACATGTCTGGTTTCTAGAATCTACACATAGTACTGAATGAATATCTGCAAGTTTTTAGTTTTAGAAAAATAACTTAAAATTCTACAAAGGCAATCTAGTATTCTGGAAAAGGATATAGATTCTGGGAACAGAATGCTTTCTTTGAAACCTTAATTTGCCATTTGCTAGCTGTGAAATCTTAGACATGACAATTAACCTTTTTGTGCCTCTGTTTACCTATCCTAAAACAAGGATATAACAGTACGTAACTCCAGTGTTTCTGTGACATTTAAATTAGTTAATCACTAATTCTTTTAGGAAAGTGCCTGGTACCTACTAAACAGTGAGTGATAGTTATGATGTGATAATTACTCATGGCATTTATTAGACCTGATGATATTCTCATTATATGTGATTTAGGATTGTTTTTTTACTTGTCTACTGGTTTAAATAACAGTGTTGTTGTTGTTGTTGTTGTTGTTGTTGTTGTTGTTGTTGTTGTTGTTGTTTTGGTGGTACTGGGGTTCATGGAAGCCCTTCTACCTCAGAGCTACACTACCAGACCTATTTTTAAAATATTTTTATTTGGAAACAGGGTCTCTTAAGCCAGCGAGGCTGTCTTCGAACCTGCGTGATCCTCCTGTCTTCGCCTCCCAAGCTTGGGGATTACAAGCATTTGCCACCAAGCCCGGCATAAATGCCAGTTTTTAACAGGGCTCATTTTCATTGGAGAGTAACTTTAATTCCTTCTGAGTAAAGAAAAAATAGTTCACTTTCATTAACTAGACTTTGATCTTGTAAAATCTCTGTTACAACCCAAGTTTAATTATAAGAAAAACGAAATCAATGAATCAGTTGTCCTTAGCTCCTAAATCCCGCTGCCAGGTTACATGTAAAAAACTTAGCTCCTGGCTCCATAGAATACAGTGGAGGCTGCATAGAGAAGATAATTTGGGAACATCTCCTGGTCCACAGTAGAATGAAAGCGTTAAAGTTTCTATTACCCCAAGGAAGTGAAATCAGCATCTTGTAGAGATACCTGCATTCCATGGTCATTGTAGCACTGTTCACAATGGCCAAGATAATGGGAACATTTGGAGTGCCTGTGGATGGATGAATAAAGAAGTGTGTGTTTGTGTGTGTGTGTGTGTGTGAGATAAAATATTATATATGAATATTACTAAGCCTTCAAAAAGATCTTGCCATTCTCAATGATATTGATGAACCTGTACAATGTTATACTAAATAAAATGATCCAGGGACAGATAAAAAATCCTGTATAATCTCTCTTATTTGTGGAATAATAATAATAATAATAATTTTTTTAATAGATAAAGAGTTGCTAGTAATGGTGGTGCATGCCTATGATCTCAGTACTTGGGAAGCTGAGACAGGAGTATGGCGGGTTTGCAGCCAGCCTCTGCTACTTAGTGAGGCCCTCTGCAACTTAGTGAAATCCTATTTTAAAATAAAAGAATAAAAATAGGGCTGACAGCATAACTCAGAGGTGGAATGCTCCTGGGTTCAATCCCCAGTTCCCCAAAAAAATTTGAAAGAGAAAGAAAATAAAGATGAGGAGATAGATGTAGGTCAGAAGGTGCAAAATTGCAGTTGAAAAGGATGAATAAATCTAGAGACCTAAAGTACACCGTAAGGGCGCTAAGTTACTAATATTGTATTATATACTGGAAATTTTCTAAGAGTTTAAATTCTAGCTATACAGACACACACACACACACACACACACACGGCAGCTATGTAAAATGTGGGGTACATTAACTGACTTAACAATAACTTTACTATGTATTTGTAACTAAAACCTCATGTCACACATATTAAATATATATATTAAATTTTTTATAACCTTATTCAGGGTCATTTAAGTAGATTTTACAAAAATACAGGGCCATAAAGCTTTTGAAACACTTTAAATATAGCATCAACTTGTGCATATCTTTAGAAATTTAATGCAGCAAATTTGTTAACATTTATTAAAAAAATTTGTTGAAAGATAATATGAAGACATAAAGTCAGAACATAACCTTGTTACTCTAAGTATAACCAATATCTGTTGATTAAATTCTTGTCACTAATTTAATGAAATGTTGGGTGTATGTACTAAAGCTTGCCTAAATGAACTAAAAGTTGGGATCCTTGAAAGTTTCCTGTGAAATAAGATGCAAGTGAAATGTTAACAGAAAGTGTATATATTAAAACAATAGAAATGTGTTATGGGTGTCTCTTAAATATAAGGCACATATTGGGTTTTTTCCCCCTCTAAATTTAATTTGAACTTTAAAGTGAACAGCAGCCTATGAAAGTAAAAGGGAGAAAACACATTATTTTGAGAAAGCATTATTTAAGACAATGCTAAATGCTGCGAAGTAGAATGCCCCCGGTTAAATTCTCAGTACTTAAAGGGGGGGGGGAGTCAAAAGATACAGCTTAACTAAGTATAGCAGATAATTCTGGGACACAAATTTTTAGAAAGTTATCAACTACTATGAAAATTAGTGACAATTTTTTCCAAAGCAAAAGTCAATCGCAACTTGGCTCTGATGGAGCTCTTCTAGAAACAAATTCTCTGCATTTTTCCTTGGAACTAGGATCTTAATTCTGTGTATCAATCATGTGCTTCCCTGTTTCTCTTGAAGGCTCCCTACCTGCTCAGTCCCTGGGTTGGCCAGTCTTTCTTCTCCTCCCCTGGGCTCCCCTACAGTCCACTTCAAAAGAGGTGCTGGCTCCCCAGTGAGCCAGTTAAATTATTACCCCCAGGTGTTGATTCACCTTTGTCATTGTTGGGTTTTTCCTCTTCAGCTTTGAGTCATGGGACAGGGGAAGGGAGTTGGAAGAAGATCAAAGTTGCAGGGCTGTAGCTGGAAGCATTAGAGGTGGAGTTGAACCCAAAGCCCTGTCTTCTTCACCTGCTCCCTACCCTACCTTACCTGGTCGTTCTCTGACCTTCTGCACTTCTCAGCCTCACCAGAAGCAGAGTAGACCATGCGGTCAAACCATGAACTGTGCAGTTTGGAGTTTTGCTTTTACATATAAGCATCCAAAGGCTCAATGCTACAAGAATCTTATTTAATTGTGTGGCACAATTACAGAAGATCACACGTAAGGCCCAGTTGTTTTCATTCATTAGTTTTTGAATATCTCTTCTCCAGAAGACTGTCTGAGTGAAGGTTATGATGACTGACAAAAACCCTGATTCCAGGCAGCACGGTATCAATGAGTTCATAATTGTTTTAGGAGCAGGACACAGTTGTTTCTTATGTTTTAGAAGTGAATATGAAACTCCATTAGAAAGACAGAAAAAAATGCAGCACCAGCATATTTCTCTTTTAAATCCCTGGCCAATAAAGTATTTCTTGTTTTTTCTAGAAAACCTAAAAAATTCATAATCTAGTAAACTAAAAGTAAAATCGCTCTACCCAGAGATAAGCACAACTTTGGCACATTTCTCAGCTATATTTGGGATAATACTGGATATTCATTTTCCTAACCTGCCCATTTTAAGCTCTGCATTACATTGTCAGTAATTTACCATAAAATTGAAAATCATTTGCATAGTTATGTAACCATTTACTCATTTAGGAATATCTCTGTTTTTTTTTTCCAAAAATTTCCACTTTATAAACAATCCATTGATTATATTTGTGCCTAAGTCTCTATTTTCTTAGGAAGAACTTCTAGAAATGCAATTCTAGCTCAAAAGCTGTGCGTATTTTAAAGCAGATAGCTTTCCACAAGCTTGTAGTATTTTAAAGTCAAGGCCAGCAGGATGTAGGAATTCTTGTCTCATGGGTATTACCTTTTCTTAAAAAAAATCATTCTTGCTGTTTGGGTTTTGTGAATAAAACTAATTATATATAAAATATATAATATATATTTAATTTGTTATGTTTCCACTCATTTTAAAGTATAATATGTATATGAAATGTTCATATATCATAAATGTATGAATTTTCCTGTAATCAACACTCAAAGACCCCCCCCAGCATGACCAGAATATTCCTTTATGCTTTGTTCCCAAACTTAATCCTCTTTCCTGACTATTAACATATAGGTCAATGTGGCCTGTTTTTCTTCCCCTATAGAAATACATTTTTATGTAATGTGTATTTTTTAATGTCTGGATTGTTTTATTGCTTAACTCTGTATTTGTAAAATTATTATGGGCTAGCATGTTTGCTATAGTCTCCATTAATTGCTTCTAAAGGGTCCTGTTGTTGACTGAGATCTCTTTAAGGTGGTCAGTCTTTTGACAGTCTGTAGTGTTCAGAAGATCTTCATTTGTTCCTTGTCTGGCTTAGGACTTATTACTCACCTTTTCACCTATGTAGACACACACAGTCTTAAGTTTAATCTCTTTTCCTTTCCATCCTGCTTTTTTCCTTGTGTGTGTGTGTTACTGGGGTTCCTGGAAGCCCTTCTACCTCCGGGCTACACTCCCAGACCTATTTTTAAATTTTTATTTTGGAAACAGGGTCTCCTAAGCCAGCACGCGCGGCTGGCTTCGAACCTGCGCGATCCTCCTGTCTCCGCCTCCCAAGCACGGGGATTACAAGCGTGGGCCACCACGCCCGGCTTCCATCCTGCTTTTTAGATGGCATAAGAGACCCTGTTTCAAAAATATAAAATAGGTCTGGGAGTGTAGCCCCGAGGTAGAAGGGCTTCCAGTAACCCCAGTACCACCAAAAACAAAACAAAACAAAACAAAACAAAACAAAACAACCTACAGACCACAAATTAT
Source organism: Muscardinus avellanarius (assembly GCF_963383645.1). Classification (NCBI taxonomy): domain Eukaryota; kingdom Metazoa; phylum Chordata; class Mammalia; order Rodentia; family Gliridae; genus Muscardinus; species Muscardinus avellanarius. Next base: position 86,811,644 of record NC_137794.1, read on the forward strand.
CTTGGCTTGATCTCTTATCTGCAAACATCTTTCTTTAGCCCTTACTGTTGTTGTTCTGACATGATGTGCCTCATCCTGTCAAAGATCCATTCCTTCCATTTATATTCTGTATTGTTTCAGAGTTTACCAATAACTTTTGGTGTGAATCTGATGGATTTTTTTCATTCCTGTTTTCTTAATCTCTGCTCTATCTGTGAATATTGACCTCTTCACAACTCCATAAATCATTCTTCCTTTAGCCCTCCTGAGACCACACCATCCTGGTTTTCTTGCCTTCTCTTGATTCTTTTCTTTTTTTGTGTCTCTTGGGTACTTGTCCTTTATGTCTATCCCTTTAAATAATGACTCTTCTCAGGGCCTTGCTATTTTTATCTTCTCACTTACCCATGTTTTATTGGGTGACTTCTTCCATATACATAGCTGGAACTCTTTGCATATGCTAGTGAATTTTAAGTGTTTCTTTCCAGCATATGTGCATAGGTGCATGTCTGTTTATATGTCTCTCCTCCTCCTCCTCCTCCTCCTCCTCCTCCTCCTCCTCCTCCTCCTCCTCCTCCTCCTCCTCCTCCTCCTTCTTCTTCTTCTTCTTCTTCTTCTTCTTCTTCTTCTTCTTCTTCTTCTTCTCCTCATCCTCCTTCTTCCCCTTCCCCTTCCCCCTTGTCCTTCCCCTTCTCCTTCTCCTTCTCCTTCTCTTCTCCTCCTTCTCCTTCTCATCTCTTTGTCAAAATTCCTGTTGGCTGCTGGATATCTCTACTTATATCCCTTGGGTACCTTAAATTCAACATGCCCAAAATTGAATCTGTATGCATCTATAAAAGTTCTTACCTTCTTTGCACTCTAGGTTAGTAAATAGTGCCTTCTCTGTCACAAAAACCTTAATGTTCATCCTATGCTTTTCTAATGTTCTCTCATCATATATAATCAATCATCATTTACTAGAAAACTCTGTCTCCCTAAAATTTCTAGAATCCATTGAATTACTGATTTCTAGTTCATATCCATAATCTGTCACCTAAGTTGTAAATTCTCTTAACTATTTCTCTGCATATGCTTTTCTAATCTGTTTTCCACATGCAAACCAAAGTGATTTAAATAGTACACAAATTGCATTGAGTAACGTCCCTGCTTACATTGCAGGTGGCTCCTCATTGTTTGTGATCCTAATAGAGTTTTATATATATAGCTATACTTACAAAGTCTCACACAGTCTGGTACCTGCTTCCTTTCTCACCTCAGTTTTTCATTCCTTCTCTATCCGTTATATTTTGCACATTTTCTGTGCTCATTCCCATGTCTGGTCTTTTACTTATGTTACCCCTTTGGTCTAGAAGGCTCTACCTTCCTTTGTCGCACTTCTATTTAAAACTTCAGAATGTAATTTATGATTTTCCCTGATAAATTTTTTCCTCTAATATGTTTTATCCCATGGTTGGTAGAAAATACCACTTATGGATTTCCAAATAATTATAGATTCCCAGAGGATTTTGTGCTTACTTATCATAGAGAACTGATTATTTAAAATATTTGATACTAGACACAGAATCAGCACAGATCCTAAAGACCAATTCAGTCCCCATGCTATGCCAGGTTCCGTCTATCTCACTTCACTTGTCTCTACCTGGATTCATTCTTTTTGCACTGGGGCCCAAAAACTTTCCCCAAGGAGGAAGCCGGGAACCATGAGGCTCACCAGATTAATTTTCTATTTCTCAGAGATCACTGTCCTATATTGCCTAATTTTCAGTGTCTTGAGAACCATTGTTTTCTATATTTTGCTGTTTGCATTCTTTTTAGTTGTTTCAGATGAAAGAATAATGCATTTCCTTAGTACATTCTTTTTGTAAAACGAAATATTGCATCTTGGGTTTTATCTATTTGAGGTGGTTGGCTTTACTGTGTCAGTTATGGGCTTTGGAAATTTACTTATATGGTAACTTAGAGAAGAAGGAGATGAGAAACTAATTCTTCTTAGCCTTTATTTTATGCCAGGTTCTTTATGTAAATGAATCTCATCCTCCTTGGCAAATCTTATTATCCTATTTCACAGATGAGTGAATAGGCTTAGAAGACTCAACTGACCAAACTCTAAAAAGTTGGTAACATCCACTCTTCAGACTCGGGCTTGGCTGCTGTCAAACCCACATCTTTTCTCACTTAAGCACACAGCTAGTTCAGTAAACTCCAGAGGCTGAAGTATTGATGGAGACCTCCATACTCATAGTTGAGTGTTATATCCATAGAGTCCTGTTACTGCACAGGTAAGTGAATCCCTAAGTGGGTTCATGCTTTAGTCTTTATATGAAGGGAACTTTCTAGAAGACCATTTCTCACCTATTCACTTCCTACTTGTAAACCCTTCAATAGGTCCCAGACTAAATGCCCAATAACTTAAACTAATCTGAAAGGTCAACCCAATCTAGCCCAGTCCTCTCTTCCCCATCATATACTGGACTCCATTTCCTCTCTCACTGCTCAGTCTTCTCCAGTCCACCAGTCCTTTCTCAGTTCCTAGAAGATACTGGGACTTCTTCCTGTCAAACCTTTTGAACAGGCTGTTCTTTCTGTTTGAAAATTTTCCCCTGTGGTACCCACATGGCTCACTCCTGAACTGTGTTCAAATTCACACTGACCAGGGATTATGAGTCGTGTGTTACTGTTGTATGTAAATTGTACCCTTTGTACTCTTCAGCACTGTCAGTTTCTGCTCCAGTGTTTCTTATAAAACTACTATAGCCTGGCATAATATGTAATCTGCTATGTTACCACATGCAGAAGCTTCCCAAGGATTTCTCCTCTCTTGTGCATGACTGTATCACCTCCACTTAGAATGGTGCCTGGTAATTTGTAGGTGCTCAACAAATACTTGTTAACTAATTAGTTAATATTTCAGGTTCTGTTCCAGATGTCTTCAGAAACTTGTAATCTAATGAGAGGGCACCGACACACAAATTAAAAAAAAGAATGTGGAAAGGCCATAGTAGAGATATGTACAGGAAATATCAGGAGCTTCTCATGTATCCTGAGTGGACTCAGAATACTTCTAGAAAAGGGCAAGGCCTTTTCTGATACTTTGGGGATTAGTTGAGTCAGCCAGGTAAGGAAGAAAGGTAAAGTATTCCAGACAGAGTGAATCTTTACAAGCAAAGTATGGGGCCAAAAAATAGCATGCCTAATTAGGCCACTAAGATCTAATGAACCCTTTTTGAAGGGATAACTCAGGCTACAGAATAAAGGATGGATTGGAAAATGATAAAATCAGAGGCAGGAAAAAACACCTAGAGGTTGTTATATAGTCTAAACTAGAGAGACTTTAAATGCAAAAAGAGAGTTGGTTCTACAAAAGTTTAGGAAATTAACGTGTCAGGTGTTTGTAACTGATGGGGTTGGGTTATTGAGGGGAAGGAGATCAAGATAAACTCAGATGCCTCCAGGTATCTCTCAGCCAATGGCACTCAGACATTTATTTTTCTCAAGTCAATTATTAGCTGTCTACATTGATAAGATAGTTTGTTGATTTGTTTGCTTGCTTTATTTTAAAATCCTTGCACAGTTTTATTTTCCATTCACACCACACTTGAGAAAGCCTAATATTTCTTTGACTTCAGGGGCAGTTAATGAAGGGAATGTGAACAAAAGTCCTGTAAGTCAATAGACTGGACTTCAGATAGAACTTCATCATATGTAGAAAACATACAGAATTGTATATATTTTATGTTGCATTGACATCATAAATAAGAAAAGTTATAAATGTATGAGAATTTTCACATCTATATTTTTTGCATTGAGAATAAAGGCCTCACATGTGACTGTTAAAACTTGCCTGCCCCCCCCCAAATACTAGTAACACACTCCTCAAGATAAAATTGTATGTTCTCTTTATGTCCATGTACTCTTCAAATACCCTGGATCACATAAGAATGGAAAAATAGGATAAAGCACTATCTTATCTCTCTACAGCATCCAAGCTGAGTTTTATGAAAATTAGTGTAGGGGCTGGAGCCAGTTGTCATTATGCCACTGTGGGTGTGAGTGTGGGCTCAGACACATGCTTAACCCCTGCTGCTGACATAGGATGGGTAAAGCAATCTCTTAGTCAAGTAGTTCATTGCTAAATTACTATGTTGAGCACAATATAATTTGAGATGATTGTCTTGAATAGAGATTTTTGCAATGACATTTTTAATGTCATTTGAATCTGAAATGTCAAAATAAGAATATTTCAGTTGGGAGGGATCAAAATATTATTTACAGCAAATGTACTCAGCTTATATTTGAGGAAATGGAGGGACAGCAAGCATAAGTGATTTTCTCAATATTGGAAGAGTTTGAGTCAAGAACCAAGAATAGGTCTTAACTTCTTAGCTCACACTTGAGCTTTCTTTCCACTGTCATGTCACAGCTGACTAAGGAAAGGAAGCCATCCTTTCAAAAGGTGGGTGTATTGGGAGTTTGGCAATGCAGGCTGAAGGTAGGAGAGTCTGGACAGTGTTGTGATTTGAACTTGAGACAGAGAGGGCCTGGGTCAGGGCGGAATGAGTGGGAACAAAAAAGGAAGAGTGACTGTGATGTCAGTTGTCAGGATGAACCCATAGGACTTGGGATGAGTTGGTTAATGAATGGTAGACAGAATGTGATGTTGCGTGATGTTGGAATAGGATAGATGGATGTGCACAGATACAACCCTATGCACATACCTCTTACAGGTATACTCCTCTTTGAATAAAATAGGGATATTACTAATTAAAAATGACCCCCCAATTCTTTGTTTCTTTAATCTTTTTAATAATAACTGTGTTATGCCAGTTTCAGTACATAGATAGGAAATAAAGATAAGAGAGATTGTTAGCCTAACATCACAAATTACTGTAAGGATTTGAGCTGAGACTTGATAAGTTTCTTGAACTAAAATCTGGATCTTTTGTCAAGAGCTCTTTTAACCAAGCAAAACATATAGAGAATATTTCTGAGTTTTCTGCTGTGGCTGATTTTCAAACCTGATAGGTTAATCTGTTATTTTACTGGAGACAGCACACAGTGCTCCTGCTAAAACAAACAAAACATATACCCTGCATCCCTTTCTTTTATTTTCCTGAATTAGGTTGGCTTACGCTACTGCTTTTCTTTGTGTTAGACAGCTAACACTGTGATACTCAGAGATGTAGTACATTGTGGCATTAGTTGGCTTTTAGTCTTTCTTTAGCTTTTTATCCTTCAGCAGGTGGGGGAAAGCATTATATATTCTGGACCTACGTATTACCTATCAAAGTCCATAAGTCATGCCTCCCTTCCACACAGTGATGGACTGCATGCTAGGAGTGTGTTTGCTGAAGCCTGCCTTTCCAGTGAATGCCTCAGTAACAGCTCACATTTTTCACCAAGTGGATGTGACAGCTGTGGCTGATCCTTGGGTTTTGTTATGCACATGCTAGACTGTTAGACGTCTTGGAAATCTCTTCTCTCCACAATGCCCAGCACGGTACCTCACATACACTAATTTTACAGAAATATGCAAGGCTAAATGAAAGTTATTATTGGCATTAAACACACATAGTTTATATATACATAAAAAATGTATTAAACTATCCATGCATATTCTCAATACATTTCAAACACCTAGTTAAAAAGCTGATACACAGATATATTATGTGAAATTTGAAACATAAATTTGAAGTTTATAGGTTAGCTGTGGAAATGGTAGTACAGTTACAAGCACAATTCTATAGACAAGAACAACCAAATATATATAATGATATAATGATAGATATAATCTGGGAGCAATAATTCCTAAAACAATGAAGATTTGCTGCCATTTTCTAATGGGCCACTGTTAGACTCTGTAATTATTTACACTCATAGAATATGGGGTCATCTTTCCCTCTTCTATTTTTCTCTTCTTATACAGAGTTGAATTATACAATAGAATTTCATTATTATTCTGTATCTTTTTTTTGATACTGGGGATGGAACCCTGGGGTGTTCTACCTCTGAGCTACACTTCTAGCCCTGTTTAATTATTAGTTTGAAATAGGTAATACTAAGTTGCTGATGGCCTCCCTAAATTGCTGAGGCTGGGCCCAAATCTGGATCCTCTTGTTGTAGCCTTTCAAGTATAGGGATTACAGGCATACACCACCACACCTGGCCCTCAGTATTTTTTTTATTGAGTTTTTAAATTCTGTAATTCTTGGTATGATTTCAGGGGCAGCTTTTGCACAGCCTTACAAATAATGAGGAACACAGCCCAGTAGCATTATTCTTACAGAGACTCATGAACAGTTTGTCGGCCAGCTTCATGCTCTGTGACAGTGAGGGGTGTTAATTTTCCAGGTGTTGTTGGTCCTATTTTGAAATGGAAGCTTTAATCTGAATAATTTTCTTTTGTTATTTGTGATTTTCTAAAGTTCCACTTTTTATACACCCTTATCTTCACAAGATGTCAACAGTCTTATCCTTTGGAATCTCTTGAGACTCCTTGGGGCACCTCTTGTCAGTTCCTCATTACTGGGCCTTTATGCTCTGTTGCCTGACATTGTATTTTCATACATGACTATTGCGGTTCGTCTTTATTCTAAGCTTTACACAACAGTTGGTATTCTCCATAATTATACCTCAGATGAAGTAAGTTTCAGATAAATATTTGTAAGCAAACTATTTTTTCATTCAGTATGAAAATAATTACGAAATGAAAGACAACATGCAGATCCAGCACAGACACCATGTTTCTTCTATGCGCACTTCCCTCCATGGGGAGAGAAAAATCAAGTAAAGCATCATATGCCACCCAAATAGAAAGGTCCCTGTGCATTTCAGAGCAGTGCAGTACAATGCAACTGAATACCCAGCATGATAACATGAGCAGCTGCAATCTCATTATGTAGGGCAAATGCTACAACTTCCTTCCCTGGTGTTGGCGCAGTACCTAGTACATGGTGGGTGCTACACATAGATGCTTATGAATGAATTAATAAAATTCCCCACATGGAAAACTCAAAATAGAGATTTTATACTACACTCTTGTTTGGGGTCTCCTTTAGCGTTTGTTCTATTTAGTATGTGGGAGAATGGGAATAGTGTCAATGTAATCTATGAGGATTGTATTTTGAGATGACCTACTGCAGTGGTGAAGCTGCAGGGATCTATTTGGGCAAGAGACACCTCCCTTAGTATATCATCACAAAGTCACTCATAACTTAGAAAAACATTTCCAATAATTTAAGAGATGTTCTAGTGCATCCACATCCATTACAAATTCTTTTTCTGCATCCCTCTCTGCAGAGTTGATAATATATTGATAAACATTATAGTGTTGCTATGAGACCATAGAAATATAAATTTTTTCTCCAGTATTTTTATTTTGAAACAGGGTCTTGAGAGCTTGATGAGGGTCTCACTAAATTGCTGAGGCTGGCCTTCTATCTTAGCCTCCCAAGTACTGAGATTACAGCCATGAGCCACCATACTCAGCAAAAAGGCATCTCTCTAAACATATATGTTTAATGTTACCTCAGCCTTGACTCCATTTTCCTTTTAGGCATTTCAAGAGCTACTTCCTAGATTTTATATATGAGAAAACTGAAATGAGGTGCGGTGGCACCTAAACCATCTCACTTACCTGGGAAAAGTGGAGTTAGGGGTAGCATGGTGGGGCTCTTCCTGTCTGCCCATTTAGATTAAAAGTCTAAGAAACAGACCGACACCAAGTTCTTCAGTTTATCTTCGGTTAGTACAGCTTTGGAAGAAGGGATGACCCTGAAGACCCTTGAACAACTTTAACATTTGTATAAGTCCAAGAAAAATCAACCTTGCGAAACATTCCATATGTTTTTATTTTTTTATTTTTTGGTGGTACTGGGATTCCTGGAAACCTTTCTGTCTCTGGGCTACACTCCTAGACCTATTTTTATACTTTTTTTTATTTGGAAACAGGGTCTCTTAAGCCAGCGCACGTGGCTTGCTTCGAACCTGCGCGATCCTCCTGTCTCTGCCTCCCAAGAGCAGGGTTTACAAGCGTGCGCCACCACGCCCGGCATCCATATGTTTTGAAATGACTAACTGAAGAGCTCACTCTGGGGTGTGACTGAATTGGAAACACAGGAGAGTTAGCACTAAGTCTTGTCAGATCTCTCAAGTTTGACACTTAACACAAGAGAAGCAGGCTGGGCCCTGGTTCCAGGCATACTGCACACTGCATGCAGGTCAGGCCACATTTAACAGCCTTTTCTCTGGTTCACATTTCTTCTCACTACAATTCCTGCAGGCTACTCTTCCACTCAGATTTCTCTGCAGAAAGAAGCTGGGTAGATACCCCTTTTCTCCATCTGACTTGCTCTTAAACTAGGCCTCTTCTCCAGTGAACACAAGGTTATGTACAGCTCAAACATGCAAAAGACAGGTCAGAGTGAGTTCTCTAGCTTTACTCCTGGGCAGATGCCTTCAGCAAAAGTGTCATGCACACAGATTATTGCTGTCCTTACCATATGCTGATTATAATTGCACCTAGAGTCCTATTCCAATATAAATATCATTCAAACCAGCTCTGCTATCCCAGGATTCCTGTAGCATGTAGAAAGAAGTGCTTGTCAGACTACCAGCACATAAATCCAAACATGCCAGGGAATCTAAATAAATCAAGTAACATCTCATTCTGAATAAGATTTAATATACCCAGTTTGTGGCAAACCACAATGTTTTGAATTTGTTCCATATGCCTAAAATTGGGTTACAGCGTGTTTTATCTAGCATGGTTCTCAAGGTTGGCCTAGATAGTCTTCATTTAGTGTCTTTGCATTTGGGTGAGCTTTGTGTGAGGGTCTTGAAGTTCTTTCTCACTTTGAGGTGACAGAAGAGTAACTAACATGCAAAGCCCAAATTTTTCTGGAATGGGGAATCACATTCCAACATGGTATCGAAACCATGTCTGTGTACTGATTTGCTAAAAGCTAACTTTGAATAAGAGCAGGTCAGCTTTAAAGTATGCTTTGCCTAAAGGAACACTGATGCTCTCAAAAGTTGTACCAGGTACACAATCAGCTTCACTAAGACAAAGTAGTAGATAGTCAAGTGTTTTGCTGTTATTCTTAAATTCATAGACAATGTTGAAGGAAAATCTAACTAGGCCATATTACCTTGGTGACAACTGAATGTCTAAAGGGCTAACTCTTTTTTTGTGTGGTATTGGGGTTTCTGGAAACCCTTCTACCTCCAGACTACACTCCCAGACACATTGTTTTTATATTTTTATTTGGAAACAGGGTCCCTTAAGCCAGCGCTGCTGGCTTTGAACCTGTGCGATCTTCCTGTCTCTGCCTCCCAAGAGCGGGGATTACAAGTGTGTGCCGCCACGCCTGGCAGGGCTAACTCTTTTTGTCTTTATCTTTATTCAATTACAAAATATGAAATTGTTTTAGTACTAATTATTTTGCTTTGAAATGGAATAAAATATATTTGTAATTTTTACCTGTTTCTTTTTCTGTCATGAATTTGCAAACAGCTAAGAACAGAGGCAAATACACCTTTGTATCCACTCCTTCATATATAAGAGCCTACCATCATTTTGTGGTCACTTTATCTCCTAAAAATAAGCATTACAAGCCAGGCATGGTGACCCATGCTTATAATCCCAGAATTTGGGAAGTTGAGACAGGAGGATCAGGGTTCACACCCAGCCTCAGCTGGACAACAAAGTTAATTCTTTCTCATCTAAGCTACAGTATCCACACATTGTCCTGACCTGGCTGCCATTCACACCATGGACCGTGGCCATGGTAGACCCCGGCCACAGTGAGGATGGAGACAGTGGCTTTTACCTCTGAATCTAGTGACAGGCAAATGGCAGTTACCTAATAGATGCTCAATAAATATGTTGAGGGCTTAATAAATATGAGCAACTCAAACTGTAGGGCACAATAAATGTGAATAAATGAATGTGTGACTTAAGTAGCCTGATTAAGTTATAGTTTGCCAGTTCATATATGCCTAATCTTTTCATATTTTTTAATTCAGTCATCAACACCTTAGTCAAAAGCCATTTGACTTCCTGCCTCCAAGTGTTATGTCAGCTTCCTAACCAGCTTATGTCAATAAATTCCTCAGTTTTTCTAAATCACTAACACATCTTAGCTAGACTAATCTCCTCCAAAGACTGCTCTGATTCCATTGCCCTGTTGTCAGATTCCACTGCCTGGCTTTCAAAATCTGTGGCTGTATAATGCACCACTGTTAATTATCCTCACCCTGCTGTGCCATGGAGCACCAGAACTGATTCCTCGTGTCAAACAATAACGCTGCACCTGTTGACTGATCTCACCCTTCCTCCTCCACATGACTCTGTCCCGCCTCCAGCTATTCTACTCCCCAGTTATATGAGATCAACATTTTCAGATTCTATTTATGAGTGAGATCATGACAATTACCCTGAGTTGACTGCTTTCAATAGATAAATGAAAGTATCTCATTGTACTTCATAAATAGGTACAAATACTAAGTGCCAATTAATGACTTATTTTTAAGTGGTACTAGGGATTTAATCCAGGGATATTCTACCTCTGAGATACACCCCCAACTCTACATATATATATAAAATTTGAAATGAGGTCATGCTAAGTTGCTGAGGTTGTCTTGAGCCTGTTCTTCCTCCTGTCTTAGTCTTCCAAGTACTGAGAATACACGTGTGCACCACCACACCTGGTTAAAAACTTTTTTTAGTTTAAAAAGTTGTAGCTACTTTAGCAATGAAACTTTCTTCTGTTTTTCAACACACAATTCTTTTTTTTTTTTTTTCTGTGGGTCTGGGGATGGAACCCAGGGGCATTTGATCTCCGAGCCATACCCCCTGCCCTATTTTTTATTCTTTATTTTGAAACAGGGTCTCTGCTGTAGCTGAGGCTCTCCGCAAACTGCAATCCTCTGGGCTCAGCATCCCAACTGCTGGAACTATAAGCGTGCGCCACCGCGCCTGGCTTCAACACACATTCTTGCTAGCCCATTTTCCCACTCCCCAAAGTGAGAGATGCTCGTTCAGGCTGGTGTTGTAGTGCTCGGATTTAGCCTCCCATCTGAGTGCTGTCCTCTCTGCCCCATCTGTCTGAATTCTAATAATTTATGCCTTGATACAGTTGGACCCACATAACAGAGAAATGACAAACTTTTTGGCATTTCTTCTCTATAGCGCCCAGATTCCAACCACATTACTGACAGTCTCATACATAGGAAAAATATTGCAAATATTTCAAAGTGAAAAGCAGTCATAATATGAAAAGATGTATATTTTTTCTCATATCACACTAGAATATAAGCCCCACATTGGCAGAAAATTTTTGTCTATCTTTTGAAAAAGGAGGTCCAAGTGAGTACAAGCACTCAAATATTGTCAAATAAGCAAGTAGAGGTATAAAATTGCCTATTATATGGTGGGAGTGTAAACAATATTTATTCAGAAAAATATCTTGGATGTACAAATAAATTTGAGTGAATTTCTTAATTTGAAGTATGATACTTTAACAAATTGCAGGATAATCAAATTATAATATTTTAGCATCTAAATTCTGAATCAGAAGCTACTGAAAATAGTAATTTCTGTACCTAACAAAAATCAATCATATATTACTCAATTATATATTATCAGGAACTTTTACACATTAATTTAAGTAGAAATTAATTCATTACAGTTTTAGTACAACCTAAAGAGATGGAGCATAAAAATAAAATAAGATTCTAGCTCAAAGTAAAATTACATACAGGTTCTGGGATTCAGAGTTGAACGACAATACTTATATTTTGCCATGGCTAAGATCACTTACCAAGATTTTCCTAAATTACATAATTTTTTTTAAAAGAAAAACAAGCTGGGCATGCTATAATCTCAGCATTCGGGAGGCAGAGACTGGAGGATCACGGTTCATGGACAGCCTCAGCTACTTAGCGAGGCCCTTCTCAACTCCGTGAGACCCTGTTTCAAAAGTAGACTAAAAAATAGGGCTGTGGGTACAGCTTGGAGGTACAATGCCCCTGGGTTTCATCCCCAGTATCGCAGAAAGAAAGAAAGAAAGAGAGAAAGACATCATAACCCATTTTTTTGAAGCTCATAGCCTGGATATCTGAAATGCAGTAGATATTTGTTAAACATTTGAACTAAAACCATTGGCAAATGTTTACTTGGTGAGTGGAGTTTTGAAAGGGGAGTGATATAGTTGAATTTGAGACAAAGAATTCTGATGACTGGAGGAGGATTAGGAGAGAGGACAAAAGACGGTAACACCTGGAGACGGTGTGTTCCTTCATCAAGGCATGGCTGCAGAACACCTGTGGCTCCTGCTGCTTGCCCTGAACTCATGGACCAGTGAGCAACTAAGAAGTATATCCTGCTGGAAAAGTTTAGGTGAAGAATCAGGAAGACCTGCTCTAAATAATAATTATCATAAAAAGGAGTGGACAATTTGGAATCTATTTATGCAGACACACTGATGGTATGGGTGCACTATGCAAAGATTGAGGGCTCGGGGACACACCTAGGGTTTCAATCTGAGGTGCCAATTTCATAGTACAGTTAAAGATATGAGTGTAGGCACCTGTGTGAGGAATGATGCGTTTAGTTTTGAACATAGAAAGTTACAAGAGTCTGTGAAAAAAATCTCTGTGGACATGACCAGGATAAAATTTCAGATAAGGACTGGTGCTAAAAAAAAAAAAAAAAAATGAGGGCCCAGGAGGGATGAATTTGGAATTGATCAACAACAAAGTAGTTGTCAAAGGCATAAATAGATGTGGAATTTCCCCACAGGGTGTTTACCTAAGTGAGATGAAATGAAGGCTAAGGCTGCAAGATAAGGAAATCAAAAGGTTAAGAGGCCAAGAATGACCCAAAAGAAGACTGAAAATTAATGGCCAGACTTGACGTCAAGAAACCAGGAAAAAGTAGTTGTATCGCTTAAAACAGTTTCAAGTGCAAGTAAAGGGGAACCTGACTCTCCTACCTTTAAACAATAAGGTAATTTATTGGCTTGCATAACTAAAATTCCAGAGGTAGAGCGGCCTCCAGGAGCTTAGTAACTTCATCAAGAAACTAGCTTCCCTTGTCTCCTTTTGCTCTGCCATGCACATTTGTTGGTTCGCCCTTACGTCCTCCCATGCTGATGCGGAGATAGAATGGCAAAGGTAGAAATTAGGGCCACATGCTCCCCAGCTCATATCCAGGCAGTCTGAATAGGGAAGCTCTCCTGGAGGAATGAGGTTTACCCACAGTCTCCAGCGAAAGGCTCCCCGTGGGCCATTGGCACAAATCTGGTTACCTGATGAATTCTGAAACAGTGATTAATTTGGGAAGAGGAATTAATTGGGTTTCTAGCTCCTGGAACTGGGGATGGATTAGTCACTCTTGTTGGTGAGAGATGAGTGCCTGAGTAGAGCTCCAGATTCTTTTAAGTGAAAGGAAGAGGACATGAGTCAGCAGGCAAGAAGGCTCCCCACCTAGGAATCAGCAAGGCTGGGTGGGTTGAGGGGTCAGTAACTTAGGCAATCACAAAAAGGAGTCAGGTAAGAATTAAAGAAAAAAAAAAAACAAAGAAAACAACAACAAAAATCAAGAGTAAACCCACTAGATAAGTAATTAGGAAAAAGTGACCCAAGAGACCCTCTGTGGAGTCTGACTACAGTGATATAATTGGTTTCTTTCTTTCTTCTTTTTTTTTTTTTTTTTTTTTACTGGTTATTGAACCAAGGGCCATTTTACCTCTGAGTTATTATGTCCAGCACTTTTGATCCTCAAGAGGTTCCTGAGAGTCTCACCACATTGCTGGGGCTGTCCTGTAATCTGTGATCCTCCAGTCTCAGCCTCTCAAGTACTGGGATTATAGGCATGCATCACCACGTATGGCTTTTACTTGGTTTCGGGTGAAGGCTCTTTTGGGAGCCAGGTGTTTTGAACTTGGTCCACGTGTCAGCCCTTCTTTGAGTTCTCATCAACAGAAAGGGAAAAAAGAGGGGCTGGATTTTATCCCATAGAGTTGGTGAATTTCAGAAACGTTTTAAAGAGACTAGCACTTGCATTTTTATGTAGGTATATGTGGGTATGAAGGAGAGATTTGAAATGTTATCATGGGACTGAAAACAAAAAAAAATTATTTTCTTTCTCATTCCTGGGTTTTAAACTAAAATTCATATTTTAAAGAGAATTCAAGAAAAGTTTTAATTTGTGTTTTTATTAAGCTATGGAAAGCACAGTGCCTGGTACACGATAGGGACCAATAACTGTTGAAATGTTCTAATCTTCTTATTTAAAAGTGAAAAAGGATTAGATTATCACTCAAACTATATACTTGTTTATCAGAGAATGGAGTCTAAAATAAACAATAAAACTATGCCACTTAAAAATAAAAAACAAATAAAACTGAGCAATGCAATAAAGCCTAGGTAACTAGATCTTACCAGGTCAGTCAGTTGAAATTTCTGGACAGTTTATATTCAACAGAGGATAACTGAGCCTTTACTACATGCCACACACAGTTCACACTGTATATACAGCAATGAGCACAAACCCCCTGTTCCCGTGGAGTATACTTCTAGAGTAAGAGACAGTTAACACGGAAATACGCAGAATATCAGGGACATAACGGCCTTGAAGAATAGTCAGCAATCATTGGGTGGAAGAGTTGCTGTTTTATATACGAAGGGTGGAGAAGGGATCTCTGAACAGGGATGTTGGAACCTAGAAACAGAACCAGGGGTCGGCTTGGGCAGCTATGCTTCTTGATGTGGAAGTACACTGAGAAAGTTGGGAAGACAGTAGGTCAGGCTGGGGGGACGGGGCAGGGACGGGAGCTCCAGGAGTGAGATGGTCAGAGAAGTGGGGCAACAGGTGTCATGGGAGGAGTAAGGTCTTGTAGGCCAAGCGAGGACCCTGGAGGTGACTGTGTGAGAGGGCTCTAATGGCACTAGAGATGCAGAGCAGAGGGCCAGCTCGGTTGGTTGGTTAGTGCTCTCACCGCCACAGGGTAAACGGGTGTCCTTGGAGAGTGTGATCCTAGGAAACAGAGTTGAAATAAATGTACCCTCCCAATTAGACAGGGAATAAAATAAAGCTACTTAAGCATAGAAACAGGATGAGGAAGATAAAAGGATGGAAATTTGGGAAGAAACTCAGGAACCTTTGACTATAAATGGTCCCTGACTTAAAATGGTTCAACTTTGATCATTTCATTTTCAATATAGTTTTCAATGAATTGCATATTTCCAGATTTTATTAAAAAATAGGCTCTGGAGCTGGGCACAGGCACTTACCCTAATCTCAGTACTACAGAATCTGAGATAGGAGAATCACAGGTTTGAGGTCAGGCTCAACAACTCAGTGAAAACCTTCAGCAATTTAATGAGACACTGTTTAAAAGTAAACCAAAAGGGTGGATATGGCTGGCTCAGAGGTGGGGTCCCCCTGGGTTTAATCCTTAGTACCAAAAAACAATACCAAAAATATATAGGCTCTGTGTTATATGATTTTGTCCAACTTTAGGCTAAATGATAAGGTTCTGAGCACATTTAAGGTAGGCTAAACTAAGCCTAGATAGATATTAAGTGTACTTTTGACTTAAAAGGTTTTCAATTTACAGTAAGTTTTTGGGACAACCCTTTTTTTTTTGTGTGTGGTACTGGGGTTCCTGGAAACCCTTCTACTTCCGGGCTACACTCCCAGAACTATTTTTATACTTTTTTATTTGGAAACAGGGTCTCTTAAGCCAGCACGGCTGGCTTCAAACCTGAGCAATCCTCCTGTCTCTGCCTCCCAAGCACGGGGATTACAAGCGTGAGCCACGCCTGGCCAAGGACAACCCTATTTTAATAAGAAGATATTTTGTGTTTGCAATGATCATAGCTATTCATATAGAGATATTCCAGGTGACACTACTTACTGTTCCTTGTGCACTGTTACACTCCCATTTGGTGAATTTTCTTTGCAGCTGGTGGAATATGAAGCCCACTTTCCCTTTTTAGCACTGACATATTACTACATACAATTGAGAACAGTGTCCCTCAAATTAATGACAATAAAACATTTTATTGTAAAGAAAGAATTGCAGGGCAGATATTTTTGTCAAACTTTCAGGAGCTATCCCAAGTGTTCTTGAATAGTATAGTTAGAACGTATCTAAATTTATGCCACATTTAACCTTTCTGGCACTGAACCTCCTGAGACAGTGATCTCAAAGCTCCTCTCCATGTGTCATAGGCTCAACCGCAGCTTATTTCAGAATTTAGAAGCTGCCCTCTGTATTTTCCAAGCAGAAATTACAGGATTATATTTTAGAAAACAACGCACATAATCTGAACAAAGCATCAGTTGGCTCAGGATTTTTTTTTTCTTGCACAGACCTTCATCACAGAGCACATGATTCCACACCCCCAATATCTGCAAACCACCAGTCCTTTCCTAAGGCTTCCTAACAAATGGAGGCATTGAATTCTCTGCAGTCCCTGGTGCCTCCCACCTGGGAGAAAGACTGCTAGCTCTGTAATTGAATCCCAGCATATGCACTGTCATTCCTCCCGCCTGCCCCCTGGTGCGACAGCAAATTAAAAGATCTCCAGGGCTCAGCCTGCCTTCCAGCTGCCAGCCCCTGGTAGACAGGAGGGAGCCAGAAAGGACCAGGTGGAGCAGTTTTGAGTTGCACTAAACACGCAGTGCGAGGAGATTGGCCACAACTTCCCAATTGAATATTTATACCAACCCCATTTCTCATCTTGCTCTTTGGCACAGGCTGGGAGTGCTGAGCTCCTGCTGGTTTCAAGGGCCATTGCATTGTGTTGGGATCTGCTCCGTGAACTATTACACCAGATGAGAAATGGGCCCCAGGTTCCTATCTATCGCTGACATGCCTTGTTGAATTTTCTTTTTTAATGGAGACTATCAAGTTATAGTGTCATAAGGGTGGGGCAGTGGTGGAGTTGCCTGACATGCCGTGGCCACTGCTGTGCCATGAGTTGTGTACAGCTTCAACTGTATTTCTGGCAGCATGGAACTTTGCTTATATTAGGGGTTCCGGGGCCTCTGGTTTGTATTCTGTTGCACTTGTGTCTTTTTCTCTGAGGTTTTATTTGTGTTTGCTGAAGTCAGGCATGTATCACAGGGCCCACTCAGCACACTTCACATTCTGATCCTTCACAGCAGGTGCTAACTTCCTTGTGCTCAAAATGAATGGGTTGAGTAACCTCATAAAGATACAGAATGTCTTGGCAGAGGGAGGAAGGGAGTAGAGAATGCCTGTCTATGGAAGAGTCTCAGTGTTATTTAGTGAGCCCTGTAAACCCAAAAAGATATTTGGAAAACCATCTACACAGGACCATTAACCTCTCCAAGGTAGTAAACTTAAGCTCATGTTCCTGATTCCCAAGCTATGTTGTGTTCTCATCGGGTACCTTCCTTATGTGGGTTTTGTCATCAGATTTATTAAGAAAAGTCACTTTTTAATTGTTTCTTTTTTTACCTTAAACTTTCCCTGGTGCAATTAAATTATACATCATGATGATATTCAAAGAGATACAGACTTAAACACACACATCTCTTGGTGTATTTCCTTCCACACACTCAGCACTTCCTTCCCTTGCTCCCTCCCCATACTTGTTAAAGAATTGGTGGTATAACCTTGTATAGATGCAACCTTGTTTGAACTATTCCCTTCCTCAATCCTAGTTCTTATCCTCCCCAGTTCCCTCCCCCAATCTCCTTCCACTCTTTTGCTGTCTTCTTTCCTCATTTGGCTGAAGTCCTTTTACTTTCTACTTTTGTTCTAGCTTTCACATATGAGAGAAAACACATGACTCTGGGCTTTGAGAATAGCTGATCTCACTTAGCGCAATATTTTCCAGTTCCTTCCATTTTCCTGAAAATGACATGACTTTGTTCTTCTTTATGGTCGAATAAAATTCCATTGTGCCCATATACCACAGTTTCATTATCCATTCTTCTACTGATGGACACCTAGGTTGGGTCCACAGTTTGGCTATTATGAATTGTGCTGCTATACACATGGGCATACATATATCACTACAGTACTCTAATTTCAATTCCTTTGGAAGGATATGGAGGGTGGTGTAGCTGGGTCATATGGTAGTTACATCCCTAGTCTTTTCAGGAACCTCCATACTGACCTCCCAAGGGCTTGTACTAATTTATAATATCACCAACAGTATATAAAATTTCCTATTTCCCTGCATTCTTATCAGCACTTATTATTGTTTGTATTCTCAATGACTGTCATTCTAATTAGAATTGTATGATATCTCAGGGTGGATTTTATTTTCATTTTCCTGGTAGCTAATATTGTTGAACATTTTTTCATATATTTGTTGGCCATTTGTATTTCTTCTTTTGAGAAGTATCTATTCAGTTCAGCAGCTTATTTTTAAATTGGGCTCTATTTATCTTTCTGATGTTCAGTTTTTGAGTTCTTTATGTTTTCTAGATATTATTCCTGCATCAGAGGAATAGCAGGCAAAGACTTCCTCCCAGTATACGGCTTTCTCTTGAGACAAGGATCTATAAAACTGAACTTCTTGTGAATTATTGATTCTAAAATGAAATGCTTAGATAATGAAATGTAAGTTATTAGGGCTCCGTGCCCGTGAGAATCCAGGATCTGTTCTCTAAATTAAAAGCCTACCACAGTAACCTCTTAGTCTTTTGTGGTAATGATATCAAAAAGGAAGAACAGCTGGGCGTGGTGGCGCGCGCTCGTAATCCCAGCATTCCCAAGGCTGAGACCTGAGGACCGCGGTTCGCGGACAGCCTCAGCTACTGAGTGAGGCCCTCCACAACTCAGTGAGACCCAGTTTCAAAATAAAGAATTAAAAAAATAGGGGAGAGGGTGTAGCTCGGAGGTCGAATGCTCTTGGGTTCCATCCCCAGACCCACAAAAAAATAAAAGATAAGAAAATAAAAGAAAAACAGAGGCATGCATTACAATTGGTACACAGAGAATCCAACAAGGTATGTGTCTCAGATTTCTGACGTATTTATGAAGAAAAGATGGAAAAACATATAAAATGATTAGTACAGTAGCTGTTCTTGGGGAGATGATATAAATCCGGATTTGACTCTCAGGGTCCTTTTCAACTGTCCTTGATGTTGGCCTGTTGGTCGGGTTTCTACTGTGAGGGTATTGGAGGCATGCCAAGCAGCTTCAGGCCAGCACGGCACTGGGGGAGAGCGCACTGAACACCAGAACCAGAACTAACGCGACAGGCCATAAAATGGATTCAGTCCAACAACGTGGTGTGTGGGAGGAACACATGGGAAGCTGGTCACCTAACATCCAAATGCCAAATGCTGTGTAGCTGCTGGAAAGAAATGGGTCCTAAAGCATCAACAGGAGCCAGGCTTCAGCACTTCCTGGGCCAGGTTGCAGGCTGGGCAAGGTCTGGCAAGTGTCTGAAAGGTCCATTAATATGCTCTTCAGCCTTCTATCTATGTTTATTTATTTATTTATTGTTCTCACAATTTAAGGAGAACCCTGGAATGTCTTCAGAAGAGAATACCTGGGGAATTAGGGAGCTTGCAACAGCCCAAGTGCACTTAAGGACCAGGAGAGGGCTGGCCTAAGGGGGAAAGGCTCTTGATTAGGACAGCCCCTTGCTATTGGAAGGGCTGTTCTATGCAAGAGGGGAAAGGCCTGGTCTGCAGTGGGTGTGTTTTCTTCTAGGTCCAAAGGTCCAAGATGGGAACCACAGGTGGAAAGCTTTTTAATAGTATAAACTATCTGCAAATGAAATTAACTGCCTCTTAAGAAGCTGAATTTTTAGATAATGTGAGTTTCCAAATAGCAAAAAGCAGGGGTTTAGTGTCACTGTTGCAGAAGCAATCGTAGTGGAAGCTAACATTTTTAAAAGTATGAACCACAGTTAATTTTAAGTATGAGCCACATTTAATTCCCACAGTAGCCCTCTAATGGATACTGTTAACTTCTATGCCAGCCTTAGGTGCCAGGATTGGTAAATGGTAGAGATAGGGTTAAAATGCAGGTTCAGGAGTAGAAAATGGGGTGGGAACAGGGGAAGGTCTAAATGAGTGATGTGTGCATGTATGCCTCTACCATCTTGTACCATTAAGATGGTGATCACAATGCACCAATTAAAAAAAAAAGAAAATGCAGGTTCAGGTGATAGTAGAGGCTCTTAACACTGCACTCATCTCCAAATATAATATGGTATTTTGTGTTTAAGGACATCTAAGCCAGGTATAGTGGCTCATGACAGAATTCCCAGTACTTGGGAAGCAGAACTAGAAAGATCACAAGACCAGCCTCAGCAATTTACTGAGACTCTCAGCAACCTATAAGACAATGTTTCAAAAATAAAATAAAATAAAATAGGGTTGGGGATATAGCTCGGAGGTAGAGCATCCCTCTCTTCAATACCCAATACCCCCCTAGACATAAATACACACTCACATAACGTTGAATATCCCTTTAGAGACTGAAACCCAATTATTTCAATAGATAACCATCTTGATCTTGTACATCACATCAATTCTTGGTTCTTGTTAGTTCCCACACTTTAGTATTGAAAAATATTCACTTGCTCATTTGTTTTTCCTGTATGCAGTGGCTTCTTACTGGGAGGGTATTTTTTTAGGAAAAAAAAAAGGTTGATATATTTCTCAGTATAATTGATGGCATTAAATGCTTTGATTGTGGTCTTATGGCTTTGCCCCACTCCATTCTAGAGGAAAATAATTTCCTGCTTCATTAACCATGGTTTGTAACTGATCTGACAGAAACTTGACTCCTGAATCCTTCAAATAATGCTTGGAGGGTCTGTGGACCTGTGTTCACTTCTTTGTTTTCCAATGAAGGGATGCTTTTGCAACCCCAAATCGAGAGGCACGGTCTTGCTAGTTTAAAATATTTACTTACATATCTTGGGGTGGTTGGAATAGATATATTTTATCTGGATAATTTGTTAGAGTCATTGCAAAGAAGGAGTCAGAGTTGCAGGTTGACAGCCAGAAGCCCCGAAAGAAAGGACTGTGGAAATGTCCCCAGAACAGTATGTCCATGGCTTCCTTTGCTGCTGCTCCAGGGTCTGAGGTCACGCTGGCAAATGGGTCACTTGCACTGCAAGCATTCATGCTGGCCTCAGTGACATGCATGAGGTCGGTGGCAAATTATAAGGACAGCACCCGTTTATTATAGAGCCCACTTCCCTGACCCTGGCCAAGGGTCTTCCTTCTCCTGCCCCCAGCTCTGACTGTCTGAGGAAATGGCTTCCTGTTGGAAATAACTAGAAAGGAAAGACTATGAACTTAGCCAGAGAACACTGGATCAGTGTTCCATCACACTGAACGGGTGATGCAGGCCTCATGCAGCCAGGGGCTACAGCTCCAGGCCTTTCTGCCAGCAGGATACCTGGCCCAGGGCTGCGGCTGTGACAGGGACTTTTAAATGATAATCTGAAATATGCTGGCACAAGATGACCTGGCTTTGTTACTTGATATTTTGAAAGACCTGTACTTTTTCCAGAAAATAGGAACTTGTATTCAATGGTGACTCACTCAGGGTTTTTTCCTTTGATCTATGTTTATCAAGTTGCTTTATTAGTTTTTTCTTCTACAATTTCTTTTTGTATCCATGCAGGGTATGCCTGCCTGCCTGCCTGCCTCCCTGCCTGCCTTTCTCTCTCTCTCTCTCTCTCTCTCTCTCTCTCTCTCTCTCTCTCTCTCTCTCTCTCTCTCTCTCTCTCTCCCTCCCTCCCTCCCTCCCTCTCCCTCCCTCTCTCCCTTTCTCAGTCTCTGTCTCTCTCTGTCTCCTGTGCACACTCACGCATGCGTGCACACCTCAATAATTTGGAAGATCTCAAACTGCACATGTAGATACTGAAAACTTCCAAACACATTTAAATCACAGCACTAATTCCTGTCTCCTCCACTTTTCCCCTTATTCTAACAACACCTTAAGAGCTCTTTGAAGACCCTTTGTATTCGTAGAACGTTCCCTATAACATTGTAGATGCTCAAGCAGTGTTTGCTAAAATAGACTACATTTGATTCAGAGTAACTCACACCATTTGGTCTATACTTTTCTGCTTCTGTTTTATTATGTAGTCACTAGTACCCACTAACAGCAATGCACTATTCTGTAGGGGGAGAGCAATGAACAACATAGAAAGCAATCCCTACTCTAATGGAGCCTCGTCTCATAATTTAATTACTTGGGGGAGAAGGTGGTATTGTAATTTTTAATTCTCAGAGAGAACTGAGTCTTATATTGCATGAAAAAGGATGTTATGAGCAAAGAAAGTATCAGAAAACTCTTGTTCTACATTCTGGTGGTCAACATGCTAATTTGATGCGCTCTGAGAATGTCAGGAGTAGAGCCATGCATCGATAAGGCCCACTTGTTACAAAAAGGAGAAGCTGGAGTGTCACTGAGAGCCTCAGATGCTTTTGCACTTCTTGTGAACCACTGATATCATTAGTCTATAAATAAACAGGGCCATGACTCATTACCAGGATCTCTGCAGAATGAATCATAGTTTTTGCATTGGAGTTGATACTACAGTGCACATATGTAAGGCTTGTCCTTCCTTGGGTTTGAAGGAGATATTTAATGACATTAGAAATAAATTCCCTGTATGCTACAGAAAAAAATTATGGAGAGGAATCAATAAATCACTTGCCAGTTTCTTCAAAACCTTATTTACATGAGGTTTTATTTTATTTTATTTGGTCTGTGGATATGTTCACTTTTATATATTTTACAGATAGACGCTAGTATTTACAAGACCTCATGACATAAAAATCGCTAAAGGGGTTTGAAATAGACATATTTGGAGAAAAAGAGGATCACATTTATTTATTTATTTGTTTATTTATTTATTTATTTATTTATTTATTATTTTTAGTGCTATGGGCTGAAATAAGGGGCATCCTTCCTCCAAGCTTGCCATGTTTTTCAATTTTGTTTTGAAACAGGGTCTCGCTAGGTTGCTGAGAATCTCCATGCTCGCTGATGCTGTCCTCAAACCTTTGATTCTCCTGTCGCAGCCTCCCATGTACTGAGATTACAGGCCTGCGCCGCTGTGCCCAGCAAGTTTCACTTTTAAATATCTTAATGAGCAGAGTAGATTTGGCAGAAGAGATACCTGTAGTTGTAATAATTTTGAGAAAACCATTCAAAGCGTCTTATTGAAAGATGTGCATTTCTAGTTATGGTTTCAAATATTAAAGAAGTAAAATCACTAAAAAAATGGGAAACATACAATGTGTGGGAGAAAGAACTTGTGCTCTGGCATCCAAGATATGTGATTTCACCTTTCCTTGCGGCTGCTTTTTGCCTACATGATCTTGGGTATGCTATGTATCTTCTCTGAAACTCATTTTCTCTATCTAGTTAAGGTAGGAAATTCTGTGTCTATCAATGTGTCGTTTTAAAGATTAAAAGACATAAAATATGTGCAGCACCAAGCATAGAATGTGTCATCCAATATGGACTTGGCAAAAATTGATATTTGTTAATAATTTTATAAATTTACATTCTACATATGTTGTAGACATTAAACTTCAAATGCAGCTGCACTTTCACAGTTAAATTAATTCAAAGCTTCCTAAAGGACATGCAAAAATATTCTTGCCATATTTGGGAGAATAACAACACATCTCTGTTTTCTACAGACTCTTCGGGTTGTAAGAAACATCAACCCACTAAATGTAATTTGAGCAAAAGGAACTAAATTGTAAAGATCCAGATAATTGAATTTCGCTTCCCTGTGGCCAGGAATATAACGTGACAAGGCTATGTTGGTTTTCTTTGCTATTTGTTTTGTTTTGTTTTGCAGAAGTATCATTTGCTATTTTGTCTGGGTTCTTCTCTGTGGTGCATGCTCCATTTTTTGTTGTTGTTTTTCCTGACTGATTTTCCTGGCTTACCGATCTTGCACAAGGCCCAAACTGGCTACGTGCCCCTACAATACTACGTTGTGGCTTCAGCGATACCACTGATCGGATTCCTCCCCACCATTATTTCTTCAAATCGACCAAAACCCAGCTAAACATTCTTGAGAAATTTCTTGACTCCAACTTTGCACTGTTTTCTTTCTGTTTGATTCAGTGGAAATTTCATACTTTAGACCTTAAGTTTCTCTGTGCAGGGTCTGTGTTCTCATTCAGACTGCAATCTCCTTGAGTGTAGGGCTGTGTTGGCCATACTCAGTGATCCTAATACCTCGGCCAGTGCTCTTGCATGCAATAAGCAATCCTTAATTTGTTTGATCCCTTAAATGCAAAGTCACTGTGTTCAGCAGGTCCAAGAGGAGGTAGTAAAATTATTATTAAGCACTCATTGTTCATTGTAATAAAGCCCATTAATCAGTAGTGTCTACTAATACTACTTTTTCAAGTCCTACTGTTCCTGAGGTCATCTTTGTTCCTGAATTTCAAGTTGTGTTATTGTTGTTTTTGTTGTTGCTTGTTTCTGTTTGTAACACTATTAATAAACCTTCTCATTCCCAACTGCCATTAAAACTCATTTCTTGGCCAGGTGTAGTGGCGCACGCTTGTAATAATCCCTACGCTTGGGAGGCTGAGAGAGGAGGATCGCGCAGGTTCAAAGCCAGCCTCAGCTACTTAGCGAGGCTCTCAGCAACTTAGTGAAACCCTGTTTCCAAATAAAATATAAAATAGGTCTGGGAGTATATTCCGGTGGTAGAAATCCTCTGTATTCCACCCCCAGTACCACCAAAAAAAAAACAAAAAACCTCATTTCTCCCAGTTTTTTAAACCTAAATTTGCCTTGTTAGCTGGGTGTGATGCTGCAGCCCTTTAACACCCTAGTACTTGGAAGGTTTAGACAAGAGGATCACAGGTTCAAAGCCAGAATCAGCAATTAGTGAGGCTCTCAACAACATAGCAATACACTGTTTCCAACTTTAAAAAATAAAATAAAATAAAGCTAGGTTGTAGCTTGGAGGAAGAATATACTTGGGTTCTATCCTCAGTACCACCCCCCCCAAACACACACACAGTAATAATAATGATTTGCCTTGTTGAACTCATATTCTTGACTTCACAGCTTTCATGGATTTGGCTTGCACATCATTTCACTCACTCACTCACTCACTCACTCACTCACTCATTCATTCACTCATCATGCAATTGTGGAGAAACACAACGTTCCAGGCACTGCTGAGACATTGGGAATACAGTCAGTGGGAATAAGGCTGTGAACAAAACGGGCTAAAATCTCTGCCTTTTTGCTACCAGTTCCCTTCAGCATGAGGAATTTACTCTAATATTTCTTGGGTTTGATCTGCAAGCAATGAATTGTCTCATTAAAAAAATCTTTATTTTACCTTCATTATTGAGGGATATCTTTCTTGGATATAATTTCTAAGTTAACATTTTTTTTTTCCTCCAATCTCAATGATCCCATTGCCTTCTGGCATGCATTGTTTTTCCACAAAATGTCTATGAAATATTTATCTGGTTGCATTTATTTATTTATTTATTTATTTATTTATTTATTTATTTTGTTTTTGTCATTTGCTTTCAACAATTTGATCTTGGTGCTCCTTGGTTTGGATTATATGTGCACAGGCATATAGTGTATCCTGCTTGGGCTTCAGTGATATGTTTCATGAAATTTGTAAAATATTCAGCCTTCATTTCTTTAAATATACATATTGGCAACTCCCTTGTCCTCTTTCTGGTACTTCAGTCGCATATAGGTTAGGTTTCTCAACACTGTTCCACAGGAACAACTTTTTACCAAATTTTGTTCATTTTATTCTTTTAGTTGAATATTTTCTTTTACTCTATCTTCTAGGTCATTCCTGTTTTGTCTTATAAAGTGTTGTTAATTCTGTGAAGTGGATTTTTCACTTTGTCATTCTCAGTTCTAGTTTAACTTTAATTGTATCTTACTATTCATTTCGCTTTTAGGTTCATGCTTGTCTTTGCTAACTGTACTTAAAATTTTGTTTTCCAATTTCATTCACAATAACCTCAAAACCAACAAGATACATAGGAATAAACCTAACCAAAGACATAAAAGACCTCTTCAATGAAAACTATAAAACATTAAAGAAAGAAATCGAAGAAGACCTAGGAAGATGGAAAGATCTCCCTTGCTCATAAACAGGAAGAATAAGTATCAGAACAAAATCATATCATTTGCAAGAAGGTGGAAAGATCTGGAGTACATTATGTTAAGTGAGATCAGCCAAGCACAGAAAGAGAAGGGACATATGTTTTCTCTAATATGATCAAGCTAGGGAGTATTAGGGATACCAGCAGGACTCCAGATAATGGAGGGGAAACCAAAGTCAGATAGGAAGGGTAGAGGAGGAAGAAGGCTGAGGTTTATTAATGAAAAAGCTACATTCACATATATTCTTACATATGAATGTAACATTGTTAATCTGGACACTCAGTATTGGGAGGGAGGGAATAGGGGAAGGGGGGGATTGAATACCATGCTATTATATGTCATTGTCATATGATGTGAGACTATAGTGCACCAATAAAAAATAAATTTTAAAAAATGAAAATATTGCAAAAATCTAAAATAAATAAATAAATATAATTTTGTTTTCATGTCATCACCATCTGCAAATTCCATCTGATCCTTTGTTACTTATAACTATGTTTTTATTTTCTGATTTTCTCTGGCTAATGGATTACATTTTCTGGCTTCTTTACATTCTAATAATTTTAATTGAATAATAATAGATTTTACACTATTGAGGGCTTGATTTATTTTTCCTTTAAAAAGTATCTGCCTTTTTTCTCCAGAGAGTTAAGTTACTTACAGATCAATTTGAGTTTTTGAGTCTTCTGTGTGATCTTTGATAGGACAATTTGGTTTAGAGTCTACTTGAAGACAAGGGCAAGTTTAGCCCTGTGTTGAAGCTGGAGCCCCTGGGGGTTTCCACTGAACTCCAAATACCATGAAGGTTCTGTGTGACTTCTCAGAATTGTTCAGCTTAAAGTTCCCCATGATTCATTGCCCAGTCTCACAGAATGCCACCCTCTGTGCACACCGCTTAATATTCGGCACCAACTCCAGAAAGCTTGTAGACAAATTTCTGGAACTCCTTAGATCAGGTCCCCACTATGAGATTTTCCACATCACAAATTCTAGCTACCTCATCTCCAAATTTCTCCAACCTTCCAACTCATCAATTCAGCAAGACAGCTGTACTATTCTTATATTGAGGTCCAGTTAATGCCTCTAGGATAAACAGTCAATAATTGTAGGGCTGTGGTCGGGGTCCCCAAGACCATCCTCAACTTCAGTGATTTGCTAAAAAACAAAACAAAACAAAAACAAAACTCAACAGACTCAGAAAAAAACTGTCAGAGTACAAATTAAAATCAGCAAAGAAAAAAAGAGCACAAAGGTCAGAGTCCAGGAGAACCCAAGAGTTTGTTTCCAGTTCTCGTCTCCCATTAAAGTTGTATAGACAGCACTTACCTCTCCCAACAACAAGCACAAAAATACCCAAGAGCATTGCACACACAGCGCAGAGGCTCATCCAAGCCCTGTCTGTGAATTTCAAGGCATGAGCCACATTCAGGTCTGCTTCTCTTTAAGGTGTTTTCTCTCCACTAGGATACACATATTCCTACTTCTTATGTCTTAGAATATTTGTAGTATCCTGAACATTATAGAAAAAATTAGTAGAGACTGAAGCATAATATTTGTTTTGTTTTGTTTGTTTTCTCCAAGAGTTTAAGTTCTTGCCTCTGCCTGGCTGATCATTCTGGGCCTCCTGGAGTTGAGTTGAAACTCTTAAACAACCACTTCTTTGATACTTCAGTATTTGAACTTGAGACACATTGACTGAAGTTGCAGATTATTTTTAGTTCATGTTTCATTTTGTCCTGGCAAAGCCCCTGTCCTTGTAACTTTGGTAAATTTACTTATTAGTCCTAGTATTTTGGGTTTTTTTTTATGGATTTCAAGGTTTTCTTCATAAACAATTATGTCATATGTGATTATAGAGTTATCTTTCTAAACTTCTAAACTTCTACACTTTAGCCTTTTTATTTATTTATTTTTGTCTTATAAGATTGCTAGTAAAATGTTGTGCTGAAAAGGGAAGAGCACATTTGCCTTGGCTCTGAAAAAACTTCAATACTTTATCATTAAATACAACATAGAGTTTTTTTTTATAAATAGTTTTTATCAGATGAAAGAAAAATACTTCATTTCTTAGAATAACAATAATAACAATAACATATTTCATGAAGAGATGATGAATATTGTCAACTACATTTTTGCACCCATGGAAATAAAATTCTGTTGATATATTGAATTTCATTGATTTTCAAATGTTAAATCAGATCTGCCTTCCTGGGATAAACCACACTTGGTCATGATATATCTTTCTTTTTATTGCTGGACTTGATTTGATATTTAGTTACATATTTTTCATCCTTGTTTACAAAAGTATGGATCCATAATTTTTGCTTTGAAAATGTCATCTTCTGGGCCAGAGTCATGCTGTGCTCTTTCAACAGAGTGGAAACTATTACGTCCTATTTTTGTTTGACAGTATTTGTAAAACATTAATAATTTTCCTTAAAGGTTTGCTAACATTCACTAATGAAGCCATATGGCCTGGGGGTTCCAGTTTCTTCTATTGGTAATTTACATTCAGATCTTTCTGGTTTTTTTGTTTTGTGTGTGTGTGTGTGTGTGTGTGTGTGTGTGTGTGTGTGTGTTTTGCTGTAAATTGAACTCAGGGCTTCACACATGCTAGGTACATGCTACTCTCCTGAGCAACACCTCAAACTTCCCTGGGTGTTCTATTTTATTATGGATCAAGTGTTAGAACTGTGTCTTTTGTGAACTTCACTGATTTTATCATACCATTCAAATATTTCTTTACCCTTTAATGTTATCATTATCTCCAATCATCTTCTGGATTTGTAAATTTTCTATATTGTGCATAGATTTATTTTTTCAATTTTTTCTACTCTTTACTGCTTCCTTCTATTTTCTCTATTTAGTTTTTTAAGGTAGAAACTTAGGTCACACTTTTTTTTTTTTTTTTTTTTTGCGGTAATGAGGATTAAACCCAGGGGCATTCTACTTCTGAGCTACACCTCAGCCCTAGTTTTTATTCTTTATTTTGAAACAGAGTCTCCCTGAGTTTCAAAGGATCTCACTAAGTAGCTGAGGTTGTCTATGAACCGCCGTCCTCCTGTCTCAGCCTGTCAAATGCTGGGATTACAAGTGTGCGCCACCACACTTGGCTCGGTCACACATTTTTAAATCCTGGTCCTGCCCTAATATGAATTTCTCACTAAGTACTAGATTATTTGCATGCCACAAGTTTTGATTTGATGTGTATTCATAATAATTTTGTCCTAAGTATTTGTTAAATTTATGTCTGAATTCTCCTTTGTCCCAGAGATTATTTGAAAGTGTAATGTTTCATTGTCAAATATCAGGGATAATTTAATATATTTTACTACTTTTACTTTCTAAATTAATTTATTGTGTTCCCATATCATATTCCGTATGATCTCAATTTTCAAAGCTATGGACCAGCATATACTCCTTTTGGTGGGCATTCCATTACACCTGACAATAGCGTATTTTTTACAGTCATCGGTGGACACTTAGCATCTCTTCCTAAGGAAGTTTTTCTGTCTTCATTGCTTTCTAATTTCTCAGTTTCTATCTGCTAATAATACTCTTCATTTTTAGGCCTATTTCATGTGATCTAGCCTCCACATCTTTCTGATGTTATTTGCACGGCATATTATTTACTGTCTTTATTTTCATTTTATTTGTACTTTGTTCTTTGGTTTGTTTTTTATGATGCTGAAGTATTGAGGATTGAAACCAGGGTCATTTTTTCTCTAAGCTATACCTTCAGTCCTTTTTATTTGTTTAACATTCTAAAACAGGGTCTTGCTAAATTGCCCTCCATCCTCCTATCTTAGCCTCTCAAGTACAAGGATTACAGGCATGCACCACCATACCTAGTTTATTCTTTTCCCCCCAATCTACTTGGGCTTTACCACTCTTCAGGTTCCGAGGAAGCAAACACTGAGATAGCAATGCATATGCAGGAATTTATTGGGGTTGTGATCTCAATATCAAAACCTTCTGGGGGAAGGAAGGTATCAGAATTGGACTGAGAGACTTTGATCTTCTGTGCAATTCCAGCAAAGGTCTCAGCTGGTTTTATGGGGGTCGTACGCTAGGAAACTCTGGGGCAGGGAGCAGGGTCTTTATATCCTTACATTGATTAGTTATCACAGGAAGGCTGCCCCAGGAAAGATAGGACCTTAGACACAGTGACTCTTTAGCTGAAGGAAAGACCTGGAAAGGAGCTCAGCTGAATGTTGATAATTGGTAATACTTCTAGTTGCTTTAGGAATGAGTTCTTCAGGCCTAGAGCTGTATGCCTGAGCAATGCACTGTACCACTTCAGTGTGCTTATACTTAAATGATTCTTGTGTGGACCCCTATGGTTAAGGTCATGTGATGCGATGTAACAATCTGTGGCTTTAGCCACTGATACTTAGTCTACGCATCAATGTGGTTAGGTTTGTCTTTGCCATCTTGCTGTGTATTTTCCATTTGTTCTTTATGTCTTGCTCCTTTGCCGTTTTCATTGGGGTAAATTATATTTTAAATTGCACTTGAATTATTCTATTGAATTTTTGTCATACATGCTGCTGTTTTTCTCATTAATGTTTAATGGCTACTTCATCCTTTCCAAATTCCAATCTCTTGTGTCATCAGCTCAGCAAGGCAGCTGTGTTCTGCTTGTGTTGAGGTTTAGTTTATGTCTCAGTGGGGTTATTTTATGTATCTCAAACTTATCTTTTATCCAAGTATAGTATAACACCTAATGACAAATGGAAGAACCTTTAAAAATATCATTTCATTTCACCATACTTTTTTTTTTAATCTCAATAGGCTGTCTTCCAGAAACTAAGAGAAAATTAAAAGATAGCCTTTGATATTTACATGTGTGTTTACATTTATGTTATGTTTATGTTTGATATTCTCCCTTTCAGCTGAAATCTTCCTATAGTATTTCTTCTTGTTGCTGTTCTTCAGGTCATTGGTGACAAATAGTATCAACTTTTATCTTGCATTTTTCATTTTATTTTTTTCTAATTTCCTTTCAAAGAAATTGCCATTCTTTCAAGAATACTAATTTTATTTAGGATCTCAATTCTAGCACATTCTTTGAATAAAAAAATGTGTCTCAAAGTCTCCTCGTCCTCCTGAATGGATAGATATCGTAAGTGTTATATCTCCAGCTCTTAGCTCTCTGGCTCATTTTTCAGCTGCCTGGGTCAACAAGGTGTCATCTATAAACTTCTGTTCTGGCTTTGAGTTCCATTTATTTCTGGCTACTTGTTTCTTTCTTAACAATAGAAAGGGATGCTAACTTATGGGAGCTAAATGTTTTCAGCATTTCTCAGGTTTATAGTAGAGGTGATCAGTTTAGGAGGGTGGGTGTCCCTTCCAACTGCCAAGAAAACAGTGATTTTTTTTTCTTTACGTTATTATATGGAATACTTGTAGATGATAAATAATGAGCATATTCTAAGGCCTAAATTTCTTTGGAAGCTTTTCTTATTTATTTTTCTATTTTCAATGTATTGGCATATTCATCTGATTTAACAAGAATGTCTTAACTACTAGTTTTAGTTATTGTGAGATCATATATGTGCTCAATGGAGTAATGTCTCCAATTTATTAAAAGTAGTTGCTGAAATTTTAACTTTTGTTCTGCTGCTTTCTGCTCTGACAGGTCTATGGAAATGCAGGACCTAGCGAGTCCTCACACTCTTATTGGAGGTAGTGATGCTCCTGGTAGCTCCAAACTGGATAAATCCAATCTCAGCAATACATCAGTCACTACAAATGGGACAGGAGGTAAGTGTTCCACCCCAGAGAGGCCCAGAATCACATCTTAAAGTTTTCTTTAATTTCATATGATAGGGATATGCTAATAAGTGAATATCTCACTACCAATTCCATAATCAGCATTACACCCAAGGAATATATAGTTTTCTTGGAATTTGTGTTCTCCTTCTGTAAGTGCAAACATATGGAGAAAATAGATAGTCCTGAAGAATATTATAAGGACCTATAGAAAGTCTCTCTTCATGTATTTTTTCTTGTAAATATTCCAAAAAAACTCAGAAATTGTGGCCAAAGTATTTGTGCCCTGAGATTATATGTAAACATACATTGCATTTTGGGTTTTAGTTTGAATTATAAAAAGGAGTTATGCCAAAATTTTTCACAAAAATTGCTTTTAAAATTATTTGGGGAATACAAAAATGTTCATATCTGCTGTATTTTCTTTTCAAAGAGAATAATAGCATAATACCTAGCATTTACTTAAAAAGGATGACATTGTCTCCAGTTACATTCTCATTTCATCACACCAGAATTATACTGCAACATATGGTAACAGTAATAGCTATAATTTAAGTCATTCTGCTTTATTTTTTTAGAAAATGCATTCAACTAGTCAGAATGTGTGATCTAATTCTTGTATCAGAATATGTAGATATGGAGACTATATATAACACACATATATGATACACATATTACATTTTAAATTATTCAAAATCATTTTGAAATTTTGCAGTTCTCATTTAGTCAATAAAGTGAAATTTGTTCTAATTTGGAACTATTCACATTACCAGATATCAGCATTTGCCACATCATATTTTCTTTAAAATTTTAAATAAATATAAAATTGACACACCTCTTCCCATTTAATATAACTGTGCAATCTAAAAGTTTCTTTGTCAAGTTGTGTGCATTGCAACTTACCTGTATTTAATAATGTTTTACACCAACCCCTTTGTAGATTAACATTCTCCTTGTTTATAATGTTTATTTGTCTCTAAACATGCATCTATAATTTCAGCTAATTAATGACAGAATTGCAAACGTATAAGAATATTTAGTGATGACTAGTATAGTAAGAACATTTGCATTAGAACTTTAAATTCGTAGAGTACTAATAAGATTAGACCTTTGATCAGACCTTGAAACTCACGAAAGATCATGTATCTATCTTTAACGGAACCGAAACAGATCTGATAAATTACAAATGAGGAAATCATACAGTGCAGTTATAATTTGGCTAAGAGGTCACAGACCTACGCAAGGGTTGAAGTTTATTCGTGTGCACTCAGCAGGCATTCAGACAATGAACTCCTTTACTGTTCCTGTTCTCAGGGGACAACATGACTGTTTTAAATACAGCAGACTGGTTGCTGAGTTGCAACACCCCCTCTTCCGCAACAAGTATGCAAGCTGATGGTACACTGCATGCGGTTGTGTGTGTGGATTTGCCCCTCTGGTTTGCTGTCTGTCGCTCTTTCTACGTTTTCCTCTCTTTTTTTGTGGCCAGTTCTTGTAAAGAAAAAAAGTGGATGTGCCTTGTAGTTGTTTGTGGATAACATTTGACTATAGTTTTCTTATTCTAATATTATATTGCTTAGATCAGTAGTATTATCTTCTTAGATTTTTCATGACTGAGCAAACAGGTGCATACACTGGTTTGTAACTACTTAACAGTTTATTAGGTGGTTAACTCAACCCAACAGCAGTCATGGAGATCAGAGCAGTCAGAGGAGTGAGTAGGCTTACAGACTTAGTTACATATGACCTTAAGTTAATAATATAAATTTACCTAATTTAATAATTTAAATTAGATTCCAAACAAGGCCAAAGTATGTTGTTTTATTTTATAGACTTTGGCAAATATTCCAGAGTCAGTAGTACATATCTCATCCCTTTAAAAAGTGCCAGTGGTGAAAGCTGGAGACTTAAAATTATAAATTAATATTAAGTCTCTTAAAGTGTTTTTGATCTATAATTATTAACTAAATCTATTTGCACACACATAAATATATTTTCTCCTATAGGAACTATTCATATGGTACCAGGTGTGGTGGCACATACCTGTAATCCCAGTATGTGGGAGGCTGAAACAGCAGGATCACAATATCCAGGCCAGCCTGGGCAACTTTCTTTCTTTTCTTTTCTTTTCTTTCTTTCTTTCTTTCTTTCTTTCTTTCTTTCTTTCTTTCTTTCTTTCTTTTTTGTTGTTGTTCATTTTAAGATACTATCTTAAGAATTTAAAAATAGCTGGGGATGTAACTCAGAGGTAGAGTGTTCTTAGATCCAATCCCTCTACCAAAGTAAAAAAAAAACTAAAACAGAAACTGTCACACTACTGAAGAATTACTATTTTTAGAGTTAAAAAGAAGAGCCCATGATTATTGAAAATGTGCATTATAAGCAAGTATTTTTAAAAAACAGTGTTTGGTTGGATCTTGCTCTATAACTATAACAAATGACCATTGTATAAAGAATATTCCATTGTGTTCATCATTTATATTTTTATAGTTTTAGCTTTAAATATTTTTAATCTTCACACTTGATATATACTTTTCCTACTTAAAAATATGCTGCCAGTCAAACGCTGTGGCGCACACATGTAATCTCAGCTTTTGGGAGGCGGAGACAGGAGGATCGCAGTTCGTAGACAGCCTCAGCTACATAAGGCCCTTTGTAACTCATTGAGACCCTGTTTCAAAATAAGGAATAAAAAATAGGGCAGCCAGAATTCAGTTATTTCTGTTTCTAACGCAGAGACATTTTTTGTAAAGAGCAAGACTGAATATCTGTGGCTTTGGAGGACATGCACTATCTCTTTCAAGTGCTCATCTGTGCCATGGTCCTGAGAAAGCAGACAGATAGAGTATGAAAATTAATGAACAAGGCTATGTTTCAGTAAAACTTTATGTATGGTCTCTGAAATTTAAACTTTATACAATTTTCTTCTGTTATAAATATTTTAATTTTGCTAATTTTTAACAAGTATTATATGAAAAATATCAAACATGTATAGCTCACTGGATGTACGTTCTAAGGTAGTTTTAGTGGAATCCAGACAACCCTGTGATAGTAAATATATGCAATGAATATTTACTAATTTACGTCCCATCTTAACCAGAAAAAAAATTTTTAAGTGTGAAGCATCAAGTTTTTCTGGTTCTTAATGTTACGAGTCGCTTGGCCCTGTGGAAAGGCAAGGACTTGTGTAGTAGGGGCAAAATGCATTTGAATCTTAGCATTACACCGCACAAGTTACTTAACCTCTTTGAACTTAAGTTCCTTTCTTTAAAATGAGAACTCTAAGACATAATGGCATGGCTTTTTGTCATTAGATATTATATATAAACTGCTTGGCAATAAATACAAGCACTTTTTTTCTATAATTAACAATTCCATAACAATTAGGCAAGAGATTTTAAGAAAAATATAAACATGCATTGTGTGGGGAAAAAAGTTGTCCAGTATTTGGTAAGACAACAAATTCCATTGCATTTAAAAATGTGCAAACTTAAAAGCCGGGCATGGTGGCGCACACTTGTAATCCCTGAGTGTGGGAGGCTGAAATAGGAAGCTCGTACAGGTTCGAAGCCAGCCTCAGCTGGCTTAAGAGACCCTGTTTCCAAATAAAATATAAAATAGGTCTGGAAGTGTAGCCCGGAGGTAGAAGGCCCCTGGGTTCCAACCCCAGTATCGCAAAAAAAAAAAAAAAAAGCAGCAAACTTGGTAAAAAAAGACAAACTTTTATTAGCAAAATGTTATATATGCTTTATTAGTGATATGACCTTGATGGCATATTGATATGGCACTTTTAAGGAATTTAAATAAAATTATGACTTTTAATAGAAGATATGTCACAAACTAAACATTGGTTGCATAATATCTCCCACTAAGAATAAATTACTTTAATTCAAGTTTTTATTGTTAGAATTGGATAACTTTATAAAATTATTATGACAAACAAAATGTAAAAGCTAAAAGCTAACAGCTTTTCAAAGTTTCTCCACTAACTTTGAGAATAACTTAGTTGTACAATTGTTAATTAATATGAATATGTGTTACTAGTATCACCCTACATTTCTACATTAGCGCTACATAAATATGTTGCATTCTTTCTTAATTTAAGGTATTTTATCACTTTAATCCTAACTCAGTAACTACATCTATCTACACATTTAGATTTTCTTTTCAAATTTTTTTCATTTGTAAAGTTGTTAAAATGTAAAAAATAGAATAAATGTGGTCATAGCTTAGCGAATAAATCAGTGGTCAGGCTCTATAGGCCATCTGGACTCAGATGTTGTATTGTTGCACAGCAGATAATCCTTAAACACCTACTTGATTCTGAACACTGAAATGTGAATTCCACAAACCTTGACTATGAACACTGAAATGTGAATTCCATAAAGTTTTCACATCACGAAATGTTCTTCTTTTGATATTTTCCAGCCCTTTAAAACCATTCTTAGCTCACAGATTATACAAAAACAGGCCATGAGTCAGATGTGGCACAACCCTTAATACGGATTTATATGTTCACCCATGAAGTATGTTGTACATACAAATGCAGGCCAGTCATATGAAAAGTTCCTTCCAGATAAAGGAAATTTAAAATTCCAATTTGCTTAATTGTGTCGAGTCTCAATCAGCTGTAGTTTATATACACAAAAACTTAAATCTATTGGGATAATTTGGACAAAGTCTAAAGGATTGAATTTTCATTTCTCAATTAAAATTTATCAAGTTCCAATTGTAGGCCAGTGAAATGAAAACCCAGTGACCTAAGGAACACACTGCTTACTAGTCATTCAAATACCAAAAGTCCAGCAGAGAGAAATAGACATGAAAATAAAGACTACTATAATGTGTTCAAGATGGAAGCACAGCAGAGGGAGGGAGTATTTGAGTCAACATGGAGACTAAGAAAAGACTTCAAAGGAAAGGTTTGGAGCAACCCAAAGTCAGACATTCTTATCAGCTTTATTGTGATTTTTATATTTGAAATTGATATGTTAAAGAATTTTCCAAGATTTTAACATATCGATGATTGACTCACTTATTATAAATCTGTTTCTTCCATTTCTTAAAGTTATATATTTGTTCAGTAGAGCCACCTACTACTGTAGCTTTATTCTTTTTAGATTTTCTTTTTAAAATGATAGTCATAAATTGACTCATTGGATTATTTTACAACATGAAATACTCTATGGATAATTAAAAATAAAAGTACACTCCTAGGTTTTTGAATGAATATATTGATCCAGACAAATATAAATCATAGGCTTATTGCTTCCCTGCAGTGTTATAAATTATGTTTCCTGTTTTAACTTTTTCCTAAAGTACGCTGTAGAAGCTAAAGTGTTAGAAGTCACTATGTGTGATTTTAGTGATTGAAAAAGAAGTGCGTGGAATTACATATATATAGTTTTTTAAATGGACACCAGTTTAAACATAGATGTCCAAAGATTAAATGTAAAATGTAGGCAGGTGTGGTGGCACACGCTTGTAATCCCTGCGCTTGGGAGGCTGAGACAGGAGGATCGCACAGGTTCGAAGCCAGCCTCAGCTACTTAGTGAGGCTCTCAGCAACTTAGTGAGACCCTGTTTCCAAATAAAATATATAAAAAAGGTCTGGGAGTATAGCCCAGAGGTAGAAAGCCTCTGGGTTCTGCCCTAGTACCACCAAAAAAAAAAAAATGTAAAATGTAAATTACTAATATCACTTTTCAAGGACTAAGCATTGTTTTAGTTAACATTCCCATGGATGTAATCCAAAATAACCGACCACAGAAATTAGAGGAAGGAAGATTGTTCACAGTTTTTGGTGGATTTTGGGGATCAGTCCATGTTAGGGCAGTGTCTGTTAGTTCAGGGCAGAATGACAAGAAGCAGACATAGGGAAAACAAGGGTTCTGCTCTCACCTCATGGAGGCCAGAAGCAAGAGTGTGAGCTAGCAGGGGACTCTAAAACAGAGGCACAGTCCCTAAGCCACATCCCCCCCAGGGACCCGCCTTCTCCAGCCACACTCCCCCTGCCTGGGGTGACACCCAGTAAATCTATTACAATGGATTTATCCACTGATGAGATTACAGTTCGTATCACTCAACTATATCAACTCCGATCATTAATACCTGAACTCTTCAGGGGATATTTTATATTTAACCAAAATAAGTCTGATAGTTGTAGCAAACAAACATGAGCTTTGACTTATGACCATAAGGTAGACTTTCT
This sequence comes from Muscardinus avellanarius, assembly GCF_963383645.1. Taxonomy (NCBI): domain Eukaryota; kingdom Metazoa; phylum Chordata; class Mammalia; order Rodentia; family Gliridae; genus Muscardinus; species Muscardinus avellanarius. The sequence goes on from NC_137794.1 coordinate 86,849,756, forward strand.
CCAAAATACTAAATACAATACACATTAATGCTAAACTTAAATTCTAAAGATAGTATAGGAGATACTTTGAAAATACGCTTATAGAATATGAGATGAAGGTTGAGATGTGGAAGGCTTGGCTTAGAAGCCATAACTGAAACCCGACAGTAATCACTTGATCTGGATTTAATCCATAGATACTAATTATAATTTTTTGGGGGGGGACTGGGGATGGAACCCAGCGACATTCCACCTCCAAGCTACACTCCTAGCCATATTTATTATTATTTATTTATTTAATTTATTTATTTTGCAGTACTGGGAATGAAACCCAGGGGCATTCTACTTCCGAGATACACCCCTAGCCTATATTTTTCTTATTCTTTGTTTTAAAACAGGGTCTCACTAAATTGTGCAGGGCTGAGGCTGGCCATGAACCTGCAAACCTCCCATCTCAATCTCCCAAGTACTGGGATTACAAGTGTATGCTACCACACCCAGATTTTATTCTTTATTTTTGAAAGAAAGTCTCACTAAGTTGATTAGGACCTCACTAAGTAGGTGAAGCTGTCTGAGAACCCACAATCCTCCTGTCTCAGCCTCCCAAGTACTAGGATTACAAGTGTGCACCATCATGTCCCTAGTTAACTGTTTTATGAATATCAAGATACTCCTTATTTTAATTTTATTACCTTAACATTCACTCACTTTAGTACGCTGAACACATCTTGGTATTTCTACATCTCTTCATATGTTTTGGGTATATCTATATACCCACACTGAGCATATCTTGGTATTTCTGCAACTCTTCATATATTTTGGATATATCCATATTTCTTCAAGATGCTTTTGCTCAGTAAAATAAACCACCTTTTACTATCTTTGAATGAATACAGATCTTTACATTTTCATGAAAAATTACTAATATTATGAACAAGATAAGAAAAAAGAAATTTCTTCTTTTTCTTTCTTCTTGTGTTTGCCTGAAAGTTTTGAATTTATGAAATTATAATAAGAGCAAATACTAAGTTTATAAAACCGACTCTCACAGTCAAAAAGAAAAATCCAGAATAACAAAATTGATCTTCATTTCTGGCTTCTAGAACAGTTTTGTAAGATTCACACTCTGCTGTCTTCTGCAGTCCACGAGTGAAATATATTATTCGTCACATGGTACAGCAAATCTATTTGACAAGTATTCTTTATAAACACAGACTTGTTTAAATAGGAACTTAGCCACCATTAGAATTTGAAAGTTTTAAGAATCTTTTGTCTTAGTTTATCTGAAAGGCTTGAACTCTACTTTTTGGCATAAATGTCAAGAAAATATGAACTTCACATCACAGACTGTAGCCCTGCTTTGTTTCTTGATCATTCCCTAGATTATCTTTGTACATATTAAAGGTATTATTGATTCATTGGAGTACCCTAAAATGCTATTTGGTTTAATAATTGGAATCTACAAACACAACAATTTATCTCAGATTTTAGCTCTTTCTAGAAATGTGACGATGGAGAAGGCATTTAATCTATTTGTGCCTCAGTTTCTTCCTCTGAAAAAATGAAGATAATAGTTTTGTCTACAGACTGTTGAGATAGTAAACATGTTACTGCAAAGCACAAGAAGAGCACCTGGGATATATTAAGCACTTTTTAATTGTGTGCTGTTATTATCTACTTTAAGTGCTCTTAGCTTTCGTGAAGAAATACTGTCAGGAACATAGCCATTTTCATACCTGAAGCCAAGTAATTATGAATTTTAAAGCTAAAGACCTAGCCAAGAATGATGGTCCATGCTGATAATCGCAGTACTTGAGAGGCTAAAACAGAAGGGTCACAGGTTTCAGGCCAGCCTCAGCAACTTAGCTAGGCTTTCTGAAACTTAGCAAGGCCTTGTTTCAAAATAAAAATAAAATAAAGGCTGGGAGGGTAGTGCAAAGATAGAATGACCCTGCATTCAATCCCTGACATATAGGAAAAAAAGCAAAAATCCTTAATTCATATCTTATCTCTGTCAGTTTCTATAATAGGACTTAGATAGACTCCTCAGCCCACCCAACCTTCAGCATCTTTTTGGATAAAATAGATAAAAAATTCAAGACTCATCTCAGCAACTTAGTGAAATTCTGTTTAAAAGTAAAGAATTATAAAGGGCTGAGGTTGTAGCTCAGAGGTAGAATGTCCCTGGAGATAGAATGTTCAATCTCCATCATCCTTTCTTCTCCAAAAAGATAGAGTAGCTGGGCATGGTGGTGCATGTTTGTAATCCCAGTACTTGGGAGGCTGAGACAGGAGGATCATGCAGGTTTGAAGCTAGCCTCAGCTACTTAGTGAGGCTCTCAGCAACGTAGTGAGACTCTGTTTCCAAATAAAATATTAAAAAATAGGTCTGAGAGTATAGCTGGGAAGTAGAAAGCCCCTAAATTTCATCCCCAGTACCACAAACACACACACACACACACACACACACACACACACAGATACAGTAATTTGTATGCATCAGGATCGTTCAAATGATAGCTAAATGTATATAGTCTAGCACATAGTGAACTCTCAACAAATGATCAGTAATTTTGTAGTAATAAATAGAGTGATGAGTATAGTTGCTGATCAGCTATAACCATAATCTGCACAACTGTGCAAACTACTGTTGAAAAGTAGTAACCACCAATTTGTTGTTCATCATTATACAAATAATTGGATGTATAAACTGTTTTTTACTTCCTCTAATGGTTCTAGCCTTACCAGTTCACCTCTGAATCTTCCAACATTGCCATATCATTATTAAATTGTGGATGCTAAATTAACCCAGAGCTCACTGAGGCTCTGTTTAAGTCTGTTCATGTGGAAAGAGCATAATCATTACTGCATGTCATTCCATCAATTAACCGCTTTTCTAACAGAGCAAGTTACTGGCATGCTCGGTTGGTGGGTGCTGTATGACCCACTGTTCATTTCTGGCAGATTTATTCATGGTTGGCTGGCCTTAGGCTTTCCTTTTTATAGTTTTCTGCTTGCTTCCAAGTTACTTAACTGTATCATTCCATTTATGACCAGGAAACACAAGAGGTGTTAAGTAGAAAATAATTGAGTGTCTTCCCTTACTGCTATGATATACGTAGTAGAGCTTTGCCAACAAAGGGAAAATATGGTGTGACCAAATGGATAGAGGTCTTATCGCTGCCCCCACTCCCTGCATCTCATAATAACACTGTGTGCCAGGCCTCGCCACTGCCAAGGGAGAATTCTGCCAAAATACACCACCTCAAAGTAGAAATAACATGTCACAAGGGCATACAAGTCATCTCTTATTCTTTGCTTATCGCGATAACACATTAAAAATGGTGAGAGCATTAATATGAAAAGCCCTGCACTTTAAGCCTTCTTGGTCTCCTGTAGCGCAGAGAAGTCGATGAGTGCCTCATTTTTCACCCATCATGTGAATAGGCTTATGGTTTCTGTATTCTCATATGCCTCCAGTTGATTCCCAGGCAATAATTTATTTTTTAATATCTTGGGAAGAATAAAATACAAACTAGTAAATCTCTGTTGTGCATTCAATTAAATGCACTAAATACCGACTGGTGACCCTTTTCTGCTGTCTACTGACCATATCAGAGTGCCCTAAAGTGAGTTGAAAGTGCAAATTTACGTACTGCTGTTTCACTTTCTAAGGTTGACTGCCTTTAAAAGCCAGGTTTAGAAAACTAGCTTAGCCAGAGGATTTTGGAATAAATCCTCTATATATGCATGCCCATTTAGAAGCTAAATTAACAAAACTTTTCTCATGGACTTCTCAAGTTTTCTCTTGCATGCCCATGGTAGCTAGCACAATCCGTAGTAGAACAGTCAGGGTCATTGATATAAATTTAGACTTAAAACTCACATGTACTTGTTCTTCTATGTAGTGTCTCTTCTTGCAGTCAAAACAGAGCCCTTGAACAGCAGTGAAACCACAAGCACGACTGGAGATGGAGCGCTTGACACTTTTACTGGGTCAGGTAAAGCCTTTAGCTTGTGTGTCATTACATCCACATCAGGGTACACGCACACCACCCTCCTTGTGAGTAGCAGCATCAGCAGCGCGGCTATTAGAAACCTGGTTAGCAATAAATTCACTTTTTTTTTTAGGACAAATTATCCTAAAGTTCTGAATCTTTAGAAACGTTGCAGTCATGTTGCCAGGTTTTAGGTCAACAGTGAAACAATTGCACACCTTTCTTATCAAGAAACAAGCAGAGCTGGCTTCTGTTGTTATTGTATACAGTGTTTAATTCATCTAGTCGTTAGGTTGTGATAGCCGACTTTGTTCCTTCAACTTGCCCATTTAAATTCCATTAAAAATTGCCTCATTTCTGCCATTCTAGATGTAAAACTATCCATTTGATTCCTTCTAAGTAACCTTGTTTCCTCTTTGGGTTTAAAGAAGTCCTCCTGTGTAAGCAGCTGAGTGACAAGTATTAAAGGTTAATGGACTTCAGGGGGATACATGCTGGTTGCATTAGAACCCAGACTTAGACAGAAATCCTGTGCTTCAAAGAGAACAATAGTGTGTCTTTAAACATCATTCCTTTTACAATATAAATATCTGATAACTCCCAGCTGGGCACAGAGGGCACAAATGAAATTAATCTAAAGACTTTTTTTCTTAAATTACAGTGTTTTGTTTGGCTTATTTCCTCGTGAAAGGATATTCTTTAAGCCTCCGAAGGGATATGTGTATCATAAAGATGCACGTTAAACCTAGAAAAATATTTGTAGCAATTAAATCCTGGTTCTCTTATTCTGCTTTAATATATTTCACAGTTATCCATGCTCTCATGTGCAAGGTTTTTATGTGGGTATGCTTTATGTAAAAAATGTTGAGATATGGATTTAAGCACGTGTCACTGTAGTATGTATGCCATTTTTAATAAAGCAGATGATCCAGTTTTATTAGTTCATACCAACTGGAAGCGTTTGTTATATATTCAAAGAAATATTAGTATTCCAAACAGAAATAGTTAATAGTAGACAAACTCTACATAGAGACTCATGTGTTCCCAACCTTTCCAGCAATTCACCTGCCTCTGAGAAGGTTAATAGGTACTTATTTCTCTTTTATTCTGATTGCTCACATACCCCATAATAACCCTCCTTAACTTTCTGCATAATAAACCTATGTGAATGAGTTTTTAAGGAATGGGATGGATTTACTATGTAGCTGCTTTCATGCTTCAAGAGTATATAAGTATGCTGAAATTTAAAAGACAATATTAATTTAGAATGTTGGCTCCAGAAGGAACTTCAGAGCTCTCTGCTCCATTTTACAGACAAGAATAGCAAGGTGCACACAGAAAACAAAGACGATATGGCCACAAGACAAGGTCTCACGGCTGATCGGTGGTATAAATAAGTAGAACTGTGTATTGTTAATTGGCCTCTGGGTCCTTTCTATAATACTCCATTGGAAAATATAAAGTGAGGAAAATAAATAGGTGTCAACAATCATGCTGTCTGAAATTCACTCATGTTTTCTTTGCACGTATTTTTCCAGTTTGCTTTAAGAACGTCTTAGGGCTATACAGTCCAATAAAGTAGCCACTTGTCCTATATGGCTATTAAAATTTAAATTAGTTAGAATTTGGTAAAATATGTTTGTGTTTAGGCATACTAGCGACATTTTCATGTTGAATTATTGCCTGTGGTTAGTAGCTACCATCCTAGACAACTCAAATATAGGATATATGCAAAACCATGGAGAGTCCTACTTGACAGCAGTGATTTAGGACAAGGATTCTCAATAGCAGCATTACTAAAGTTTGGGGCTAATTCTTTATTGTGAGAGAGTTGTGCTGTGCATTGTAATATGCTCAAGCAGCACTCTGCATGGAATCCAAATGGTTGGTAGCACCTCCCCTAAATGGAACACTGCAAAAAAAAGAAAAACCTCTTCAGCTACTTTAACTGCCTCCTGGCAGATGGATCTGCCCATGCTTCCCATTCCATTGATAGTCACTCTTCTAAAGTATCATTATAAGAGTAAAACCTTAAAATCGCTTGACACCATCTTCTGCAAAACTGAGAATAGGCATTAAATTTTTTAAAAATTTGCCAGGTGTGGTGGCACACACCTGAATCCCAGCAATTGAGAGGCTGAGACAGGAGGATCACAGGTTCAAGAAGGCATCAGCAGCATAGGGACTCAGCAACCTAGTAAGATCCTGTTTTTAAAAAATTAGAAATGGCTGGAGATATAGTTCAGAAGTAGACTGCCACTGGGTTCAATCAATCCCCAGTAACACACACACACACACACACACACACACACACACACACACTTGCACAAACACACACACACACACATCTTAAAAATTACTTTTCAGGACATTTTGAAGACCAACAAAATTTAAGTTCTGCTTATTTTTGTTTGCAGAATTAATAAAATAGACTGATTTGAGTGTTTTGAGTAATAACTACAGTTAAGTAAGTGATAGTTAGGAATAAAGCAAAGGTCCTACACATTCATGCATGGTATCCCACACATCTTTCTGGAGATCAAGCTATCTTTGTAGAAACAAGTCTTTATCTGATCAGTATAATCACAGTGGACTTTAGCCCAACTTTGTTGTTGCTTATAGTTATGAGCTGGAATAAAATGAATACATTTTAGTAAAGAGTAAAGTCTTTAGTAAAGAGTCTCCAATTTTTATTCCTTCTATGACCATCTTTGTTCTCTTATGCAAAGGTTTTGTCTTTTATTTTGAAAAGGAACATGAAGACATTAATATGAAATTATAAGAGTTGATTGATCCTCTCTGGTGTTCTGGCTCCATTATTCTAAAAATATAGTCACTCATTAAAGAGAAAAAGCATCCTATATGTTCAAAACTGTTTTCATGCATATGTTTTTTTTTCTGAAATGTAGAATTTTTCTTTGTCTTATTTAATAAATGTTGTGATGGTGTTTCTTTTTATATAATGTCTTTTGCAAAAGCTTTTATTATTTTAATCTTGAAAATAACTGACTACAGTGTAAATAGCCCAAATTTTGAGTATACCAAAATAAAGTTCTATTAAAAAGAGAAAAACATGGAATTTTCATTTACCTTTTTCTAATAGACAAAATATTCACTACTGAGAAATTAATCAATTTGATGAATTTTTTGTAGAGTAACACTATTATTATATAACATGCATTTAGTGCCAGAGGGTGTAGCATAAAGAGTTTATTGTAAAGTTAGTTTGAAAGTTTTTAATGTTTTTTTACATTTTAAAAAATTAAGTAGAAAAGTAATGTCTTCTTGGCTAAATTATATATATATATTTTTTGGAGGGGGTTCCTAAAAAATTTTAGAGCTTAACAACTTAGCCACATTTGATGATTTTACAAACTGATTCATAATATTCATGAAAATATACTTTATAACTATGACACTCTTGCTATGAACACTACAATATGCTTTCCATCCTCAGCTTGCAGGCAAAATAGAATTCTAAACACATTACATTCTATATGTTCACAAAGCCAAAAGATCACAAGGGTGCTTAGTAGCATTTGGATGGAGAAATATATCATATTTCATAAAACAGTTAGCAACCTAAACCTATTTGTCACTTTTACAATTCTAAAAGTTTAGCTCCAGAATTATTATGAACAACTTAGAAAGGGCATAGTACTTTGAAGTATAACTATGATTGATTAGACTAAACTAATTCCAGCACTGCAGTATGTATTACTTTAATCTTTTTGAAAAGTGAATGAACAGCAGATGGCCTAATAAGACACTCTGTGTGCTTGCCCGGGATGGATTGGCTCTGAAGGGGCTGGCTCAACAGATCAGAACCCATATATTTGCCATGCATCTGTCTTAGTCAAGGCAGATGGTTAAAGGAGAGAGAAACTTCCAAACTTCTGGATATATTTCAGTTTAGGGTGCATATTTGGACGAGATGGTAATAGAACCTGACTTTCACTTTTAAGTTCTCTTCAGAAAAGTATTATCTCTGAGAATTCAAAATATACTTGAAAATATGATCGCTACTGCATTTTGTGATTATGTTTAAAATAAAGTGTTGCATTGTCACTCAGGATTGTTCTGTATTTACCAGTTTTTGCTGGAGTATTTTGGACTCTGCATTTTAAACACTCCTCTGATTGGTAAAAGGAAAGGATATGGAAACCAACAGCATGCTTTCAATTAGGAAGTGATGTTTGGAACATCAATTTTTCTTATTTTTACTTTATTTTAATGAGAATAAATATGGAGATATTATATTTATGACAAGGCTTATACATTAAAATATTTTTACATCATGAAAGTTTAATTACCGTCTCATCGAATAAATGTATTCATAACACATCAGTACATAAAAGCTTGCTACTGGCTTAAAGAAATGGAAGAGATATAGAGTGATTTATGAGAGAAATGTTCATTTTATGCTCTTAGAACAAACTTCGAAGCAGTTTAGTTTGGAAATAACGTTAATGGAGCTGTTTCATTTTAGGAAACGAATTTTATAAACATATATTTAACATTGCAGTTTCTTTAAGTTGGTTATGTACACGCTAGTGAAATGCACTTATGAAGCAATTTTGTGTGTGTGTGCATTGTTTTTTGTTTGTTTTACAGTAATAACAAGTAGCGGCTATAGCCCCAGATCAACGCATCAGTACTCCCCACAGCTATATCCTTCCAAGTAAGTGCTCAGTAGTTTCAATTTTGTTAAAACAATTTTTCAGAATCATATTTATTAATTAATTTGTATTCACACAATATAACAATTTTCAGTTGGCAAACATTTCTGTATTATAGGTATTTGGATAGATAATTGGATAAATTAGACACATTAGTAAATATCCTATACAAATTAGAAATAGAAACATCAGGCCAGGCACGATGGTACATACCTGTAATCCCAGTACTTGAGTGGCTGAGACAGGAGGATTACAGAATGGAGTCCAGCCTCTACAATTTAGTGAGACCCTCGGCAGGTTAATGAGACCCTGTTTCCAAAATAAGAAAAAATTATAAAAGGATTAGAGGGAGAATGCTTCTGGGTTTAATCGCCAATACAAAAACCAGACAAACAAAAATGAAAGAGAAAAAAAATGGAGACATCACTTTATAACTGTATAATTCCCTTCATTCTGGGTTATTATGTAGTTTGAGTAGAATATCAAATGCAAACAAGAATGTACTATTTTTCAATAAAAATTCAAAACTGGTGGGTAATTTGAAGAAAATATAAAGATACTACATTTTACCCAAACATCAACACATCATAATTCATTCTGTCATTGATATGTTTTTATTGGAATTCAAGTTATAGTAAACATACTTTTGGAAAATACGTTTTTTTTTTTATAACTAACATAGTTTCTTTTGGACAGAGGTAGATATTTCAAGCTTAATGATATTAGGTATATTGCTGAACTTGTTTGGAATCAGTCATATGTGATGAGATTTTGAAACCTGTTGCATACACATTAACATATAATGTGTTAATTTCGCAGCTTCAATAATGTGCTTAAGTATAGGCTGGGGATTGTGTATCCATTGGGAACCATTACGTAAAATGTGACGAGATGGTTGAAATGGTGTTCCATTTCTTTTCAGAAAGACCCTGCCTATTTTTAATTTTTTTAAGATTTATAATTTTGAGTAATGAATTTTCAGAAGAGTCTTTAAATAGAATTTTGTAATCATTGCATAGCATTAGGTCACTCCTGGTGAGTGTAAAAATGCTCATGAGAATGTTAATTAACTGGCTTACACTCCATTTTCCTCATCTACATATTAATTGGAGTGCTATGTGGACCTGAAAGAGACTTTAGATGAAACATCTAAGCCAAATTTCTCATTTTACAAATGTAGTTGTCTTAATAGAGTTTACATTATTTTTTAAGGTTACCAGAGTGCTTTGTTCCCTCCTGTATTGCTAGAATTTTGTTGTGGATAGAGGAAAACTACTTCCTGGGTATGATACAGTTTCACTGAATCTAAGTTGTCTGAATTAATATGCAGTCTTTGTTGCCACAATAATGCTATTTTTCTGATATTTAGGCCCTATCCACACATTCTTTCTACACCAGCAGCTCAAACGATGTCTGCTTATGCAGGCCAGACACAGTATTCGGGGATGCAGCAGCCAGCGGTCTACACAGCCTACTCACAGACAGGACAGCCCTACAGCCTGCCCACTTACGGTATTTCACATCTTCTTCTTCTCTTTTTTTGGATATAAGGAAGGATCCTGCTGTCTAGTAGTTTTATGTTTTAATGTAAGTTACAGCTCAGAAGGAAGATCATCTTACTAGTCAAGTGGTTTACACTTGTGTTTTCTACACAGATTTGGGTGTGATGTTGCCAGCCATCAAGACAGAGAGTGGGCTTTCCCAAACTCAGTCCCCATTGCAAAGTGGCTGCCTCAGTTACAGCCCAGGGTTTTCTACCCCACAGCCCGGCCAGACACCGTATTCTTACCAAATGCCAGGTAAGTAGCCACAGGTAGACTATGTTGTGTGAAAACAAATTCTCTGGAGGAGATCCATTGGCTTCAGACTTAGAACTAGCCATTCATGAAGACAGTTTCAAATTTAACCAAAGTTCACACAATTTATTAAGAAAAGACAAGCAAGTAGGCAGAAACATGATGAAAATAGTTGAATATACATCAAGAAACATGACTCATACCAAATATAAATACTTAAGCGTAAGCCATACAAAACATCAGCAGGAAACCATGTCCAAGAAAAGTAACCTTCAGTCCAGACACCAGGTCAGGATATCATGTGCTTATGGTCTAGAGTAATGAAAAATCTCACAGCACAACCCAGAATTTTCTCTTCAATATTTCTTAAGAATTCAATGCTATTTTGATTGTACTTAAAAATAAATTTGCACTTTTCTAAATTCTACCTAACACTGAATTTTTTTTTGTTCATTCATAAAATACCTCTCTTCTCATTGATATATTTTTAATAGAGCTGTTTATATAATTTGTTACATTTCCGCCATCCTCCTTATAGGACTTTTTAAACCTTTTTCTTAATTTTGGACTCCCATTAAAAATTATATTTTATCTTTACATAATAGTTGAAGAAAGAATTTTAGCAACATAGTACAAATGTTAAACGCTTGTTTTTAATGTCATTTTGTCCAAATTGTTGTCAAATTTGGGGCTATATTGACATGTTTTGACCAACTACATTTTGACATTTTAGCAGTTGACCTAAATAAAATAATTACCTAGACAATTTTAGCTAGAATAATAACTTAGACATTTCTACCCAAACTATAGATAGAAACATATTTACATAAATACTATAGTCACTATAAGCCACATAGCTTCAGTTAACAGTGAGATAGAACATAAAGACATTTTCATTTTATTTCCCACATAACTTCAATCATCTCGTAGAGGCCAAGTAAAGTATGTTAATTATGCAGTCTATTACTAGTCCAAACACACTGCTAAACAGGGTAATCGGTAACCTTGACAGTTTTTCATTTTACTCTTGATAAGTACAATCCATAAAGACATATTTAAAAATAAAGAGAAAAGGAGACAGAGAGGGTAGGATCGCGCAGGTTCAAAGCCAGCCGCGCGCGCTGGCTTAGGAGACCCTGTTTCCAAATAAAAATGTAAAAATAGGTCTGGGAGTGTAGCCCGGAGGTAGAAGGGCTTCCAGGAACCCCAGTACCACCAGAGAGAGAGATAGAGAGAGAGGGAGGGAGGGAGGGAGTGAGGGGGGGGCGGGGAATCTCTACTGGATACTTCACTTGTTTTTGCCTCATCTTGAAAAATCATTAAATACATTTCAGACGTTGTAGTCAAGTTTTAGAAAGACTTCTGATCTTAGATTCTTATAGTTTAAACAGTTCTTTGTGTCTGAACCCAAATTCATACCTTTTATAGTTCCACATAGAGGATATAATGAAATAGAGAGCTGTGAGCATCACTTCTCAATAGGTTCTCTGCTTATTTCCTACCTAAAAATCCCATGCAGATATTTGATTCTATTAGTTTTTGAATATAAATGGAGTTGGTGCATTTTGAAAGTTCCAAAAGTTTCTTAGAAGTATTCTCTGTCAGTATGGCATTTTTTTCTTTGAGTGTCCCTGTACTTCTAGGCACTTGACTTCGAATGATGGGTTCAGTCCTCACGAAGACTATTAAGTGTGCTCTGGGTTAGTTCCAAAGATCTGCTAGGAAAGGCCTGGAGCTAAACACATTTTTGTTTGTTTGTTTGTTTTGCTAAAGCTCCCACTGCAAATTTCACTACCTTCACAGAAAATTTTAAATTTTTCACTCAATGAATTCTGAGAAGTAAAGTATTTTCCATTATTTTACAAAGAAAACTTTTCTGGGATGTTACATAGAAATGTTATTTAATTTCTAATTTATGCATAATAATTGCACATACTTATAGATACCATATGATGTAATGATACATGCATACCTTATGTAACATTGAAATAAGAGTAAATAAAGCTATATCCTCAAACATTTATCATTTCTTTGGATGAAAACATTCAAAATCCTTTCTTTAGATTTTAAAAATAGAATTGCATTATTATCTATAGTCACCTTACTGTGCAATAGGAATAGCACCCTAAAACTTATTTCTCCTGTTACTTAGTATTCATTGGTCAACCTTTCAGTGCCCTTCTCCTCTCCTACTCACCAGCCTGTGATGACCACTATTCTACTCTCAACTTCTGTAAGATCAACTGCTTTAGATTCCACGTCTGAGTGAGATCATGTGATGTTTGTCTTTCTTTGCCTGGCTTATTTCACTTAATATCCTCCAGTTCCACCCATGTTGTTGTAAATGACAGGATTTCATTCCGTCATGGCTGAATTGCTATGAAAACTTTAAAAATGCAATTTGTTCTTTATCTCTAGGTTCCAGTTTTGCGCCATCATCTACGATTTATGCAAATAATTCAGTTTCCAATTCAACGAATTTCAGTGGTTCACAACAGGTACAGTAGTTTTGTTTTGTTTTTTGTATTTTGCTTTTTATATCTTTTTTATATCTTGTATTATGCTTTTTATATTCCAGACTTTTGAAGGGTGCTTTTAAGTTGCCATGCAAATGTACATTCTCCAAAAATAAAATTTTCTTATTTCTAAGTAAGACAGCATTTCACAGTAGTAAAAAAAAAAATACCTATACAGGATTTATGTGTGTTATTTTGTTTTAGATTTTTTGATTGTTAAAGATGTGCCCACTGAACATGGAAGCAGTAGTTACTTCAGTCATTTCAGATGTAATTATACAATATATTGCACATTTGTCTCTTTTCTTCTTTTCTTTTCTTTTTTCTTTCTTTCTCTTTCTTTCTCTTTCTTTCCTTTTCTTTCTTTCCTTCTTTCTTTCTTTCTTTCTTTCTTTCTTTCTTTCTTTCTTTCTTTCTTTCTTTCTTTCTTTCTTTCTTTCTTTCTTTCTTTCTGCAGTACTGGGGATGGAACCCAGGGGCATTCTACCTCTAAGTTACACCTCCAGCCCTATTTTTTATTCTTTATTTTGAAACAGGGTCTCACTGAGTGGCAAAGGGCCTCACTAAGTAGCTAAGGCTGTCCATGAACCATGATCCTCCTGTCTCAGCCTCCCAAATGCTGGGATTACAAGTGTGAGCCACCACGCCTGACTGTCTCTTTTCTTAAACTATCCTAAATGCAGTTTTATTTCTCTTGACAAAGCACAGTTGTCATTAAGAATTAATTAGTAGATTGAACTATAATCAATCATAGGGTTATTTTGTAGATAATAAAACATTTTTAGTACTAAAAGTGAATATGTTTGCTAAACAAAATGCCTCTTAGAACTACTGTTGATTTTTAATTTTTAGTTCTATGATTTTTCAAAATAAATGCTTGATCCTCATAATCCTGACAGCTGCACTTTTTGCTTTGGTTACTGAACTTGCCTCTCATAGTTCTTAGTCATCCTCCTAATTATATTTTTTAATGTTTTTGCAAGTTTTAAAATCTTGTTAGATTTACATGTGGCACAAGAGTGAATGTTTCTGATTGAGCTACTGGACACAGAGATGAATTTGTGACTTATGTTGACACTTCAGAATCTTTTGTCAGTATTTCCTGATTCTCAGCCATGTTCACAGTAGTTTATCTTAAAAGAGGTGATTTCTGAACAGGCAACACACTCTTTCACTATAAGGCAATGGCTGAGCTTTTATTATTTCAAAATGTAAATTATTGCACAAACGTTTACTCTTTGGATTTATTGAAGATATTCTAGTAATTGCCTCATTATTGTTGTATTAACATAACAGAAGGACAAAAGACAATTTCGATTATTAAGATAGTGTGTAATAAGCCAGCCATGGTGCCACAGGCTTGTAATCCCAATACTTGGAAAGCTGAGACACGAGGATCACAGGTTTGTGACCAGCCTCAGTAACCTAGCGAGACCTCATTTCAACACAAAAGGTAAAAAGGGCTAGGAGTATATCTTGGAGGTAGAATGCCCCTTGGGTTTGATCCTCATTACCCTTATTACAAAAAAATAGTGTATAATAAAAATATGTTGGTAGGATTAAATTGTATGGCTTGGCATTAGTGAAAGTAATATTTTAAATCATCAGTCTCTATCTATACATATTTTACTTAAAAATTGAGGATATTTGATAGATTAATTTCACTCATTTATTTATTTATACAACTATAGGCAGTGAAAATTCAAAAATAGTATGTGTCCTTTTCTCATCTCTGAAGGATGCAGTCTTCCTGAAGAAACAGTCATGAAATAATATGGATAGATCATAGAATATAATAGACGTGATAATTGACATATACACCAGGCAGAGCGGTAGTTTAACAACTATTCCACTCAACTTGGGAGGATTAAACAAAAATTCACAAAGAAGAAGAAAATTTATTTACACAGTTTTAACCACAGAACAAGTTTAGTATTATCTGAGGATTTAATAGAGTGGATCCAGTATAAAATATTTCAGTGGATATGTCCACTCACTCACTGTGGATGGAGTGACAGTTTATTCTTTAAGCAGATACCGTATCTGTTAAGTGTCAGGAACTGGTCTGTACACTGAGGGACATGGTGTTGATTGTATCAGACCTCATTCTTACTTCAAGGAACTTACAGCCTACAGAAAGAAGCAAACAATAAATTAATGAGCCTACAAGTTAACTTCTGCAGAATTAGAAAACGTGCAGGGAGAGAACAGGATCCTGCTAAAGAAATTAATGGAAGTTTATTATTATCATGTGTGAATAGATGAAGTTAGGTTCTATGGGAACCACATTTAGATCACGACTCATAAGAGTTAGGTGAAGAGAGTGGCCAGAGTGTTTCAGATAAAGAAAACATCAAGTCCATTTCCAGACTCCAGAGGTGGGAGGACTCAAGGAAGACCAAGGGGAAGGGGAGAGATGTGCTTTTGAAGAGCCAAGCAGGACCCAGCTCACATAGAGCCCTGAAAGTTACAATGAGGCACTTAGCTTCTGTTCCAAGCCCAGTGGAAAGTTATTAAAGGACTCTGAGTAGGAGAAGAGCATCATATAATTTATGTTCCTCCAAAGACCCTAAGGTCTTTGGAAGAAAAGCCTAAAGTGAAAAGGAAGAAAATTAGAAAATTAGAAAAGCAGGACATTGGATGTAACAGGAAGTAAAGGTGGCTTAGACTAGGGTGCAAGTGTGGACAGGAAGAGAAGGGGAGAGCGTGGAGATTCGTGGGAGTGAAAAAGACATCTTGTTCCCCAGAGGCCGATAGGACGCCTTCCAATGCGTGCTTGCTTTTCCAGCATGGGCGTAGAAGGCTAGAGAGAGCTTTGGCATGCAGGATGGAGGTAGATGCTCTAAGTTCTGGTTCCGGCTCTGAATTCTACTAGCTATGTGACCTGGCTGCAGATCTTTTAAGCATTTTGTGCTTCCATCTTTTTGTATGAAAATGGGAATAATAATAGTAATACATGTAGAGAGTATGAAGATTCCATGAGTGGATCTATTTCAGCCCCTAGAGTCCTAGACACAAAGTTGGCCCTATGTAAGTGTTTATGGTCAGTGTTTTAATCTGAGAAAGATGTGTTGCTGGGAACTTTCAAATATTGATGAGTTTCTCTTCCTTGGCTCACAGGTAGTCATGGAGAATATTAGATCCTGAAGTTAGGAGATTAATGGAATCTTAGTTTTCTGCCATATTACTTAATCCTTTGTGATAATACACATACTTATACAGAGAATTTCCTTTTTTAGAAACCACATCAAACATGCATCTTTGTTTCCTTCAGAACTTGTCACAACAGGGGATCTTAATCCTGACCAAAGATTTGTCATCACTGATAACATTTGGATTGAAACATGGTAGACATATTAAACCCCATTTATCACAACATCCTTACTCATCATCTTAATATGCAAAAGGATCTGAGGGATCATTCTCACCATTTTAATGTTCCTAAAATATTTTTAATAAAATGCAGGTTAAGGGAGATGATCCAATGCTTTCATTTATGTCTGAAACAAAAAAAGATAAACTAAATATTCGAAACCTTGACTGAAGACTCTCAGATCAAGACCTCAAGTAGCAAGCACATAATTTTACCTAGCTTCAGAGACAAGTTAAGAAAGATCCCACATTCATTGGTGTTTATTTACTCTGTACCTCCTTCCAGGAAGACAAAATCATCAAGCATAGTATACAAGGGAAACAGAAATCAAGCACATGTTGAAAGGTCTCTGTGGAATCAAAGGGAGAGGTGACCAAGCCCCTCCTTGCTGATGGTGTTAGGACTGATTTCATAAATAATAGCTGATCCCATCTCCTTCTTCCCTTGTCCAGTGCACAGATCCTAATATGTGAATCTTTGTATGCAAAATAAAGCATATGCAAACTTTAGGCAGATTAAAATTTGATACTGGACCTAGTTTGCAGAACCATTAGGGGAGTTCATTATTATTTGCCTGGGTAAAATGCCAGCAAAATAATTCTTTACTCGTTAAGATTACCCCAAAGCTGTAGACTCAGAAACAAAAGGAACTGAGTACTCATCTTTTAATTGCCATAGTGATAAGGTATGTTTGCTTTTGGTTTTTGTTTTGTTTTGTTTGGCTCATACTAGAAAGAAAGTAATTTCTCTTTCAAACAGGCACATCTCAATTATTTGTTTCAGGAGTATCCATCTTACACAGCCTTTGGCCAAAACCAGTATGCACAGTATTACTCAGCCTCCACGTATGGAGCGTACATGACATCAAATAACACGGCCGACGGCACGTCATCCTCGACCTCAACCTACCAGTTGCAGGAATCTCTCCCAGGACTGACTAGCCAACCAGGTACAGATTTCCACCCAGGTGAAAAACTTTTAAATGTTTTGTGGTATAGAGTTATGTGGAGAACATAGATATTTAAAAAACATGTCTGCAAACTCCCAGATAACTGTACTGATGTATAATGTACGTTAGCCTCATTCCATAAGGTAAAACTTTTTTGTCAATTCAGAACACCTTTGTTTGAGATGTGAAGCAGACAGATTTTAATCTCGAAATGACTATGTGTGTGAAAATGAACATGGGTGAATGGGATTCTTTTCTAGACTCATTTTTATTTTGGAAAAATCTTGAAAGCCAAGTTGTACTATTATCTCCTTTGAGTATAAATGGAAATATTTTCTTTATGTCAGAGGGACTGCATAGCTCCTTCAAACCTTGAATCATCAGTATCTCTAGCTAGTCAACATTCATACATTTCTAGCATTTGTTGGATCAGTGTAGGTAGTTTAACGTATTTGTTTGATAGGTGCATATTTAAAATCCATTATAGTCCTCATTATCTGAAGCTTTCTGTATTGTTACTGAAATTGTGTTTGCTAGATATACTTGAAACAATTTTATTTAAAGTTAAAAGCAATTTATTAGAGATTCAACATAATCTCAATCAAAATCACAATCAGATGTTTTAAAGAAATTATAAGGGTGACTCAAATTTATAAGGAAAGATTAAAGTGGAATAGTCAAAACAATTTTGAAAAAAAAGAACAAAGCTTGAAAACTCACCTTGTCCAGTTTGAAGACTTACCAAGCACAATAATCAAGAAAATATGATATTATCAAAGAATAGCTACACAGAGAAATAAAATGAAATGAAAAGCCCAAAAAATAGATTCATACATGTATCAGAAAAATAATTTTGACAAAAATGCAAAGACAATTGAGTGTAGAATAGTTTTTTCAATGTAAAGGTGTCAGAAAAATTGAGTGTATGAAAAATATAAAAGAATCATAGCTCATAACTCATATACAAAAATTAAACTCAAAATGGATTATAAGCCTTCATGTAAAAATTAAGACTAAAAATCTTCTAGAAGCATGGATGAATGTGATCCTGGTAAACATAAAGATTACTTTGTAAATATTGCACTAAACCCACAACCCTTAAAAGATAGATTAGATTTCATAAAATTAAAAATGTTCTTTGAAAGACATTGCTATAATAATAAAAGATAAGCCACAACATAGGAGAAAATATTTCTAAGACACATATCTGGCAAAGGAAAATCCAGAATATATAAAGAACTCTCAAAAATAAAAAAAAATAAGTTACAAAGTTTTGTGAATATTATTAATGTATTCAGGTATATTTTTCTGCCCTCAGTTAGAGATCCCAATTTACCTCTGCTTCTCTTTTATCCAGCCTTGGAAGGAAAATAATATAGGAAAACATGGTTACAACACATAAATTATTTCTAATTCAACAGTAGGGACAAGATGACTCAATTCCATTAAACAATTATGTATTGAGTTCCTATCAGGCCTCAACATTGTGCTAAAAACTGATATTTCAGCAATGAATGAGTTCTCCAAATACCTTTAGCTTCCCTTTAACAAACAAGAAAAGATCAGGCAAATAATTTTAATAGTGGAGAGTGTTGAGAAAGAGACAGTGTCAGCTAATACAAAAAAAATTAACAAGGAAACTAATTTTGACATTAAAAAGTCAAAATGAAACTGATATTTTAAGCAATAGGAAGGATATGCTTATGTCATCAACTGATGAAATAACATTTTTGATTCTCTGTTCAGAATAGTCTTCATTTACCCCTTGTTTTCCTTTTTGCAATTTCAGTTAACCCTGGTCAACTGCAGTCCAAAGTATTAGGTGGAAAATTTCAAAAATAACTAATTTAATAGTTTTTATTGATTTTTACAGTACATTATTACATTGTCCTATCTTATTAGTTATTGTTGTTATAACAACTGTTTATTATTGTTATATAACTTACTGTGCCTACTTTATAAATTAAACTTTATCATAGGCATATAGGCATAGGAAAAATCATAATATCTGTGAGACTTATTAGTATTAGTATCTGTAGTCTCAAGCATCAGTAGAATATCTTGAAATGTATCCCCTACGATTGAAAGGAGACTAATATCTCTAACTTTGGACCAGAGGAAAAATAGTCTAGAATGTGTACTTTATTTTTGGTGCCTTAAATTTCATTTTCTTCCTCTTTACTTTTTTTTTAGTTTCTCCTTCCTGTGAGCACTCAGCCTCTTTGTAAATTTAGACCCCCTTCCTATTTTCTATCTTAAATAGAATAGATGAAAAATTCCCTTGTCCTTCTAAGGCTTCCTGATTGGGTTTTCCATCAGTCTCATTCACCTTGAGAATGTTCGTCTCATACAAAATTAAGGACAGGGTCAGGTCAATGAAGGACCCAGGGTACAGAATTTAGAGAGGCACTCCTTGTCAGGACCTTCATTTTTATGCCTGATCTCTCACTTGTTTTCCCAACTTAAATAGACCCAGACGCTCTCTGAATCAATACTTGTATTTCATCCAGGACTTTGCCCTAGTTAAAAGTATGAGTGATTTCAGAATCCTTGTTTAACAAGTAGTGGAGATGCTGCGGGCAATGAGGAATTTGCCTTTACCATACCAGGAAGGGTCTTCTTCATGATAAATGGGGAAATCAAGGTAGGCTGACCAGAAACAAAGCCTCAACAGTGTTTGTCATCAAGGTAGCAGGGCCTAAATGACAGAACCAGGAGAATGGTTTTGAAAGTACTAGACAGCAGCTACCATTCATGAAAACCATTTGTGTGCTCAGACATGGAACGTGCTGCACAGAGCTTAGGGACCAGGGTGAATTTTACTGAAATTTCCATGTGATCACAACAGAGTTTCTTTGCAAGAAAGACACAGATGGTGACTTTCCATTAGCTCAAAGATATTCATTATCCAGAATAGCTATTTTGTTCATGTTAAAATACTAAATGCAGGCCGGGTGTGGTGGTGCATGCTTGTAATCCCTGCGCTTGGGAGGCGGAGACAGAAGGATCCTGCAGGTTTGAAGCCAGCCTTGCTGGCTTAAGAGACCCTGTTTCCAAATAAAAATATAAAAAAATAGGTCTAGGAGTGTATCCCAGAGGTAGAAGGGCTTCCAGGAACCCCAGTACCACTAAAAAAAAAAAAAAAAAAAAAAAAAAAAAAAAAAAACTAAATGCAAAACCAGGAATGGCTTCCATTTATATACCCATAATCTCTGTCCATAAGAGGCTGAGACAAGACAATCACACATTTGAAGCCAGACTCAGCAACCTAGTGAGGCTCTCAGAAACCTGAGGAGACCTTGCTTCAAAAAAAGAAGTAAAACAGAGCTGCTGGGGATGTAGCTCGGCGGCAGAATTCCCTGAGTTCAATCCCTAGAACCAAACAAAACAAAAACAACAAGCCAGGCATGCTTGTAATCCCAGAATTTGGGAGGCTCAGACCGGAAGACCCAGGTTACAGGATCCAGCCTCAGCTACTTAGGCTTTCCATAACTTAGTGAGACCCTGTTTCTGGATAAAGAATAAAAATAGGGCTGTGGGTGGAGCTCGAAGTTAGAATGCCCCTAGGTTCCATCCCCAGTACTGAACAACAACAACAATAATAACAAAAGCAACAACAGCAAATACTAAATGCAGGCAGGTAGATACTGGGGGGGGGGGTTGCATGTGCCACATTTACCTGTGCCATTCTCATGTGGACTATCAGAACACTGTCCTTCCTTCAGGCTCTGCTGGTTGTTAATGCCAACAAACATGGTTAGATCTAATTATTAGATTTCATCAGACTTTTGGTTGGGGTGTGTGTTTGTGGTGATGGGGATTGAACCCAGGGGCATTCTACCTTCAAGCAACACCCCCAGGCTGATTTTTTTTTTTGATTTTTTATACTTTACATTGAAACAGAGTCTCACTAAGTTGCAGAGGGCCTTACTAACTAGCTGAGGCTGGCTGCCAACCTGGATCCTCCTGTTTCAGCCTCCCAAGTACTGGGATTACAAGTTTGTGCCACGATGCCCAGGTGGTTGAATTTAAAGAAGAAAGTATTTCCATTTCTAACTCTATTGCTCTGTCAACCAAAATCTTAGCAACATACATGTCTGGATTTTTAAGGAATTCTGTGACCTTGGACCTTTACGTGAAGGTAGTTTTAAGTTTGATTTTGCCTTTTCAAGTCTGGCATGCATCCAAGAAGCAAACAAGTATCTAACTATGGGATTTCTCTTTATTAATGATGAAATCTGATGGATTTAGTTCAAGGGCAGGAAAAGAATTTCCCATTAACCGATTCTGCATTTTGGACTCATAGCAGAGACCTAACAATTAAGTCCACAAGTTTTCACAGAACATTCACTGCTGACTTCCATTTTTAAAACAGAAACATACCTTATGTTCAATAAGAGACAGCTGGTTCTTCTGATTTAGAGATAAACCTAATGAAACAAAGTTGGATCTAAATATCCAAAACTTACAAGGGGCAGTTAGTCATTATTGTACTGATTAAAGGATAATTATTCAATCATGTATAAAAGCCTAGGGCAGTTGGTAATGACTGATGCTATTTGGAAATTGCAAATAGCATTCAGTTATTTATTTTACCTTATTAGGTACTTTGACAATGGATTTAAAGAAACACTACCGTGCTGATTAACAACAGACTTGAGTTCATTATCATTATGAAAACTTTTCTTTGCTTTTAACATAAAGTTTATCTAAGGCCAACTGTACTTTTTATTTGCATTCAGAAAGTTTGAGAATAGATTAGCACGTGAAGATGAGATATTTTTACAGTTCCTCCTTTTAATTTAAATATCTTTAAAGTGTGTATTTAGTAATTTATAGCAGTGTTATTCTTATCCTGACTCCTTCCTAAACATTATAAATATATTAGCTAATTAGATTTAACAAATGTCCCAGCAAAGTAAAAGGGATAGTAAAATCTCTTTTCTCCCTGAAAAAAAAAAAAAAGCTAACTTTTTTGGGAGACCACAATAGTCTTTTCATAACCTCATGAAACAAAGTGCTAAATCATCTCATCAAAGCTCACAAGAAAATGTGGATGGAAAGGAAAGACCATCTTGAACTTCTCCAAATTATGTTCTCTCTGCCTGCAGCATTGCTGTGCCCTCCAGATGTTACCCAAGTGAAACTGGACAGAGGCACTGGACTGAACAGCCATCTCTTAAAAGCTAAACAAACAATAATATCGACAAATGTTTTTCCTGTTAAGCGAAGTTCCTAGCTTTAATCTTTCTCAGAAGAAAGGATAACACTTTCAAAAAGTTTAGAAGTCAGTATAATTTCACCTGAGTGGTTGTTACAGCAACCCAGATAAATCACAAACCCTCCACAGGAAGGGCTCTCTGTTACTTCTACTTTTTATAACAAAATTCTCAGATCTTTCTGAGAAAATTTATCAGATATAACACACACAGTAGTACAAAGCAGTAGTATAAAATAGTATAAAGTCTACCTGACTATTTTTTAGTTTAATGGTTTTAAATTGACAGAATTTTATATGTATCTGTCATATGTAACATGTTGCTTTGAAATATATATACATAGTTAAATGACTAAATCAAGTTAACACATGCATTACCCACAAACATCATTTTTTGTGGGTAGAACATGCTTAAAATTTATTCTCTTAGCAATTTTCAAAAATAAAATATGTTGTGTGAAGTGTGCATGTATGCCTCTACCATCTTGTATTCCATTAAAATGAATGACTATAGTACACCAATAAAAAATTAAAAAATAAATAAATTAGAAGAGGCTAATATATATAATGTTGTTAACATAGTCACCATGTTGTACAGCAGATCTCTTGAACTTATCCTTCCTAGCTAACTGAAATTTTGATTTCAGTTTCCACAGTCCTCCTCCCCAGCCCACAGCCCCTGGTAATTTACATTTTATTCTCTGTTTTCATAAGACCAAATTTTTCACAATCTATGTATCAATGCTATCGTGCTATATTTGCCCTTATGCACCTTGTTTATTTCACTTACCATAATGATCTCCAGTTCTATTCATATTGTTCCAAATGACAAGATTTTTTTCTTTTTAAAGTTTTAATTATATTCCATTGTGTACATGCAGCACATTTTCTTTATCCATCCATATCTTGATGGATGCTTACACTGAGTCCATATTTTGACTGCAGTGAACAGTGCTGCTAGAGCCCAAGAGTGCACATGTCTCTGTGACATATTTATTTATTTATTTGTTTATTTATTTATTTATTTATTTATTTATTTATTTATTTTACCTATACTCAGTTGTGGGATTGCCAGATAATTTTTAATGGTATTTTCAGTTTATAAGAAGTTTCCATATTGTTTTCTACAGTGGGTGTAATTTATATACCTGCCAACACGGTACAGGGGCTCCCTTTTCTACATCCTCTCCAGTACTTGTGATCTTATATCATTTTGATAGTAGACATTCTAACAGATGTGAAGTCCTATCTCCTATTTTTAATTTACATGTCTTTAATGATGGATAAGCATTTGTCTTCTACCTTGTGGCCATTTCTTTGTATGGAGAAATGTCTACTCAGATCTTTTGCCCATGTTTTAATCGGGTTATTTATTTTCTTATTACTGAATTGAGTCTCTTATGTGTTTTAGATACTAACCACTTAACAGATGATTGTTCTCCCATTCTGGTCAGTTGTTATGGGACTCTTGACCAGTAGAGACAGATGTAGGTTTGACCATTTTGGAACCTGAAGAATCTGCAGCTGTTTGGGGGGAAGAAGTATAGCCTGGTGGTTAGAGCAGGGGTTCTAGGATCACACCAACATTGTTAGATACAGCTAATAAATATTGGCAAGTTAAATAAGTACCACGTATCTCCAGTTTGTTCATTTTTTTTTTTTTTTGAGGGTCTGGAGATGGAACTCAGGGGCATTTGACCTCTGAGCTACACCCCCTGCCTTATTTTTTATTCTTTACTTTTGAAACAGGTCTCACTAAGTTGCAGACAGCCTCACTAAGTAGCTGAGGCTGTCTGCGAACCGCAATCTTCAGGTCTCAGCTTCCCTAATGCTGGGTTTACAAGCATGTGCCACCACGCCTGGCTTGTTCATTCTTAAAAGACACTAATGAAGGACCTAATTCACTGGTATGGAGTGAGGTTTAAATCATATCCCTATACACGTTCACACACACACATACATGCATACACACACACACACACACACACACACACACACACACACACACACAATTTACAGTAAAGGGCTTCTGAAAAATAAGTAAGAAAATCCCAACAACCCAGGTTTTTAAAGAGGCTAAAGCTGTAAGAGTTACTAGAAAGAACATAACAAATAGACAAAAAAATTTTTTTAATGTTCTCCATCATTACACATCAAGAAAATGCTAATTAAAGTAGCAGTGAGATACTACTCTGCATTAAAATGGCTAAAATAAAGGAGACTAACAATACCAAGTTTTGACAAAGATGTGGAGCAACTGGAGTTCTCATTCCTGGTAGAAGAATAAATTAATACTCCTACTTTGAAAAAAGGTCAATGTCTACTAAAGACATATATAAGTCTTCCCTCTGATCCAGCGGTCCCCATGGCTAGGTGTAGATAGATACCCAAGAGAAATAAGTGCTCATATTCCCAAAGCCATGTAAAGAATGAGTACAGCAGCTGTACAGCAGCTTTACTCATAATAGGCCGACATTGTGATAAGCCAAAATGTCCATCATCAGAAAAGATAAATTGCAATATATGTACTTAATGAAGGTCTGGCCACCGTAAGAAAAGAACTATTGTTCTAGGCTATAACACAGACATTCTTGCAGATAGAATGAGCAGTGAATTAGGCCAAACACATATTTCAATATTGTTTTAAAGAACAGTGCATTACACATTCTAAGGGTTTAAAAAATGTAGAGCTATTCTTCACAATTTGCTCAGAAGTCTATGCTTTACTCCTATTAAAACACTGTCCATATTTTATCCATGTTATTAGAGTGCTTTTGAATATAGTAACTTGGAAACTATCAAGAGAATGACATTCTTCTATGTAGAAAAAGCCAGATACTTCCTATGACCATGCCTTTTCCCTTTGCCATTGTGACAGTTGTTGAATCCCAGATTCAAATCGCTGTGTTGTTTCTGCTAAATTGCTTCTTTATGTATCCAATCTACACTCAGCCTTCCATAACTGATCAAAATGATTGGGATTTTGCAAGTTTTCATTCTTTCAGCACTAAGAGCATTACAAGAACATGGCTATTCTTTGATATGTAATATCTGAGAATCAATCTGTAATGGCATAAAGATAGATCTTTTAGACTGCCATCTGATTTCTTTTAAAGCTTGCTTAAGGTGTGAGGAGGATGTATTTGAATCACCATTTTATTTGGAGGAGAACATTCAATTTGCAAACTATAAAGAATAAGGTTTCCTAAGGTTTCCAATCAAAAGGTCTGTAAACTTAATTAAATATTGAAAAATTTTGCATGACTTTTATTTGAAAGTTGATATGTGGTTAGATGTCTAAAGCCTCATTTAATGCCCCTACAAGTAAGCTGAAAAATTATTTACTACAAGAAACTATATTCAGCCCTGTAAATACAACAGTATTATGTTGTCTATTCTCACCCAGATGATATGGAGATATGTGCTCAAAGAACTGTGCTAGCAATATTTTAAAAGCAAATAATACTTGGAGTGTGACATATTTTATCCTGTCTTGACAGTTACAATATTTCCCAACAAAAATGCTAAAATCCAAATAAATGATAAAGTATGACATGGTGGCTCACATTTGTAATGCCAGTAATTTGGGAGAAAGAGAGAAGGACTGCAGGGTTGAGTCCAGCCTCCATAATTTAGCAAGACCCTCGGCAAGTTAGTGAGATCCTGTTTCAAAATTAAAAAGGGTAGGAAGTATAACTCAGAGGAAGAATTTCCTTGGGTTTAATACCTAGAACAAAGGAAGGAAGGAAGGGAGGGAGGGAGGGAAGGAGAAAGGAAGGAAAGAAAAAAAGGAGGGAGGGAGGGAGGGAGGGAGGGAGGGAGGGAGACTAGTTATGTAAAAAGTACTATTACTCTGAGAAAATAAAAGAAGCTGGGCATGTATATACTTCAGTGTTGGAGAACTTACCTAGAATGTGCAAAGCCCTGAGTTGGGTACCCTAAACAAACAAACAAACAAACAAACAAGTCTAGTTTGTCATATATATTTACTTAAATTAATTTCTGCTTGGCTGCCCTGCAGATTATTCTACTTTAATGATAAACCATGGTAACCATAACATCTTTATGTTTAAAAATATCATTAATTGTAATATGGTTTGTCATCTGACTCTCCTAGAACATTTTTTTAATTTTATGCATGTGGTTTAAATCAAGTTACATATAAATCTGATTTCCCTTAGTAATCTCGAAAGGTAGCTGCTGTTACCCATGCTTTCACACACAATGAACACAGATTCAACAAGACGGGAAGAGAAGCTGGAGTCGTCTAGTCAGTGTGACTCCATCACTGTGCCCTATGGTTGGCTCAGTTTATCTTAACAACCCCTAACACAGGTTAAGCACTGTTCATACTCGCTACGTCCCAAGACACACTAGCTTAGGTGTGTCAGCATTTTAGGATATATAGAAGTCAACTAGATAAGAAGTCTGAAACCTAGGATGTGGCCTAGATGGAGATAGACTTGTGCATGGGTCATCTCATATAGGGCTGTGCACATAGGAAGAGTTTAGTTACCCATATTATGTGGCATGAGAAGGATAGTGATAAAAAAAAATGGAGCTTTTAGCTGGGTGTGGTAGTGAATGCCTGTAATCTCAGTACCTGAAAGGCTGAGACAGGAGAATTGCAGGTTTGAGGACAACCACAGCAACTTAGTGAGAGCCTGTTTCAAAATAAAAAGGGCTGAGGATGTGGCTTGTCAGTAGAATGCTCCTGGATTCAATCCCTAGTACATACCTAGTACTACACACACACACACACACACACACACACACACACACACACACGCACGCGCAGGTCCATGCACACAAACATAAAAGATAGAACTCTTCAGCACCATCATATATGAACTGTCAAGACAGGTGTCATATTTCCTAGACAGAGAAGAACTAGTGACAGATTCTGGAACAAGGAGAGCCCAGCTGTCAAGTAATGGTTCAGAAGAGGTGGCTGAAGAGGGTCAAATACAGCACAGATCGCCGGGCGTGGTGGCGCAGGTGCTTGGGAGGCGGAGACAGGCAGATCGCGCTGGTTTGAAGCCAGCCTCGCTGGCTTAAGAAACCCTGTTTCCAAATAAAAATATAAAATAGGTTTGGGAGTGTAGCCTGGAGGTACAAGGGTTTCCAGGAACCCCAGTACCACCAATAAATAAATAAATAAACAAACAAACAAACAAACAAATACAGCACAGATCTAGGAAGAGAACTGAGCCTGTCCACCCTGCTGGTCAGTCGGTGGTAATTGAGGACGCGCAGAAAGAGCAGTTTCATTGGTGTTTTGGTGAACCAAAGCTGGTTTTGGTAAACCATATACCAAGAAATGGAGACAGTTGTGCTTCTCTTGACAGAGTTTTGTTATTTGTAGGAGAGTTTGACACCGTACAGAGCCCCTCCACACCCATCAAAGACCTCGATGACAGAACATGCAGGAGTTCTGGGTCAAAGTCTCGAGGAAGAGGCCGAAAAAATAACCCCTCCCCACCCCCCGACAGTGACCTGGAGGTGAGCATATGGATTCTTGAAGAGCAGAATATGATGCTAATGGATCGTGCATTCTATACCTTAGTCTTCCATTGATTCCATTTCAAAATTAAAGTAAAAATGATATGTCATAAACCGAGTAAAACTTATTGGTCATAGGCATTTTACAGCTCTGAATTTTGAGGTTCCATCCATTATAATCTCAAAATTAAAAACAACAATAACTCAGAAGTGATATTACTTTACAATAACTCAGAAGTGATATTACAAGTTCTAGGTTCAAGAGAATTACCTCTTTTGAGTCAAATTGTCACAAACAGAAAATTTTAAAAACAAAGCCATTATTTGTGGATGATTTCCAGAGAGTACTGTATTTGATAGTATTAAAGTAATGGAAGATTGATGTATGAGTCAATGCATCTAAAAAGTTGAAAAGAAATTGGTGTAAAAAAAAATCTTCTCAAATTAGTAAAAATCCCAGGTATTTGATATATGTATTAAAATTGTTTTATATGTGAAAATTTTAATGTGTTATAACTGTGAAAATTTTAATGTAAACGTTGAATGGATTCATGCAAATGTGATCATCTCACTTTTGAGCATATTCTCATTTCCTCAGGTTTTACGGGAGTTACATTTTTAAAATTAAAAATAAATAAATAATGGAATAGGATAATTCTATATATACTGATTGCAGAAGATCCTTAACTCTGACAGGAGTTGCTTCCTAATTGTATAGAGATTGCTGTTCCCTTTAAACTTTATGCATTTTGATCATGGTTTGTTTTGTCTTCAGCGTGTGTTTGTCTGGGATTTGGATGAAACCATCATTGTTTTCCATTCACTGCTCACGGGGTCTTACGCACAGAAGTACGGCAAGGTGAGGAATCAAGACATTATTTCAAGAAATCTCATTAGAATTTATTTTGTTAAAAATCACTGGTTATAAGAGATCTCATTCAAATTTGTTTTGTTAAAAAATCAAGGGACATTTAAAGATATTGTAACGGGTTTCATGGAATTCTGTCACATCTTCTCTGAATTACCTATTTCTAGTGGCTGGTTGTTATTTAATGTGAAATAACAAATTTTTACAGAGCTAATTAGAAATTACCTTCTCATTCTTTATTTCAATTTGTATGCTTTTGTGTCATTATTTTAGAAAAAAATATAATTTGAAATAGACTTTAAAACATTTTAAAATCATATATTAGTCCCTAATAAGAGAACTTTAAGAAAGTGCTTGAACTAATTTGCTGTCCCACTGGCTGCTATAGAATGTCATTACAAAATAAGGAGCCATCTTTGTTTGTGTGTGTGGTCTGGGGATGGAACCCAGGGGTATTCTACCTTCGAGCTGCACCCCGAGCCCTATTTTAAATTCTTTAGTTTTGAAACAGGGTCTCACTGAGTTGCAGAGGGCCTCACTAAGCAGCGGAGGCTGTCCACTAACCACAGTTCTTCTGTCTCAGCTTCCCAAATGCTGGGATTACAAGCATGAGCCACCACGCCTGGCTCAAGGAGCCATCTTTGATCTGACAGATCATTTGGATTTATGAATGAAAGTGTTTTTCTATAATTTGAGTAAGCACCTGAACGGTGACTGGGGACAACACGCCCAGGTGTACACAGTCGCACCTGATGATCTCACCGTTTCTGTGACTTTCTCCCTTTCTATTGTTGTTTAGTCAGCTTCTTTTAACAGTATTGTTATATACCTGGGTGAATGCTTCCCCCAAGATTGATCCAAAAGCAACAGGTTTCTCAGCCGGTCATTACTGTTGAAGGCTTTGACAGTGTAGGGTTTATGATCTAACCAGAGTCAATTGAGAACATGTTGGCTTCACGTTGATTACAGTATTCAAACTTGTATCTGACTGTGGTTTCTTTACATATCACACCTAAAGAAGTGTCTTTCTATCTTTTTAGCTTTACATTAATTGATAGTATTTCATGTCAGCTCGACATGCAGTCTTTAGCAAGTATATTAAGCTTTGTCTTCTAGACAAGTAATAATGAATTGCATTCAAACACGTTTCTCTAAATTGCACTGTGGTTAAATTTGTACAATAATTTGTTTTATGCTATAGGGAATGGATGTTGCTAAAAAACACAAAAAGTAACCATTTCATTTATAGCCATTTACAAAAAGAACTGTTAGCTCCTTCATCACAACTGTCATCTAAAACCATCATCTCTAAACTGGGATGTATATATATATATATATTATATATATATATATATATATATGTATGTATACATACAAATATATATAATATATATACAAATATATATATAATATATGTATATATATATATGTATATAAATATATATATACATACAAATATACACAAGAGATAAATACTATCTACTGGAATAAGGATAGAAAATATTAGAACCCACTGGACTGTTTGACCCCAGAGAAAGACCATATTCTCTCTACAATGTATCACATGGCACAGGCAATGGACTCCATATATAAAGAACATTTCATAAAAGGAGTAAAATAGTGAGGTACTATTTAGGTAGTTGTGTGAGTTCTCCTGTAAGTTGTAACAATTTTAATTATCTTCTTTCAGACTCTGGGATATTTTTCCAAGGAGAGGTAA
The DNA here is from genome assembly GCF_963383645.1 of Muscardinus avellanarius. Taxonomy (NCBI): domain Eukaryota; kingdom Metazoa; phylum Chordata; class Mammalia; order Rodentia; family Gliridae; genus Muscardinus; species Muscardinus avellanarius. The sequence continues at coordinate 86,880,354 of NC_137794.1, forward strand.
AACTGAAGGAATGATTGAAGGAACATATGTCTGACATTTTAGAAACACCCTAGGGGTAGTGAATAGCAAGAGCTTTTAAGTCATATGAACTGAGTTTGAGAATCCAGTTCTGATGCTTATAGTTTCCCCACTGTGGCAAACTCCTTAATCTCTGAGAACTCCATGTTCTTAACACAATTCTTTGCTACTGGTAAGAGGTCTGTTAGAATTACCCCACTGAACAATGTTTTTCTCAAGGCAACTTAAGAAAAATAAAGTAAAATTGTTTTAAGCTACCTATTTTTCTAAAGAAAGTTAAAATACCCTTATTGAATTTCATTAAAAAATCAATTTAGATTACCTTATTTATTGAATAATGATTTACATTTTTTTAAAGTCACATTATCATGCATATTTTCTTACTGTCAGTAAGGAAACCATCACCTTTTAGCCAGTGAGATGCTACTTTCTTGACCTATGGAAATATAGCTAGATCCGAGGTGTTAAACCAGGCTTATCTTGGGAGGCCGTGGACCACATGCAGCCACATTGCAAAGAGGACAGAGGGGACACTGAGTGGCTCTGGCTTCACCATGAACCATCAAGTCGAAATGGTGGACTAGAAACTACAGCTGCTAGATGGATTGAGATTGTATTCATCTAGCAAATATTTATTAGCAAGGTCATGCTTTTTGTACTCATGGAGACTGAAAGGAACAAAATTATTTCAGGCAGTGGTAACTGCGTGAAGACAATCCAACTAGGTCAAACAGAGTGACTAGTTTGTGTGGCTATGGAGGTGAGGCATGAATTACAAAGAGCCATGCAGACAAGGCAGAGAGGGAAAAGGAAGAAAAGGCGCCCAGTGGGGCACAGATGGGCTCTGAGGCAGTGTTCCCCGAAGATAAAACCCAGTGTAGCTGGAAGTACATTGTAAACAAAGGGAGACCGATACCAGGTTAAGAGCAGAGAGGTGGGCAGGGGCTGCTCAGAGAAAGTCTTGCCCCTGTGGTAAAATATTCAGGGGTTTCTTTAGGTGCAGTGGGAAGCTTTGGAAGGTTTTATTTGGAAAATGATTATTTATAATTGTCTGTGATGTGGAGAATGGCATTTAAAGGAATAAAAGAAAACACAAGTAGACCTTTTAGAAGCTACATTATGTAAGTAAGAAATGGTGGTGGCTAAGACTGGAGCAGTGCTTCTTTAACTATTAGTGTGCCATGGTGACCTGCAGGGCTTGTTAAACAAAGATGGCCAGCTCCTACCTCCATAGTTTCCCATTCAGTAGGGCTGGAGTGGGGCCCCAGATCCTTACATTTGGAACAAACTCCCAGATAACCAATGATCCTTGACCACATTTTTTATTTTATTTTTTTTTATTTTTTATTTATTTATTTTTTTTTGGTGGTACTGGGGTTCCTGGAAGCCCTCCTTCCTCCGGGCTACACTCCCAGACCTATTTTATATTTTTGAAACAGGGTCTCTTACGCCAGCACGGCTGGCTTCGAACCTGCGCGATCCTCCTGTCTCTGCCTCCCAAGCGCAGGGATTACAAGCGTGCGCCACCACGCCCGGCTTGACCACATTTTTTAAAACAACTAAAATAATGTTTTCTGAACTTTTTTTTTCTTGAGAAAACTAATTCTGAAATGTGGTAGTTATTAGTCTTGAGGAAAGTCCATGGCCAAATTCACTTGAGGGATGCTTACATTTTATGACCATTCAGTTCAGATCATCATGTTAAAGGTCCTGAGATGTTTTCAAGAATCTTCTGTAGCCAGAAGTAATCCATCAGTTCCCTGATGTCTTCAGTAATGCCTCTGGGGGTTGGCTGCCTTTAGATCAATCTGGCGCTAGTTGACAGTTTGGGACTTTTCACTGCTCATGTCAAGTGACCAGGGCATTATTTCTAGAAAAGTGAGGAACATTTTTATAATGTTAAAGGTTTTCTATGCTTGATATTGTTACACCTCCTCAGCCTTTTGCAGTTCTTAGCCTTTGTCTTATTCTTAATATGCATTTTTAAAGTGTAACATCTTGATATATAATAGTAATTTTTAAAAGAATTTTTAGCCAGAGAATTTCCTGAGCATATAATATGTCACTGAGCTCCTTAATACATAACACATAAGGGCAGGGTTGTTCTAGGTTAAAGGAAGAGGAGGGGAAGTAGATAGATCCCATTTCCCCCACAGAGCCACTCTTCTCCCTGGTCATTCACAGTCACTCTCAAAGGGTTTCCAGAGCCTAGCACAAAACTAGACATTAGAGAAATGTTCTGTACCTGGATATGCCCGAGGGCCACGTGACCTCTAAGCCTGTTTCCTGTGAATGTGGTTATAGTTCATGTCCTTCCTGGAGTTATTGGGTGGATTAAATGAAATCATGGAAATACATAAAAGCGGAACTTGGCTATGAAGACTGTTACCTACCTCCCAAGTCAAAAAAATTTAAATAAGAATGTGCACTCTTTTCCTCAAATGAGAAACAACTAAAGTCCATTGTTTTTAGACATGCAGAGCATCCATTTT